>NW_027468774.1:26595556-27185556 GCF_046254945.1 Alosa pseudoharengus | reverse complement strand
GAGAGGAGATGAGAGGAGAGGAGAGGAGAGGAGACGAGAGGAGAGCAGAGGAGAGGAGATGAGAGGAGAGGAGAGGAGAGGAGACGAGAGGAGAGGAGAGGAGAGGAGATGAGAGGAGAGGAGAGGAGAGCAGAGGAGAGGAGAGGAGAGGAGAGGAGAGGAGAGGAGAGGAGAGGAGATGAGAGGAGAGCAGAGGAGAGGAGAGGAGAGCAGAGGAGACGAGAGGAGAGGAGAGGAGACGAGAGGAGACGAGAGGAGAGCAGAGGAGAGCAGAGGAGAGCAGAGGAGACGAGAGGAGACGAGAGGAGATGAGAGGAGAGCAGAGGAGAGGAGAGCAGAGGAGAGGAGATGAGAGGAGAGGAGAGGAGAGGAGACGAGAGGAAAGGAGAGGAGAGGAGCGTAGCAGCAGCAGCAGCAGCAGCAGGCTCACCCAGGGTGTTGATCATGCAGATGCCGCACATGTCCAGGGTGAGGAGCGTGTGGTAGACGGGCTCACCGCCCTCGTGGTTCATGAACAGGTGGTAGAGCACCGAGCCCAGTTGGGGAGACAGGCAGGCCAGGAAGTGCACCACACCCAGCCACGTCACACTGATCTGGGACCAGGGGATGTTGAGAGGGAGCAGCACCAGGAAGCATAGCAGCGGGATGCCTGGGAGTGGGACAGAGAGAGAGAGAGAGAGGAGAGAGAGATGTCACTGGTTTGAGCCACTGTAGGTCCTTTGAAAATGTCAAAGCTGTAAACAAGAGCAGAACAGAGGAGGAGTGAAGTGACTGTGAACAAACAGCCTCTGGCCATAGAAAAGTTAGTTAAGCATGCCCTTTGCCCCATTCCCCACATACACTTCATTCATGATCATGAGCAGGTATCTGTGTACTGTGACGCGTCCAGAAAAAATAAATAAAAAAAGAAACATTGTACAGATATAATTTCTTATGGAGCCTTTCAAGAGAGTTCCATTATCAGCATCATAGTTGGCCCCACAAGACTTCCTTTTTAACATTCCATATGTTATCTTAATACAGAGGAAGTAGATTGGGGCCCAAATAGAACGTTCAAGCATTGTTTTTGTTTTTATTGTTGAAAGGGTCTATATCATTGAGAGAAAGTGGAATAGAGTATTGTGTCCAATATGTGGTTTAATTTTCTGCATTTCTCACTAGTGGGTCACTTTGAAACTAAAAGTATGATTCTACGTAATGACTCTGTATGATATCTGTACTGTCCCTGTGTATATCTGTGTGTGACTACCGGTATGTATTTAGAGATAAGTGGGAATATTATGACTTTGCGTGTGTCAGTGTTTCACTGTTCTGCATGGCTGCGTCAGTAGCTATCTCCTCCGGAGTCTGATTCAGTGTAGTCTATGTGAGATGATGACCAACGCCATCTTTTGCCAATTTTTCAAATTGAATTAGTATATATTATTTGATTGTTATATTATTATGTCTTATTTGCATTTTCATTTATGTTGATATTGTACAGCACTTTGTAACTTTGTTTTGAAAAGTGCTATATAAATAAAGATTATTATTATTATCTTCCGTCAGCCTGGAAGGATACTTAAACCCTTACTATTTCCTTGTCTAGTAAGAGCTGCTGATGGATCTTTAGGTGAAGTCATGCTGTCTCTCCCTTGACGCGCATCATTGTAAATAAAACTCTGTTCCTGATTTTTTCCTACCATTGGTCTGACTGGGTCTTAATTCATCTGTGGTATCAAAATAACCATCAACATCCAAATACACTGTTAATCTCATAAGAGGAGGGCACAGAAAAAAAATGTTTATCTTAGTTGTAAGGCACATTGCCTTGAAAGGTATATTAATGTATATCTTGACACTTGCACAAAAAAAAGAATGACATTGTGAAAGCACTGGCCATCAATGACCTCTGCATGTCCTGACAGGCAGAATTCCTGACCATGTCAGCAGGCTGCACATCAGGCAGGCCCAGGCCAACACTTCAGTGGCAGTCTGTGAGTCAACGCTGAACAAGTGCTGTTGTTACGCCTGTACCAGGGGGTGATGTTATGGACCCTGCTTATTATCCTTTACCACTAACAACAGCAGTTCAGCAGACTGGTTCTTGGAGAGACACAGGAGTCTCAAAGTGGAGGAAACTACACCATAACTTACATCTTTCTCTCTCTCTCCTTCTCTGTGTTATCTCATCATTAGTCCTGCACAGGTAATGACTCCAATGCCATATCACACATCTATTTTGAGTGCACTATCTCCCCTGCCACAGCCCTCTTTTACTATCATAGTTCATTCAACAGCACAGACCTCACCCATCACACAGAGGACAGCCTAGAGAAAAGTGCAGTGTGTGTGTGTGTGTGTGTGTGTGTGTGTGTGTGTACTTGTGTCTGACTCTGAGGTCTTGGAATAGTCACATACTATATGTATGGGAAGGGACTACCTAAGGACAGGCTGTCTCATACGGGACCTCTGAGTGACACCTGCACGTGCTAACGGCTGACTTATGTACTGACAAACACTGAAATATTTAAGTTAACTGTTACGCAAAACACCCATAGTATTACGGTAATTACATCCAAACCCCCTCCATCCAAACATACCATTACGCTAATTACATCCAAACAACCACCCAAACATACCACTGGACAGACAAGGCTAGGTGGTACATACAGTACCTGATACAGGTTCAGACATAATATAAACACCACACCCAGCACACCAAATCTACAAAAGGTTTTATTTGTCTTGCATCAAGACATCAAGTCTTGCCTTCGGACAGAGGGATTCTGCTCTCGGCTTCTTGTCAAAATAAAGTGATGTTAATGACCATAATAAGAATTCAGTATCCACAATAAGCATGGATAATACTTTAAAGAAGCTGTGATTCTTGTCAAAACAGGTTGATTGCTCTTTTAGAGCACAGCAGATTTTATTTTCCTTTAAAGCAAATACTGTTACTATAACTACCTGAATGCCTAAGTTGGTGTGGGCGTAACAATGCCATGGAAAACCTTCACACCCATTCAGGCTGAGTCAACATTTTTGGGGTGGAGTAAAAAGAACTGCCTTGTCTGTAGTCAAACACTCTCTGCGACATGATGTCACTAGCTGGGTTTCCATGCAACTTTTTAATTGCAAATTCTCAGACCATTCCAATAGAAAAACTTGAGGGAGAATGCCTGAACATTTTAAATTCACTGACACATTTTAGGACATTTCTTCCATTAGAGGTCTTTCATCTCAACTAAACCATTTCATACACATTTTCTATCAGAGACTCATGTCAGTTATTTTTTTCATGTAATGTACTGGTCTCTCTTGTCAACACCTACATTTACTGGCTTTGTGGCTGTAATTAGACTGATTAGATTAGATTTTGAATTTTAAACTACAGCTCTAATCACAATCACATTTAATGTACTCTTGATGAGTAGCCTATAAAACAGTAGCATAGCGACTGTAATTTGAACAAAATAAATAAAGGCTGATGTGGACACAGGATGTTGCATACACATATGTAAATTTACATATGGTCTGACTCTGTATTTCAGTCCCTCCCTCCCTCCCTCCACACACACGCGCGCGCGCTCACACACACACCACACACAAACCAAGTTAAACTTTTTAAAAGTTTACTGTAGAAAGCAAGGCTACTGTATGAGAAGGAGTGTAGGCTACTTACCATGCGTGTAGATATTTCCCAGTTCATTGTGCAGATAAAAAAGACTTCGAATGCAGTCTTGAACCGACGATATTGGTCGATATCCAGTTAGGACATATTTGTTAAACTGAAGATGTGGAGGTGAATTCGCCCAGTCTAGTAATCTGGGTCCATTTAAAAATGCCATAGCAACCAGCACTGTTAGGATAACCCCGCCAAAAAAGTAACCAAACGACTGTACATCTATATACAAGAGAGACACAAGAATTGTGAATAACAGTGTATGTAACACCGCAGTCATCGGTCTGCAGAGTGCGGAATAACAAAAGAGCTTGAGAACCTCCGAACTACATGACTAACTGGATTGGATATAAACGTTCTTTCCAGCGATATGGGCAATCAAGTAGCCTATTTCAGTGTACCACTGACAGCCCAGCGACAGGGTTTTTACAATCTCCCCTAAACACTGGTGGCCGTGTCATCCGCACGGATTGACGAAGAAACGGCTGACCACATACATGATGTAAACCCACTGTGTGTGATGTGACATAGCCTTCTAACATTTAACGCAATATGTCACACCCATAGGCCTACAGTAGGCCTAGAGGTTTTACCTAGAGATTGATACGTGATTGCTTCGGTAATAATCGATTGTTACAGTTAACAATGGCCCAAATCGTCCACACCCGGTAGTGTTCTTACAACTCAGTGACAAACTGAAGTAAGTTGGCGTCTGTCAACTGATGATAACATCGTTTCAAAGTAATTTCCTCAAATAACTCATACTTTAGTTATCTAAATGACCAGTCCGAGAAGGCTATGCACTACCGACCCTGCGTCCACAACAGAGTCCCATAAACCTTCAAATCAGACATGATACAGAAGTAGGCTGCAGCGAAAACGCACGGGCTAGATGATGGGGAACTGCTTAACGCGTCTTAAAGGTTCCCTGCTCCACACTGATATGACAGGTACTTTATAATAAATAAATAACATTTTACTAACAATCTAGGTACCACCTTCTGTATTGTACAAATACAGAGCTATCTATTTCGATAGCTAACATTATACAAAAAGCTTATAAGTCTGTGGGCTCCATTCCAACACTAAGACACACGTCGAATAGAGACAAGTGTTTATTTCCCTAACTATTTTGGTATTATACTAAGTGGATGGATGAAAGTTTAAACGACTCGTAAATCTATACTAAGGTGACCGGTGATGATATTCTGTCCATAGGACAATTGCTGACAGACAATCTGCTTCCTCGCACAGCCATGGAGCTATCCAACAGAACCACTACCGTTAACGTTAACGTTACAGGATGGATGAGAGGTAGCTATAATAGCTTACTGTGACCGTCCTACTGCAGGGGAAGACCAAAGTACTACCCTTGCTTAATTAAACCAAATCCATCATGTGTAGCGACAATGCTTATGTTAAGTTATAACGTTATTTTAAAAGACCGTTTGATAATTGTACATTAAATGCTACCTGTCAAAAGCTGCCTATCTAAGCAAGCTTGCTAGTAAGCTAGCTAGCTACATACCGTCACCTTGGTACTGCTGACGAGAAAAAAAGACAGAGGGTTTGCGGTAAGGTGAGGATTCACTTGGAACCTTACTGTCACGACATGTCTTCCAAAATCTTTGTTAATCCAAGTCATAAATGATAATCAGTATTCCAGTTGCGAAGCAGTGACAATAAGTTATCGGTCAGCTGAGGCTAGCCATCCGAGGTGTCGGAGCCAGGGCTTGATTCAGCGCTGTAGCTTGCAGAGATTTCCTTTGAAGCAATCTGATATTTCGAAGCAAGATAGGGCTATTTTGGTTTGTAATTGACCAATTCTGAACTCACAATTATACCCCGAATCTCCATGCATCTTCAGTCCCCATTCCCTAACCGGCGCTGTCCACTACGAGGAAAAATGAAGCGCTGCAGCCCGGCCTCAGATTCCTCTCGTGGGCTGATGCCCGGCGTTGAGCTGCGGCGCTTTCATCCGTCATCCGATGAGGATGAGGGACGTAGGGAGGGGGGAAGGAGTTGAATGAACACATTGACCTCAGACACTATGGTCCTTGCGGTTAGTGTAACTCATAGTCATTGACATGAAATGTCGCAATAGGAGGAAGGCTCATATTTCAACCAAAAACGAAGATGTTTGTAGTTGTAGTCATGCATGTATTAAGGTTAATGATGTAGGAGCACACGTGGTTCCAGAAATCCCTAGGTCTCTTGAAAAGTGAATATGAAAATAGCTAACATAACAGCTATACGTATAACAGGCTAATGGGCCCGGCTAGTTTATAAAATTTTAACAGGGGTGGCCAGGGAAGGCCATAGCAAACCTTGGGGTGGCACGCCAACACTATAGGCCTAGGCTATACTAATATATAGTACTATAGTAGGGCCACATAAGAAGAGTTTGGCTCCAAAATGCTATCCTCTATTTTAATGTATTATAAATCATTTTTTAAAAATTAATATTTTGTTTTCGGAACTATAATTCAGTAATTTTTATTTACTCAATCAAAACTGCACTTACCTGAAAAAAACAATTAAATAACATGACTTATTAATGTTTACAAAAATGGATTTATAGCATTTTGGAAAAGAGCTCTTCATAGGCTACATGGATTTCTATGCAACGTCACGAAAACAACTAAGAGGCAGAAAGCACCATAGAACAGCATAGAGCAGTAGAACAGATAGAACAGTGCTCTCCATGAAAATAATAAAATGAGTTTTTGTGCTGAAAACTGCACCAATTCCAAATCACGATGGTTAGAGAATGTTCAATATCCCTAACGGAATGCATGTCAAAATACAATGTTATATTAATAATGCTAATGAAAGGCAAACTCTGAAATAGAGTGTCCCAGTGACTTCCGTTTTACTTCCGCTACAAGGGACCCATCTTTCAAAAAATATGAACGGGAGTTAATGGAGAGATAACAATTATTTTTGGTCCAGTTTGAATTGTGCCACGAATTTCACATAAGATGTGTGTGAATTTAAAAGATAATTTTTCACGTCAAGAAAGTACTGTTGTTCGATAGACTTCAAAAGTTATGTTGGTTTTGTGTGGATCCGCTCAGTGGACTACATCTCTCGTCTCGAACGATGTAGGCTACGTCACCAACGTAATGAAACGTTAAGATTAGCTGTTATGCTAGTTAACGGTTGCATCTTGCTGCCTGCTACAGGTATGTCACTTAACAGTATCTAATGTACAGTCTATGGACGAATACAATTTACCTGATGTGTTTAATCCTCTGACTCATGGTATTTTCATCGGCAAGGAAAGCCCAATTAAGACCTGTTGCTGGTATGCTTGTACAATCTAGTGTGTCTGTGAATGAGCTAACGTCACTAGCGTGACTGATGGGTTTGTAGTCGTTGGAATTACGATCTTTCACAATGTTGTAATTCAATAGATACGAAACAAACTGCAAATGTCTTTACATGAAAAATTGTCTTTAAAATTGACAAACATCATATGGGTAATTCAAGGCACAAGTCAACCGGGACCAGAAAATCATTTATTTTTCGCCATAGACTGGCGTTCAACATTTTTTGAAAGATAGGTCCCATGGAGGCAAATGGAAGTGGCGTCACTGGGACACTCTATAGTCTGAAATGAGATGTTATTATCATTGAGACAACAGGGGCTATACAAAAAATTCTGATTTTAGCTTACAGCAGCCGACTATTTATCTTAAGTTTATAGCCTAACGTTGTGGCGGCCACCAAGCGTCTTCTGCCCCACGGCTGCGCGCGCATCTAGTTTTGTCAAGGGGGCAGGCGAACGTTCGGAGAGCGTAGACACTATGGCGGATCTGAGGCTAAATAGTAGACCAGTTCACCTAGCCATCCCATTGAACTCCATTCAATTTGGCGCCACTTTGACATCAAATAACGTTACAGCTGAAGCGTTTTAAGCCTTTACATGAACTTTTTCTATTTTCGGAGTAATACAACATTGTGTGATTGGCGTCATAACCTCGTAACTGACTTACCGGCTGAGTAATACACTTTTTTCCGAAATCAATGCTAAAGTGACATTTAAGTAATGAGCATGCGAATAGAAAATATATCTGCATTCACATTGCAATAAACATTTGTCTAAATTTCCACCACGTCTTTTGGGAGTCAAATGGTCAATGCCACAAAATTCCAGGTCCTTGATTGAGTGGTTTCCGTCTGCAAAATGTCTCACAGCAGCTCGCCCTGCTGGGATATCTTGTCAATCCTTCTATACCAGAAGAACCCTAGAGGTAAAAAAAATATGATGATATGCAGGAATATCTAAGGAACAATATAATTCTTTTAGTTTATAACATTTTTATTTCAAATAAGTCATAAATTGCGATTGTAACCCAGGCCTTATTGCCTGGGCACAACATGTAGTGAATAGCTTTACTTACTAAAAATAATAAATATATTGAAAGTAATTAGTATATTATTGTATTTTGATATAGTATGGTTAATAATATTTATTGTTGCCAAAATAGGTTAAGAGGTCAAGTCTGTTCTTTGATTTGCTCCGTTTGGCCGTTTATGCATTTACAGTATGTAGCTCCTGCCCCTTTACGGTTTAAGGGCAGCAGAGGTTACCATGGTAATTAAAGTCAGTTTTTGTTTTGTTGCTGCACGCACTGTGTGCTGCTTGGCGATTGGTCTTTTCATGTGACTGTTAATAGGGTAATGTTTTGATTGGCTCAGGGGCGGGTCTAAAGGAGAAAAAGGGTTCTGTCAAAAAGTTTAGAAGATAATTGTTTCAGAGTTGATTACTGTTTGCAGAGATTGGGAGAGAGCCAACAACATTCAAATAACCTTAAGTACCTTTCTGACGGACTGGGAAAGAGAGTTTGTTTATTACCGTTGATTTATTGATATATTATAATTATTATTATTATTATAGTTAATGGTGGTTATTAGTGACAGCTTGGACGTTGGGACTCAACATAGCTCAGGTTCACAATTAGCCTGAAAGCTAGCGGCTGGTTTTTCCATTGAAAAAAGAAGGACATTCACATTGAACGGTTCAGTGGAGGAGAGTATTGCGACGTACACTACGCACCCCGGAGGATTTCACATCGACCCTGCTTAACGGACTGCGAGTGGACTGTCCATTAGCACTAGCTGGTGAGGTAATCTCTCTTTTGCTTCGCTACCTCATGACGTTGCCTATGAGGTTAAAGCCTGTGTTGCAGGTTAACCACCACTGTTGATTAATGGGTACATAAAGCACTCAATATATGTATATCACTTTTAAAAATGTCTCCAAATGGTGTTAAATGCCAGTTTTTGTTGTTTTTAGCATTAGCGGGTTTTTTTTACGCAATTCGGTGATGACGTCACTTTGGGGACTACATGATCTGCGCTTCATTCATTTCAATGCATTTCAATGGACATCGCGGTTACACTTTCAACATAAAGTTTGTATATTTACACTTCGAATTTCGTCACAGCATTTATATCACAGCTACCCTATGATCTACCAATGGTAATAACGGTGCCTGATATCAATTTAGTATTTTTTTCTGAATTTCGGGAGGTCTTGTTTTGGAGGGTATGTTTTACATTCATTCCTATGGGAAACGGTCGCGGTTACACTTTCAACATAAAGTTTGTATATTTACACTTTGAATTTCGTTACAGCATTTATATGACAACGACCCTATGGTCTAACAAAGATAACAATGTCTTCCGATTTTAGTTTAATGCAATTTTCTGAATTTGAGAGGCCTCGTTATGAGGCTACATAATGCACCTATTCAGTTCAAGTTTATAACGTTACGACACTTTTTTTGTTACTGTCAGTGAACAGCACCCTGTGAAAGTCAACATTTTCTATATATCTAGTGATAGTGATCATGTCGTTAGTTCAGATAAGTAGCCTACCGGGCAAACTTAGTCAGAAGATCAGAATATAAAGCATCATGATAGCTATGGGCTAACTTTCCAGTCCCACCTGTGAGCCACCCCTGTTGTTGCAAACTTAGCTTCTAGCCGCCGCCGATTAGGCTGGTCGTGTCTTCAGCATGAATATTTTCGATAACTACTGCTTGTGATTGATTGCCATTGACATCGTCAGGGTACGGCTTACCAAAGAAGGAGATAAAATAGGCAAGTCGCAGTTTTGCAGGTGCTTGTGTGGGCTGTGCCGTCCCGATGGAAACTGTGGTGGAGAGCTGCAGTAACTAGGGAAGCGAGTGCATTTTGGCCAAAGATCGTTAAGGCGGAGCAAGATACTTCGTCGTAGTTCATGTCTATGGGCGCGAAATGGGGATCGAATCCTGTCTGCATAGAGGCGTGTCGATGACGTATTGATGAGCGTACATTGCAACCGGCCAACAGCAGCGGCATAAATAACCGGCGCACACCTGATATAAAGTCGATTTTCTCCAGACTGGAATGCTCAAAAATGCTAAAAATGTACCTGAAATGTTTGGGGTTTGAGGATCATGAAAACGTGCCCGAAATTCACATTCCTAACTCTATAGAACCAAGACCTTAGCATATGTGGTAAAATTCTGAGCTATGCCCATAGACTTCAATGGAGCAGTCGCTGCCTCTGCTCTGCATAAAGGGGGATTATGACCCCCCCTCGTGCGATCCGGGTTCCCGGAAGTGGCTCCTGATGAAATATCTTGCTCCGCTTTAACAATCTTTGTTTTGGCCACTGGTCGAGGAGCTCCCCCGTGACCAGCATATGACATGATCTATCTAGCTATCTATCTACCTGTCTATATACATATCTAGGCTATCTATAGCCTATCTATTTATCTATAATCTGCGCTATCTACTGCTGAACAATCCCTTACTCGTCTCTCTTTACTCCTCTCTCATTACTCTCAAGGTGGGCTTTGGTCTGTAGCCTCCCCAAGGTGACGTAATGCAATGCATTGTGGGGGAAAGGAGAATCACTTCAAACGCTGTGAAATAGTACCTGCTTTTTCGTATTATATTCCGTTTTGTGATACCCAACAACATCAAATACAATGGATAACAGTTTAAATGTTTATTACCAACAAGCAAATTGTGCAAATTCGTTGGAAAATAAACCCTGCAACACGGCCTTTAAGGGGCTATCAGCCACACCGTTCACGAGCCTCGACCAGGCCTGCATCACTGTAACGTTATTGTCCGTGTGTGAGTTTATGTGTGTGTATGTGGGCCCACTATTAAGATTTATGTTGCGAGTTGTGTTTTGTTACTGTTGAACTGTTATCGATAGGCTATGATAGTGTAAACCGTCATTTAAAATAGTCTACCTTCATTCTGTAAATACTGTGATTATCATCTGCATCTTTATCCACTTACATTTTTAAAAGTAAATTATCAACCTTTTTCTTATAGTTTTAAACCGTGGTCTGGTCTGTTTATTTAACTAGTTAAGTAGGATATCGAACCCTGTGACACCCCATTAGGCCGATCTCTGTCCCCCTCATTCCCTAAACCGGCGCCTGAGGGTTGGGGTGCTACACGATTAACATGTGTCCAATATAGTGGACGTCATGCATTTCTAAGTATATTTCCAATACAAGTCATGTGGTTTATAAATAATTATTAATCTTTTATTATGATTTATCTTGGTTATCTTATCTTGAAATTCAGTTCATTTTTGGTGTATTTATGTGTAATTTTTGTGCAGATTAGATGTAGTTCGTGTTAGTAAAAAAAAATCATTTGATCATATTTTTAGACCACAAGTGCAGCAAAGAATAGAGGATTCATATGATTTAAACTGGCGTAGCTATAGGCAGTGTTGCAGGATTTACATACAAGTTGGTTCAATATTGCAACTATTGCAATTACCACGTTTGCTTGCGGACCACTTGAGATAGCTTGCGGACCACCAGTGGTCCCTGGACCACACTTTGAGAAACACTGTCCTAGGGCATGAATGTACTGGTCCAGTGAGGATGGTCTTTGTCTAGGAATAATTGCAGATGCCATGTCTGTAAACAGATTTGAGCAAATTCTGAGTTATCTCCACTTTGTGGATAACTATACTTACCAGCCAGCAAACACGGATAGGCTCTTCAAAGTAAGACCAGTGCTAAGTACACTTCAGAAAACATTCCTGGCGGCAGCAGACCCAGAAGAATTCCACTCAATTGATGAGCAAATGATTCCCTTCAAAGGCCTACTGTCGATCAAGCAATACATACAAAAAAAGCCCAAGCCCTGGGGAGTGAAAGTGTGGGTGAGGGCAGGGTCCTCAGGTTATGTGTATAGATTTGAAGTGTACCAGGGCTTAGCAAATAGGGGTCACAGCCAGGGGCGGTTCTAGGGGCGGGGCCACAGGGGCCCGGGGCCCATCTGAAATCTCATTGGCCCCTGGCTGGCCCCTGTACCGTCAATCATCAATAAGTGTCAAACTTGTTGAGAACGACGATCAGAGATGCAATTCCATTCCCAAACAACTGGTGGCAGTAATGCACCTATGAAGCTTGAAAGCTAAAGCAAACAGTGAACTGTAAAAGAAACAATACATTTGGCTAACCAGAAATGTCTCTGCTAATGTGAAGAAACGATACATTTGGCTCACGGAAGTATCAGCTAACGTGAAGAACCGATACATTTGGCTAACGAAAGTATCAGCTAGAATTCTAACGTGAAGAACCGATGGCAGCGTTTCATCCTCCACAGAAGTTTCTTGGTGAGTCACAAATCTCTATGTTGGTCATCATCATTATGTGAAAGGGACGTTTATTTGTTGCTGTCACAATATGTTAAGTTTGTCAATTAAATTACGAAGCAGCAGCAAGCTTGCAGTGAACTGTTAACTGACTTTGTCAGTGAACTGTAAACATTAAATTAGGTTACTTGAGTTGAGGTTTGATTGTTTGTTAGCATGCTGATAGATTTCATGTATGGAAAGGTAATGTATGAACAAGTGTTTGAAATGGTGTTATACAGTATGAAATGCAGAGAAATGGACATCCTGTTTGTTTGGGGTCCGAAATTAATAACATTACATGCGCTAGTGCGTCTTACCAAATGTAAATAACGTTCGATTTTTTTTTGCTTGAGGAAAAAGTTTGGCAGCTGCTAACATGAACATGAGAATACATGCCTAATAGCTAACGCTACGTTTTTGTAGTTAATGTGACCTATCATTGCAAAGTTATTAACCACTATTCTGAGTTTATTTGATTCATGGGCTTCGCATGAATTCTGTCTCAAAGTGTTAGGACAAGGAGAGTTTCATTGAGATAAATTGGTTAAATGTTCTACTCACTCAAGCTTTATATGATTTAAAAAAATAATAACTGGTTTTACAGTTGCCAGACGACATGCTGAATACAAGCATGGATTTTGTGAAACACGCATTTGTGTTTTACCTACAGACTGGGATGGCGCAGGAGCTGGTGACTTCAACCCACAGTCTTCAGAACCACCAGTCACCAAGCATAGCTGCTCCTAATGGTATGATGCTATTTCCTATTGCCACTACAGTGAGCATATTTTGTCATTCATTTTAGAATGCCAGGTTGACAGTGGGTTATGAAAGTCAATAACAATTAAGTTACTCAAACTTGTTTCATTTTCTTCTCTCCAGACATTTCCCATTCTAGAGCAGATGGTTCTGTGCAACCTCTCCTAAACTGGTATTCCGCAAGATGCAGCACGGAAATAGGAAGAGGCCACTTAATGACTCCTTATACAAAGACTTCAAATGGTAGGAATATTCCATCTTTAATGTTTTGCTACCCCTTCCGTAATTTTCGCTTTCAAATGACCCATCGTCAGTCTTCAAATCAGAATCAGGCTTTTCTAACTGGAAGCAAGACGGTGGCTTCAAAGACCATTCCAAATAAGACCATTATAAAAATAGTTGTTGAAAAAATTGTGTAAATATGATGTAGTTGTTGCTCACATGCTGTGTGTGTGTGTGTTTGTTTTAATGTACGCAAACTGGCAGTGAAAGTGGTTTCTCTTATCAACAAAAGGGGAAACAGTTAAAGTAAAACTTGTTTAATTGAACGAAAAATGTGTGTATGATGATGTATGATTTCTGTTTAAAATATCAATGTATTTCCACTGAAGTGTCTATTATATTTTAGTTTTATATTGTGTTTTCAATGCACATTATAAATAAATGGGAAAATTGTTAAGAATTGTTTTGGCTTTTTTGTTTTTTAGCATTTAGCATTCAAGTATTTGAACAAGGTAAGACTGGTGAAATGTATGCACCTTACTGCTGTGGTGTAGTCTAGTTAGCTGTAGTGGGTATACTGTGATCAACTCCAAATATTAATACCTATCCTTGTCTGTTTTAAGTTGGTATACTGAGATGGTGATGCTTTTTAAGTGGGTATACCAGAGACTTTCTAATGAGGAGACACAGCACTCAAAAAATCCTCCATAGAAATGCATGGGGCTAGTTTGTAACGCCGTTGTCTACACATATCCCACCCCTTCCTCGGCAAAACTTCAACATGTGAATACATTGAGCCAATCATGTGGTGTGATGTGAATACATTGAGCCAATCATATGGTGTGTTGTGAAGACATCGTGCCAATCATGTGTTGTGAACTCGCTGCTGGAGCAAGATTGGTGTCGTGAAGCCTTGCGCACGCATATTTCTGCCGAATAGGATGCCCGATTAGTGACCAAATAGCGTTGCAGTATGGCCGTCGAGTGGAGGGACTTGCCTAAAAGGACTTTGGGTATACCGCGTATAGTCCTGCATATCACGTAGACAACGTGCCTCTGCCTTACTGAACAAGGGATTTTCTGTGTATGGATGTTGACCGGTTCTTGGCCCCTCAGTGTATGATGTGGCCCCTTTATGGCCCCTGTCTCAGAAAAATCCTAGAACCGCCACTGGTCACAGCAGTGATTTGGGAATGGCTGGAGATGTAGTGATGTGCCTTTGTGATAAAACACAAGAACCACAAGGTGTTTTTTGATAATTTCTTTTCCAGCATTCCTCTCCTTGAAGCCTTGAAAGACCTAGGCATTTATGGCACAGGAACAGAGCAAACAGAGTGAAAGGAGCAAGTCAAAAACTCAAGAGTGAAAAACAACTGAAAAAAGAGGGCAGAGGAGCTTGCTCTGTTGTCAGCACAAATGGAAAAATCACTATCACACGCTGGCTTGACAGTTCAGTCATCCACCTGGCGTCAACCTGTGCTGGTCAGTCCCCTGAAGACACGGCCGGCAGAAGAAAGAAAAAACAGTGATCAGTGTCCAAAGACCCTTCTCGGTGGCCCTTTACAATCAACACATGGGTGGGGTGGATCTTGTTGACCAGTGTGTGGCAATGTATCCCCACAGACGTAGAAACAAGCGATGGTATCCGAGTGTTTTTTCATTTTCTGGATGTGACCGTTGTTAATGCATGGCGCCTCTACCTAATGTCTGGATTGGAAAAGATGAATCTCCTGATCTTCAAAGCTTCTGTGGCCCGTGCACTGATAAATGCTGGGTCCCTCCAGCAAAACAGAAGAGGGAGACCCAGTGGGACCCCACCTCCAGCAAAGCGCAGAACAGTGACCAAAGTACCCAGTGAGGTCAGGTTCAGCACAGGAAATCATTGGCCCAAGCTCACCCAGGTCAAAAATGCAAACAGATGCCACGATGCTGCATGTACACGGAAGACCAAATACATCTGCATGCAGTGCCGTGTGGCACTCTGCCCTGGATGCTTTGCCAACTTTCATATAGCCTAGGATTGATGAACTGAGCATACACTGAGGCTCATTTGAAAAGAAAATATTTGGAGAAGCGGAGACTTTTTGGAGATATAGATATTCAGTGATGCAGAGACTGACCGTTCCTGTTGCTGAAAACATAATGCCTGTTTAATGACCTGGTTTACCAGTCCTGCATCCTTGAAGAAGTATGTTTGTTCCTTTTAGAGATGTTTTGAAAGCTTAGATGGAAGCTTTACAGTTGCGAGTGCTGTTTGCTCTCTTATTTAAGCCCAAATAATAGGTCTATAGAACGTTGAAGTGTGTGAAAGTATAGTTAAATGCTTTTCAAAGCATAAAATGAAATAACTGTTCATGGATTTATGATAAAATTCAATTTGATTCATTCTTCCATTAAGTTTATTCTGTTTATGTTGAGTGTTTAAGCGCATGTAGTCCAGTGTAGTGGACATGTCTGTAACCTTCTGAAAGAATCATTTTTTTTTTTTTAAAGTGAATATTTGTTTTTTTCATGCTCTAAGAAGAGTAAAAACACATTTAAAAAACAATTGACTCAGGCTTTCATAATTCATGCATCAGAGTTTCACTATAAACTTCTCCAGTTGATTAGTGACATCATACCAAAGAAAAAATGTATTACAAGTTTTTGAGATTTTATGTTTATATATGCAAATAAGGCATTTATTCATAAAATGTACCATAAAAACACACAATCTGAAAATTGTATTGTTTCATTCTTGACACATTAGCTAAAAGAAAAAATTAAAGAAGGGACTGTGGCGATGTTTCTATATCATCCCATACATTAGAAAATACTATTTTTTGAGTCATCAAAAAATCTATGTTCGTCATGTTTTTGGTATTAAAGGTTTTTGACCAAAAACACACACACACACACACACACACACACACACACACACAGTAGGCTATAATTCCTGATCTGATGGGAGTTTGACATTGGAAGCTGTTGTTGAAACTTGAAACAAAAGGTATGTTAGACATTTCTTTATTTCTATCAAACATTATCAACTAGGCTTCTGTTTGGTTGACTATAGGCTGACAGGTTCAACTTTCAGCATCTTTACTCCTGTTAGCTGATATTCAGTCCCTAATGTAATTCACAAATGAAAACATGCAAAAGATTGCAAGCAAAGCATGAGTTTGTTATATTTTTTCTAGGATGAGATGGCTGAGTGTGTGTTTTGTGGGAACGAAACGTCTGATGAAGCACTGATAGTCAAATTAACTCAGAGGGGATGTGAAGGTATCCACAGAGCCAGAGCCAGTCAACAATGCAATGCTGACATAACTGTAGTCCCTGGCCAAGTCGTTCATGCAGAGTGCCGGAAGAAGTTCACAAATCCCAAAAGAATAGCGCAAAATAAGAAACAGCAGCAAGCAGGGATAGTTGGTTGTAAGCGGAGATCCTCTGCCCCTTAATTTCATACAAGTAGTATAGTAAAGTAAAGTAGTCTTGAATTTCCCCTTGGGGATCAATAAAGTATCTATCTATCTATGGAGTCAGAACAACGACATAAAGATTGTGTGCCCAATATGATTTGCACAATTGTAGAACCGTTTTGTAACTGTGGAATTAATTTGTCTGTGTGCAAAAAAAATGTGTACCTGCAGAAATATTTTGTGCACTTGTGAAGAACCGTTTTGTAACTGGAATTAATTTGTCTGTGTGCAAAAAAAATGCGTACCTGCAGAAATATTTTGTGCACTTGTGAAGAACCGTTTTGTAACTGTGGAATTAATTTGTCTGTGTGCAAAAAAAATGCGTACCTGCAGAAATATTTTGTGCACTTGTGAAAAACATTTGTCCACTGGATCTACGAAGCTACAAAACTTTTTTACAGACACGAATTTTGGCAGTGTTTTTGTCGTCGTTTCTGAAGAGCCAATCAGTGAATTTTGGCACTGTCTTGACAGTTTCTGCAGAGCCAATCAACAGATTGCATCGCCTACTGACTAGCCAATCAGGGGACGTCCTGCGTCACATCTCTCGACCAGGGTCGGCAGCAAAGATTCTGGAACAGAGCTGGTCGGCAGGCACAGAGCTAGCGAACTTAAGTCGTAAATCTAACAAGTTAGAAGCTATGCCTTTTACAACAAGGCTTTTGATGGAAAAGTGGTGTTTATTTCCATAATCTTTGTTTAGTGAACGCATAAAACCGTCAGTTTGTAGGCTAAGCAAGAAGAATCAAGAATTACGATCTTTGAGTTTGTTTATCGTAACCTAGCAACCGAGGCTTTAAGTGTTAAAAATTATTGCAGTTTCAGTAGCTGTGCTGTAGCACAGTGGTTAGAGGAGCGAAACCCTACAAACCCTACCAACGTCTCAGAACTACGGTCCTTCCTTGGTTTTGCTGGATACTATAGACGGTTTGTAGAGGGTTTTTCTAAACTAGCGGCCCCATTGCACCGCCTGGTTGCTGAGCTGGCTGGGAAGGGGAGATTGGTGAGTGCACCCACCTTGGCCTTTGCCAACTTTAATGTGGATGCCAGTCATACTGGTCTTGGAGCGGTGTTGTCTCAGGAGCAGGAGGGCAAGGTCTGACCAATTGCCTACGCCAGTCGCAGCCTGAACCCTGCAGAAAGGAATTACAGCTCCATGAAGTTGGAATTTCTCGGGATGAAATGGGCGATGACGGAGAAGTTCCGGGAATACCTGTGGGGCCAGCACTGCACGGTCTGGACGGATAATAATCCGTTGAGTCACCTAGAGACAGCCAAGCTGGGTGCTACGGAGCAGCGATGGGTAGCTGAGCTGTCTGCCTTCAACTACAACATCCGATATCGGCCTGGTCGTACCAACAAAAATGCTGACTCCCTGTCCAGGCAGACTCCCGTAGCAGTACCAGGACCAAGTACAGGGTCCTATGCAGTAGGGACCGCTATACCTGTGCCTGTGCATCAAGCTGCCCGAAGACAAGAACAGCTCCAAGTGACCCAAACAGCCATATCGGTCTTCCCCTCCCGTACCACTGACGATCTGAGGATGCTACAAGAGGCAGACCCTACCATCGGCACCTTCCTTCCTTTCTGGCGAACCAAGAAGCCACCAAACTCCACCACTCGGGAAGGGTTATCGGGACCCACTAGGGTGCTGTTACGGCAGTGGGACAGGATCGTGGGAATCACTGGTCTGATCTACCGCCGAATGCACCGGCCTGATGGGGGTGAAGAAGTTCTTCAACTCCTGTTGCCAGCGTGTCTTAGGGATAAAGTTCTGCAGCAGCTTCATAATGACCATGGCCATCAGGGCATTGAACGTACCACAGAACTTGTACGACAGAGATGCTATTGGCCCGGAATGGGGGCGGACATAAAACAGTGGTGTCAGAACTGTGTGAGGTGTACCCTTGCCAGATCAGCCCAGCCCAAACTCCATGCACCTATGGGACATCTGCTGGCGTCCAAATCCAAATCAAATAGTGGCGGTGGATTTTACCTTTCTGGAGCCTGCGACGGATGGTAGGGAACAGGTCTTGATTTTGACTGACGTCTTTTCGAAATTCACACAGGCAGTGCCAACCCGAGACCAGAGGGCCACAACCGTGGCCAGCATACTTGTCGGGGAGTGGTTCTTTCGATTTGGCGTCCCTGCCCGCATCCACTCGGACCAGGGCCGCAGCTTTGAGAACGCTGTAGTCTACCAGCTGTGCAGTCTGTATGGAGTTCAGAAGACCCGTACAACGCCTTACCACCCACAGGGCAATGGTCAGTGTGAGCGGTTTAACCGCACAATGCACGACCTGCTGCGCTCTCTACCGGGAGAACAGAAGAGCCGCTGGCCGGAATAATTACCCCAGCTGGTGTTTTGCTACAATACGACCATTCATCAGTCGACAGGTGAGTCACCACACTATTTGATGTTTGGTCAGGAACCTCATTTACCTGTCGACTTCCTCCTAGGCAGGGTACAAGAACCAGAGGATGGGCGAGTGAGTGACTGGGTGCGAGAACACCAGCGGCGTTTTGAGATGGCCTTCCATGGTGCCAGGGAACGCCTGCAAGCCGCTGCGTTAAGGAGGAAGGAACGACACGACCACAGGGCCCAGAGTGACCCCTTGGCAGAAGGACAGCTTGTCTACCTGAGAAACTGCAGCGTGAGGGGGCGCACGAAAATCCAGGATGCTTGGAGTCCCACCATACATCAAATTGTCCGTGCACCAGGTCCTGGTGGAGTGGTGTACTCCGTTGCGCCTGTGCATGATCTTAGCCAGATTCGACAAGTGCACCAGACCATGTTGAAGCCTGCCCATCCTGAGCCGGACACAGCACCCCCCCCCCGCATGCCAACGGAACCTCAGGCCGTGGTGAGTAGACCAGCAGAAGACGATGATCATGGCCAGTGGGTCCTTGTTTGCTCCCCCGGAGGCCAGGCACAGTCTGTCCAGCTGCCAGTCGCCCCGTGCCCTGGACACTCTGAAACAGCCAGGCTCCAAGTCGAGGCGAGTCCACCTGGTCCACCTGCATTGCCTGCCCTGCCTGCTCCTACTCAAGTTGCCCCCATTGCGGCTGACCCGGCCACCAGTACAGTAGCTCCACGGAAAACGACTCGTGCAACAGCTGGAACACATGTGAACCCTCATCATCTCCCAGTGTCCATGGTGAGTAGGGCAGCTGGGGCTACGGACCCCCGGGTGTTTGGATCTAACAGTAGGTTGACTGCAGTTTTCCGACCTTGGTGTTAAGGCTAATCTGTATGGGTTGGGTTTTCTTCTCTGGGTGTTTTGGGCCTCTTTGATCTTACCTGCGGGACGCCGATAACAAATGGGGGGGGGGGGGGGGGTAGAATGTAACCGGCAGAGCCACTGCTGTACTAAAATTGTCCTCCTGCTGTTACCGTAGCTCCTTTCCCCTTTGTCACGCATTCCAGTTAGCTTCTAAGTGGCTAGGTTTCCTTAGCGGCAACACCACTTCCTATAAAATAACAGGCTCACCGGTAGGCCAACTAAGATCCCTGGTTTCTGTAAACTCTGCCGATTCGGCTATCCTCGGTTCTCTGGGTGTTCGTCTGTGAAAGGTACGTGCTATTGCCTCATCTGTTACACGATCATATGATTGCATTTAATTGTTTATCTGATGTTAAACTGTGGGCAACAGGTGTCCTACTGTCGCTAGACGCTTCCGAGTAGTTGGTGGGTAGCCCTACTACTGAAGGTAATCGTACACTATTTTAATCATAATATACATATAGCACATATATTTAATAGCCACATTGTAACGTAGGTCTCGGGTGACGGACGTTTCAACGAAGCCCTGCACTGTTTACTAAGGAACCTAGCCAACAAAGGTAAATTTAGTTGTAACTCTTGTTTGGGGAGGGAAACATTTGCCTGTAAACTCCTTTGCTCTTATGTATGCCTGTTTACTACCTATATGTGATTGTTGCTGCTTTAGTATGGTGTAACACATGTGAGCTAATCATGTCCTCTGCCTATGTAAATGCCTGTATCTGACATATGCTTGTGTACAGCAGTGTTCTCACGCCGGTCTTGTGGTGACGAGTGCCAGGGGTCCCCTTGCCATGTTGTGTTTGCTTTTAGGATGCACTGAGATAAAGTAGAATGATGCCTAGTGTGCATGTGTAAATACTGTCAATGGAAAACTGTTTATTTGTTGATTGTGTATTGTTTATGGATGGCTGATTCTGACTATTTTGTGTCTCCAGAACCAGTTGGCACTGCTGTTTTGCCTACTGTAAAATTAATGTAAAGTAGCTTTTGCCCGTTTTGTTTGTTTTCTTTTCTGTTTAGTTGGTTTCATTTGGTATTATTTGACTTGGCCGTTACCTTTTAGCCTCCTGTTACCTCTCTCCTTCACGGCATTAGGGCATGTGTGGTACTGGCTGCCCCAGTAGTTTGCTACCAGTAAAATCCTTCCTATTCAGCTTGCTCTACTGTTTTCCCAGTCACTGAGTGCTAACCATCCCCTCCCCCTTCTCTCTTCTCCAGAGTAATAGTGAAGCTGCTCACGGGGCAGGTCGCCGGATCTGAGTCCTCCTCTTCGCGCACTGCTCACAGTATTTTGTAGTGGTAACGTGCACCTCACCATTTGCTGTGATCACATTGTTGCAGTAGTTGTGCCTATGCGTGTGTGTGTATGTGTGTCTGTGTGAATAGGCACCAGAGTCAAGAGTACGAGTGTTGTGTCGGCCTCACACTTCTCCCAGGACAGGTAACCGCTCCCCATCAGCTGACTAGCTATCTCTCCCCTACTACTGTCCCAAAGAGTAATATCCCTGGTGGCAGCCATTACCACTTCCCCTTGCCGTTCACCATAGTGGGTCTGCGCTCTAGTGCTTAACCGCATAAATTGCCTTTTAAGTGAATTCCATATTAATAAATCTTGTTTATTTTTGTACTGGAATCACGTCTCTGTCTTTACTTATCTTATCTGTGTGTCTCATCAAATATACTTGGGTTTACAACATATCTTGGTGTGAAAGGCCCCAAGTGGCGTAGTCGTGCACTTATATGTACCCTATAGGTACAGTCGGTCACACATACCATATTAATTCAGTCAAGAGTTACTTCTCTTAAGAGTGGCAACATGTTTTGTTTTGGTTTGTGTTTGGTCAACATTCCTTAATTATTTTATTTTGTTTGTTTTACTGTCAATGCTAAAAGAGACATGTAATGCCCTTGTTTGATATTCTTGTTAGATTTAGAGTTTTGGAAAATTATGTGCCATTGAATTACAATTGTCATTTAATAATCTCTATAGTCCTAAGTGTTTTTTCCTTTGGAACAAAATGGAGGGGGGTGATCTTTCAGTCCTGGTTCTGGGGTGGGCCTCTGGAAACACCCGTAAGGGAGCTGAACACGCAGCAACGGGTAAACCAGAGACTTACAGCTAGACCAGGGCTGTTAGGTTGCTACAGCCCATCCTATCTTTTTTTTTCCCCTGGTGATTCAGGCCCTAGCCCTAGAATAAGATATACTCAGAGAAGCCTGAGATTCTAATATATGAGAGATCTGCTCACAACAACAAGTAAGGTAACAAACCACCAACATTTGATTAAGTGACTACCCATTGAGAGTAGTCATGCTTGAGTTGTATGACTTTAGTTGTAGTTACGCTTCACTTATGTAGCCACTGAAGTATATAAGCACTCTTAGAATGTAAAACTCTTTGCTTCAACCAGCTGTGCTAGTTTGCAAAGATTCAATATAATTGGATGATTTTGATCACTGGCTCCTGTCTCATCTTCTTGATTCCGAATTGATTTACCTAACAGAATTGCGAGAGGTCCCGGGATCCCACCATCTGGGGTCAGAACGAGCTTTCTGAAAAACCTTACATGGTGAGGTCTGGGACCTTGGATTTGGAATCCTGAAAGCCCTTGGTTGTCTGAGACAGCAAGGCGAGATGGCTGATCTTCAGACCCCCGGTGACGGGATCCTACTGAAAGGGAATTCTCCTGAGACGTCGGAGCGAGAACCAGTGATCAACCAAAAGGCAAACGTTCGGTGAGTAAAATAATTAAAAAATATATATATAATAAAAATTTTTTAAAAATCTCCTCCTAAGGGAGTCAAGGCTATTTTATAGTAGTAGTCTTTGGATGAAAAGAAACCCAAAGCGAATAGGCTCAGGGGTGATTCATCCTAAATAAGAAAACTACTAGGAGGGCTATTTGGTAGAAGTAGTCCTATGATGAAAAGAAACCCAAAGCGAAGAGGCTTAGGGGTGATTCATCCTAAATAGAAAAACCTAGGTTTATGAAATCCTCTTGATATTTATAAGGACCTCTACATAGTGCTCATTGGTGAGGGAAATAACAGTTTTGCATATTATTTGTGATGATCTAAAGTGTATATTTACACGGTTAGCCTCACATTACTTTGATTTAATCAATGACTAAAATGTCATAGAGTCGCAACCTCCTACATCATCCTCCAGCGTTTTATATACATTTTGATATCTGATATCTCCGCCTAGGAATATCTGTTGTTTTAACTAAATTTAGTGAAGCTTTGCAGAGAAAATTAAATGCTGTGTGCTGTGCTATAAAGAGTGTTGGATGCCTGGACCAAAGCATCAAGGCCATCCTTGCTCTCCCCAATCCTCTACAAGTCACAGGAGCACATATGCGAGATGATGGGTATGTTAATTATATCAGATTACAGTTTTGGTTTAGATTTTCCAGTTATAAATTTAATGAAGGCCCCATAGAAAGTATGACCATTTTGCTTAACCCTTAGAACCCGATTGACGCAAAGTGCGTCAAAAAACACACCCTTTCTTCTCTGTTACATTGCTCCTGAACGGTTCATCGCAGCGAGATGAAACCTTTATTGCACGACAGAGCAGAAGTGGGGCTTTCCAACGAGACTACACAATTGTCTGTACGATCAAGTATGAAAATTAAAAGAAATCATGAAATTAAATCAAATTGCATCATATTTACAGTCTATACTTCTCTGCATTCACCTGCACACACATTACTCTAGTTTGAATTACTCGCGAACCCGTGATCGCATCGATATGGCAAGCATATCAGATGAAAGAGGGGGCACAGGGCTATCCATTGGTACCATGTTTATCGATCCTTATGGCTTATAAAACCAGACGAAGTGACTGCAAAATAATAACGTCATGTACACAAACCAATGCTGCACACTCATTACTCTCGTTTGAATTACTCGCGGACCCGTGATCGCATAGATATGCCAGATGTCAGATGAAAGAGGAGACTCAGAGCTATCATTTGATACCAAGTACATCCTTCTGGGTTATAAAACAGACGAAGTGACAGCAAAATAATAACTTCATATAGCTGGACTTACCCCACGTTTGTGTCTGTTCTTGTGGCAAAGCATGTTTATAATCCAATGCTATCATGTGGCAAAGCATGTTCATATTCCGGTTTTGAGATCCTAGCAAATTCCTGCATGGCATCCAATTCAAGGCTCACATTGCATCCCAATTTGTTCAACAAATAAACACCTTTTTTGCCTTTACTTTGTTCATGGCAATGCAATAAAGAGTTGAGAATTATTATGACTGCATACACACAGGCACGCAGGCTAACACGCAACCTCGGGTCAAGTCAGGTCAGATCAGTTCGTGTCACAGATATGGAGCGCAGAAAGGTCATTTTTCATCACTAAATAAAAAATGGCATTTATTTCCGTAAATCACACAGCAAATATTTCTGTAAATTGCTCAGCCCCAGAGTATCCCTCCAACATGGCAATTATATTGCCCGATTCAGGACAGTCTGCCCTACACACACATGAAATGCATGTAGAGCTGTGAGCTTGCAGTGGTGAGATACATGTCGAAATATAAGAATTTTTATAATACACTTTTTATATTTTAATTCTTTAAAAATCAAAATAAAATCAATGCTAGTATTAATACATGAAATGATGGCAGATCTGAATAGTCTAAACTCTCCTGAAAAAAACAATATATAATATATGTGTGTGGCACTTACAATGACCAGAATAAATCCTTATGAATAAAGGTAGTGAAAATGCCCTAAAAACAGCTTAGGGTTCTAAGGGTTAAATACAGGCTAATTGTTTCTCCAAGCTTCCTGCTTCCCATGCTAATAGAACCTGACCCAAGTTATCCTGTTCCACGTGTAGGCCGCAAACACTGGAAGCCATGCGGACGCTATGTTCCTGCTTCAAGGTAGACACAGATGTGTTTTGACTGTTGATTGGCTAGGTGTGTCGGCCTTGAGCCCTGCCAGGTCCTGCTTTGAGGCCACCATACACTATGGTGAGCGACTGGCTGAATGGGCGACAGTGGAAGACAGACAGGCTCTGAAGGCAGAGAAGGTTCTGGATAAATGAGGGGCACAAGTGGCAGAACTTTTAGCTTGGACATATGTATTAAGCATTGCTCCACAATCTCGTGCTTCTGGCAGTGACAACACTGACAAGAGTTGAAGCATATCAGTTAAATTCATAATTAAGGGCCAGTTTAGCAAAGTTGTAATCTTACCAACAGCAGTGAATTTATCAAATTGTTGATGCTATGACGCATTTAGCTCTAGGACACAGTGTTATAGGCGACAACATTTTAGCTAAGGGGAGCTTAGCAGCCTTGCTGCAGATCATAAGCAGTGCATCTTGCAGTGTATCAAGTTATGATTATGGAAGATGAGAGGTTGTTGATGTTCACTTCACTATTCTGAACTAATATTGAACTAATAGGTTCATATGTTTATTAACAACACACCAACAGCAGTTGTTATAGTGGTATTATTATTGTTTTTTTCTCTTCATTGACATGGAAAAGGTTTTTACAACTGTTTTTACAGCTATGCAAACCAGTGTCAAGATAATATGGTATGATGACATACATACTAGACCATATCGTTTACAATTATTTTGGATACAGCAATAAAATAAAATAAAATACATTTGTTTCAGACGTTTAATAATATGTTCAGAATAAAGTGCTAACCAAGTTCTTTAAAACATTCCTTTAGGCCTGCTTTAAACAATGTGGAAAAAGGTTAAGATAATTTATAGCGTTGCTGTATGATAAACAATTTGTGATATGAGGCACACACACAAAAAAAAAAAAAGAGTATCCATGAAGATCATGATCATGTGAATTTATATTTCATTGCTAATTACCAATTTTGGTGACTGATCATAGCAGTATTGCAATTGAAATCTTTTTAATAATGTTAGCTGAAACTTAGGAAGTACTACTGGGGCCTTGGGCCCAGATATGTATATCTCTGTGTTTTGTTTCAGATGCAATCAGTGGTTAAAAAGGGGGAGCCTTACAGACTCTACTTTTTTCCCCTTTGTCTATTGTTTCTTTTTCCCCTTGAACTGCTTGGTTATTGTTGTTATCACTGGTACTCTGTGGTCTGTAAGCTTTTCTTCACACCCTGTGAGTAATCAAGACAGTCAGGGCCACTTTTATACATGTAACCATGTTGTTTCATTTGATTCAATTCCTTTATTGGGTTCTATTTGAGAATTGCTGAGAGACATTTCTTATGTGTTTTGGTTTTATATTCAGCTTTGCCTAAGTATTATACACATGGTAAAGAGACACAATTACTGCATTACTCTCAGTTAATTAGTAGGCTCATCCTGATTCAATCAGAATGTGTGCTATTGTTTGGTGTCAAAGGCTTCAAAGTCTTTTAAAGGGGGACTTGAGAGTATTGGATTCAGAACTTATTATTATTTTTCATGACTTATGAAGAAATCAGTTAAATCATATATCTAATCATGTACCTGCTTATTTTGATCTGACTTACTTTAATGAACCAATTGTATAATCATTTATATTTTATATAGTGACATTATTTGATTAAATGTTCCAGCCATAAAGGCTGAAAAAGGGGGACTGAGAGAAAGTGGAATAGAACATTATGTCCAATATTCCAATATGTGGTTTAATGTTCTGCATTTCTCATTAGTGGGTCACTTTGATACTAAAAGTATGATCTATGTAATGACTGTATGATATCTGTACTGTCCCTGTGTATATCTGTGTGTGACTGTGTTTAGAGATAAGCAGGAATATTATGACTTTGCAGTGTTTCACTGTTCTGCATGGCTGCGTCAGTAGCTATCTGCTCCGGATTGCCAGGCTGCCACTAATCAGGGTCTGATTCAGTGTAGTCCACGTGAGATGGGATGACCAACGCCATCTCCCGTCAGCCTGGAAGGATACATAAACCTTAACTATTTCCTTGTCTAGTTAGAGCAGCTGATGGATCTTTAGGTGAAGTCATGCTGTCTCTCCCTTGATGCGCATCATTGTAAATAAACTCTGTTCCTGATTTTTCATACTATTGGTCTGACTGGGTCTCTATTAAATCTATGGTATCAAAATTACCATCAGATGTGAATACATTGAGCCAATCATATGGTGTGTTGTGAAGACATCGTGCCAATCATGTGTTGTGAACTCGCCGCTGGAGCAAGATTGGTGTCGTGAAGCCTTGCGCACGCATATTTCTGCTGAATAGGATGCCCGATGAGTGACCAAAAAGCGTTGCAATATGGCCGTCGAGTGGAGGGACTTGCCTAAAAGGACTTTGGGTATACCGCGTATAGGGCTATATTTTGGGGCACCAGCGCATGGCGTACAGTTCGTTTTTCAGTCACGCGAAGTTGAATTCGGTATTTTGCACTTTTATTTTTTAAGCATTGCGCCCAGGGGTGTGGCAATTAACAACCTAGGGCGTTGTCTAAAAATCGCTATCATACACCACCTAAACCTGGTCAGAAGTCAATGGCGAGTTGTTCATATGCTATTTTAAGAGCAGTCATATTAGCAGGTGCACGCACCATCCTTCTATCATTCATGAACGCACACCAGCGCACGTCCATGCAAAGCATTACAAATTGCACGATTACAATGGTAAACATAATTAGAATAAAGATATTACGAAATACTGTACATCTCATGATGAGTAGTTATTCACCATCATTTGCAAATTGGTAATGACGGTTAAAAGTGATTAGGGGAGAGGCGAGAGACACGTATTGTGTTTAAGCGCATGTAGTCCAGTGTAGGGGACATGTCTGTAACCTTCTGAAAGAATCATATTTTTGAAAAAAAAAAGTGAATATTTGTTTTTTTCATGCTCTAAGAAGAGTAAAAACACATTTAAAAAACAATTGACTCAGGCTTTCATAATTCATGCATCAGAGTTTCACTATAAACTTCTCCAGTTGATTAGTGACATCATACCAAAGAAAAAATGTATTACAAGTTTTTGAGATTTTATGTTTATATATGCAAATTAGGCATTTATTCATAAAATGTACCATAAAAACACACAATCTGAAAATTGTATTGTTTCATTCTTGACACATTAGCTAAAAGAAAAAATTAAAGAAGGGACTGTGGCTATGTTTCTATATCATCCCATACATTAGAAAATACTATTTTTTGAATCATCAAAAAATCTATGTTCGTCATGTTTTTGGTATTAAAGGTTTTTGACAAAAAAAAAAAAAAAAACACACACACACACACACACAGTAGGCTATAATTCCTGATCTGGGGGTCATTTCTAGAAAAGTTAGCAACGACGTTGCTCAACCACCATGGTACGACGCAACTTGCGACCAAACAACGACACTGTTGCACCTGTTTCCAGAAAGCATCGTACCTGTGTCGCAATTCGCTACCTCCGACGTTGAACACCATAGTTCCAACAACGTTGTTGATGATGCAGCGATACATATCATTGGTGGAAACAGTGGCAACGTGTAATACCCCACCCCCTAGAAATGTTCTGTCACGGCCTATGTCGACATGTTTCTAATCTAAACCGAGTGATTAATGCTGGTATTGTCATTGCCATCAGCCAAAACCTAAACCTATTGCAAGCATATTGTAGCGATCTCACCCTCAGACAAGAATCACCTTTGGCCAGGACGGCCATTTATTGGAACAGGAAGACTCAGACGCACACAGACAACTACATAGGGCAACACAGGGGTAGCCTCAGCCGCACATGCAACACACAATAAGGGTTCACCACACACATCAACACGAGGATTAAGCACATGAGGTACAACCAAAGAGACTAACACGCTAACAAATACACAACATGGTAAACGTAACTACAACTATTATAACCGACATTACACATTCTAGCATTCACTCGCACTGCATTCTGGGAGACACTCATTCAACGTTAGACATGAACATCCACCGACGCTACATAACCCCCTCCCGAGCCATTGTCGTCCCCGGCAATGACAGCTCAGCTCACCGCTCGCGGCTGCGTCGGTGTCAGTCCCAGTGCTTAGTCCAAGTGACCGGAAAGCCTCCGGCTGCACGATAACCCCTCCCGACTGGAAGGGCTCTCGGCTGCCTCTGTCACGTCAGTTCTCCCCCGAACAAGCACCAGAACCGGCCAGACGTGGGTCATGATGTCGCTTGGGCCCTCGGTTTCCCGCCGTGCAGCTGCGCTACCTGAAACAGCAGCAAACAGTCCCACTGCAAGCCGAACCCCCGGATACGCTGGAACCCCTGGACGTTCGGTAGCCCCCTCTGGCTACTGTGACAGCTACTGTGACCTGTCCACAGTGTGCCGATCTCCAGGCGGTCAGCAGTCCACGTCGAGGTCCCTCCTCGCGCTGCCCTCTTGTAGAACTTTTGTCGGCTGTCTCTCGAGCACAACGATGCTCCACTGTGGCGGGAAATGGAGACCCCGACCCTCTCAGCAGGCTCGGGACACACAGGAACTCACACACAAAACGTGAAAAACATTGCGCAGACTTGCGTCAACCGGAACGTGCGCACTTCAAATCTCAACAGTCCACAACGATAGCTCCCAAGGCTCTACAGGTCGACGTTACCCTCTTGGTCACTAACTGGAGCACCGCAAGCTCCCGAACTAGCAGCTATGACTTCATCACACTCTCGACCGGCAGCTGACGCTGTGGTCGTGTTCCAAGGTCGTCAGAAAGTTTGCGCTCTCTATGGATGAGATCCTCGGATGACGGCAGCATCGACATCGAGCCGGGAACTCCTCAGCCGGGGCCGCTTCCTCCAGCGTTGGCAGCTCTCGTCGGCTGTGCAGGGCTGGTCCCGCTGGTCGCCTGCACAGGTCCCGCACCTCAGCGAGCTGACTAGTCCTTAAAAGGACCATTGGAATATCTGCTGAGGTTCGCCGCCATCTTGTTGGTCTGGTCTTCGGCCTTCTTCTCCATCTTGATCTGGCGTAGATCTTCGCGCCCCGGGAGGGGCCCATCCCACTTCTGACACCAATGTAGCGATCTCACCCTCAGACAAGAATCACCTTTGGCCAGGTAGACATACAGTTAACTTAAGCAGACCAATATGAGTCATTATTTGTGTTAAATATCTATGTGTTGGAAAAAATATATAGCCTGGACAAATACCTGGGTATCCCATAGGTTATCAACTGTCTCGTGGCTTAACGGCAGCGCGTTGGTGCACTGCGCGCTCGGCCGGAGTTCGCATCCTATCTCTTCTTTTCATCTCTGAGTAAGAGTAGGCCTACGAGACACAATAATAGGTTTTGACCATACATATTTATGCATATAGTTACTCTACATCGAGAGACCATAGGTACAATACATCAGTCAAAAACAATTGAATCTACGTGTCACACTAGTTCACCTGCAGGTAGCGAGAAGCAAGAGGACAATCTCACATCATAAGAAAATCGAACCTACAACGTTGGGATAATAAGTCATCTGCTTTAGCCACTACACCATTTAACACTGCTGTTGTTAGGGACTGTGAAGATTATAATACTAAAATCAAGGCAATACTTTAATTAACATAAATAGCAAGAATGAGCCAAGTAGGGGAGCAGTGTCTTAATCAAAATTAAGCTACAGGATAGATCAATCATTGATTCACGAGATAAACATCCACTTCGCAAATTTTGGTTAGGCGGTTGTGATTTTTGGTTAGGCGCTCCGGACACCAACAGGAACTACCAAGGAACGACACAAGTGCGACTGCCTAGGGGCAGTAGTTCAAACGACCAAACTTTGCGTCCTTGTTTGCGATTGAGAGTTCGAACTACCCTTTCTAGAAACACCAAATCCAAGAACGATGGAGCGTACTACCAAGGTTGCGACGCAAGTTAGCAAACGATGCTTTCTGGAAACGACCCCCTGATGGGAGTTTGACATTGCAAGCTGTTGTTGAAACTTGAAACAAAAGGTATGTTAGACATTTCTTTATTTCTATCAAACATTATCAACTAGGCTTCTGTTTGGTTGACTATAGGCTGACAGGTTCAACTTTCAGCATCTTTACTCCTGTTAGCTGATATTCAGTCCCTAATGTAATTCACAAATGAAAACATGCAAAAGATTGCAAGCAAAGCATGAGTTTGTTATATTTTTTCTAGGATGAGATGGCTGAGTGTGTGTTTTGTGGGAACGAAACGTCTGATGAAGCACTGATAGTCAAATTAACTCAGAGGGGATGTGAAGGTATCCACAGAGCCAGAGCCAGTCAACAATGCAATGCTGACATAACTGTAGTCCCTGGCCAAGTCGTTCATGCAGAGTGCCGGAAGAAGTTCACAAATCCCAAAAGAATAGCGCAAAATAAGAAACAGCAGCAAGCAGGGATAGTTGGTTGTAAGCGGAGATCCTCTGCCCCTTAATTTCATACAAGTAGTATAGTAAAGTAAAGTAGTCTTGAATTTCCCCTTGGGGATCAATAAAGTATCTATCTATCTATGGAGTCAGAACAACGACATAAAGATTGTGTGCCCAATATGATTTGCACAAGTGTAGAACTGTTTTGTAACTGTGGAATTAATTTGTCTGTGTGCAAAAAAAATGCGTACCTGCAGAAATATTTTGTGCACTTGTGAAGAACCGTTTTGTAACTGTGGAATTAATTTTTTCTGTGTGCAAAAAAAATGCGTACCTGCAGAAATATTTTGTGCACTTGTGAAAAACATTTGTCCACTGGATCTACGAAGCTACAAAACTCAACACATTGCATCGCCTACTGACTAGCCAATCAGGGGACGTCCTGAGTCACATCTCTCGACCAGGGTCGGCAGCAAAGATTCTGGAACAGAGCTGGTCGGCAGGCACAGAGCTAGCGAACTTAGGTCGTAAATCTAACAAGTTAGAAGCTATGCCTTTTACAACAAGGCTTTTGATGGAAAAGTGGTGTTTATTTCCATAATCTTTGTTTAGTGAACGCATAAAACCGTCAGTTTGTAGGCTAAGCAAGAAGAATCAAGAATTACGATCTTTGAGTTTGTTTGGAGGGGATCACAGTGTTGAATGCTAAACTGAAGTCAATGAACAGCATTCTATCATATGTATTGGGACTATCCAGGTGGGTGAGTGCCAGGTGGAGATGGCATCCTCTGTTGATCTGTTGCATTGGTAGACAAATTGGTACGGGTCCAATGCAGCGGGCAGACATTATTACAGTTGTGAGAGGACCCGACTCTCAAAACATTTCACAATGATGGATATACGGGAATTAACAGGAATAAACGAGAATTAATGGGAATAAACTGGGAAATGTTAATATGGCAAGTTAGTCTATAACAGGGAACTGATATGTAGTTGAAAAACCCCCATCTTGCAGCATAATAGTTAAAACAACCTAATTTAATGTTATGTCATTATTTTTTAGAATTATTTTATTTGTTTTAGCATTTTCTGGGATTCTGACTGGACAAAGTGATAGTCAGTCAATGTTCCAAATAATTGGATTTTATTGTTGAGTGGCGTGGTGTACCTCGGGCAATGGGCAGTTTAGTGGTTTCGGTGTTGCTAGTTTAGCACACTAGTAAACCATAGGCAGAGAATGGGATTAGCACTAGCATGCTAGCTAACGTCATAAGCTAAGCGAAAATATGAACAAACAAATCATATTACTTATTATGAAACAAAATGTTATACTTCTGTTTCTATATGAAGCAGTTTGTATGAATTACACAAAATTCCCAGTTAAAGTGTAATTCCGGCGAAAATTGACCCAAGGGTGTTTTTCTGCATTAAAACACATCGAATAGGAGGCCTACAGCAATGGAGACAGGACTGTGTACAAATCACTCAGGAACACATTAACTAAAGTCAGTGTTTTTCAACCACTGTGCTGGGGCACACTAGTGTGCCGTGAGAGATCATCAGGTGTGCCGCAGAAAATTACCCAAATGTCACTCACTGGTCCAGAAAAGCAACTGTTGCATCAAAGAATTTATAACCACATGCTCTCATTGATTGTATGATTGCACTATTTGTGGTATGCAGGCATTGTACAACGGGGGCCCCATATCCAGTATTCACAGAATCATCACATATCCAGTTCATAACAACAATTAAATTAGATATAGTCACCTACAAATGAAACAGAGGGCGCTTGTTTTATTGAGCAGGTCTTGCATAGAAGCCATAATAAGGCCATATCTGTGTATTATTTGAAGTTTTAGGCTATGGTATGTTTATTTTTTCTTCACACAGGATGTTAGTGTGCCGTGGGACATTTTAACTCATTGAGTGCCATGCGTTGAGTGCCAAAAACGTAATATTACGTTTTTAGCTTTTTTTTTTTAATTACGAAACTAGACACTCTAACATACCTTATATGTGATTTTGGGAACTCTGTGATAAATGGAAATGAAATATATGACGATCGTGAAACTCATGAAAACGCACAATCTGGACATTTTATCTGGACATTTTATCATAACTCGGTTGCCACTTTGGGTCGAATCAGTGACGCATGCCGTCAGGTCAGGTCAAAACCAGGCCATTTTCGTGGGTCTATCACTAGGTGGCAGTGTCGCCAGGTCTCGCTGATCACTTCCTGGAAAGTTTACACAAGTAAGTAACAGGCAACGCTTCATATTTCATTAAAGACGTTATATCTCCATTTCTAGAGAAAAAAAATGTGATGAAAACTAGCCACTGTTTAGCTTGGGATTTCTCAGGAACAGAGGCGTGTAGAAATACACGGTTTGCACCCACCAAGAGCTTAAAGTCTCACCTTTTAATCGAGCTATTGTATGTGTTCATAGCTATAACACAGAATATGCTGTGGCTGTACAAAAATCATCAACAATGGTCTAGATTGCTGGCACTCTAGGACAAAGCTCCCAAAAACAGCTTGGCATTCAATGAGTTAAGTGTCAAAAGTGTGCCGTGGCACAAAAAAGGTTGAAAAACACTGACCTACAGCACCAGGCCTTGATGGTGTGACACCCTCCTGTCTCAGGGCCTGTGCGATCCAGATCGCACCAATCTTCACACACATATTCAACAGATCACTGGAGCTATGCGAAGTCCCAGACATCCCAACCTGCAAACAGCCATTTCAGGGAGGTCCCCCCCCCCCCCCCCCCATTAAAAATAAATAAATAAATAAATAAATATACTTTCAAAAAATACTTTTGCCTTCTTAGATACTGAAATAGTGATGAATAGCCTGTTTGTTAATTAATTGTCTCTACTCAGCACACCAAATAAGGAAGGCCTATTGTGATAATAAAATTATGTAGATTTTGGTAGTTTGGTCTTAATGTAGCCTTGGCAAATAGCCATCTAGTAGGCTAGTCCTGAATAATATGCACATGAAATGACACTTGTTAAACTCACCTCAACATGTCTTTTGCAATCATTTAACCCACCATGGGCAATGCTAAAGTCACTGTTACAAACAGTGCAGCATGCAAGACTGTCGTTATTTTGAACTCTTTATGAGACAAGGGTACACTTTGTGTAGTCTGATGTGACATGGGTCTTAAATGTTCCTTTTTGGGGGGCACTCTGCCTCTGCCATGACGCTTCTGTTCCTTCTGAACTGAACTGAAACAGGCCAATCAGGATGCTCTCTGTCTTGAACAGGCACACAAGCACTACCTCTCGTTCTCTCTCCATCCCCATCATGTGCGCGCTACACTTAGATGCACACACGATTTGAAGTTTTGGTCTCGTGTGCGCGCTCTTGCTCGCTCGCTCTAGATTCCGGGAGATTTGATCTAATTTGCGGCATCAGGGAGCCGTTATCAATATGCGGGAGACTCCTGGAACTTCCGGGAGACTTGGGATGTCTGAAGTCCCCTCATGCTTCAAAAGCTCTACCATCATCCCAGTCCCCAAGAAACCCTCCATCACTGGACTGAATGACTATAGACCTGTGGCCTTCACTTCAGTCGTCATGAAGTCCTTCGAACGCCTGGTGCTGACCCACTTCAAAAACATCACAGGTCACCAGCTGGACCCCCTACAGGGCAAACAGGTCAGATGATGCAGTGAACATGGGGCTGCACCTATGTCAGGATCCTGTTTGTGGACTTCAGCTCGGCGTTTTTTTATCTGTATAAGATTGAATTTCTTTCTCAGTGGGCATTAATGATTAATAAAGCATTTTGAAGCAAGTAGCCTAATACATTGAAATTAAAAGTTCTTCATTTACATTTTGTCACTCATTTGTGATACGAAACAATATACAACTGACAGTTATATACACTTAATTACATCTCATTTAGCTAAAATAACACTGCATTACAAAACCATGCTTATCTGGAATATTATTGAATATTATTCATTCAGCCTATAGGACTGACATTCTCATGAAAATATCTCGATAGTAATACATCACATATGATCACTTAAGGTGGAAACTGTCTCCAGATAGATTAAGATGTGAAGTATTTACTGTTCATCAGCCTGTAATTTTAAATGAAACATGATAAACACATTTGGGGTCTCAGGCCTTGCAAGGTGGCAGTGTAGCCACCAGGAGTCACCAGAACTTTACCTCAGGCAGAGCTGTATCTATATATACACGGCTCTGACCTCAAGGGGCTGCAGGTAGCCTACTCATATCCTCCATTCTCCTCACACGACTGTCACCATTGGAAGTGTGAACTTGGCGAGTCATTGGTGGTTAGCAAATGGTATATTAATCCACAACTCCATGCACTCAGTAGATATTTAAGCAGAGTGAAAAGAGAAGCTAAAACATTTTCTTTGGGTTTCCACACAATCACATCTTTACTTTGCATCTCAACCTGTTAACAGAGAGTGTAAGGTCAGCTTTTGCTTTTTTATAGCCTACCATGAATTGTCCACCTTTGCCATGGCAAAGAATCGTACCTGTGTCCATTTAAACGGACCCAGTGTGAAGGCAACATAACATGTGAGTTGTGTCCTCCTCATGTGGAAGATCTAATGTTCGCGTTCACAGTTTCAGCAGATGCTGACTCTCAAGCAAACACCCCATTGCTTTCCACCCGCTTGAGCCCTGTGTTACCTTATGCCTAGCCTGGCTAGCGCCACCACTTCTCAATGAGACGTGGTCTGGGAACCAAACGTTAATTTTCTCGTATTTGAAAGAAATGCCCAGATCCGTTTATTGGGTGCCACGGATGTCTATCAAATGCGTCTGTGCATAGCTCATCATCGTCTTGCTTTCCCCCCCTGTTCTGTGATTGGTTCCCTATCTGAGGCAAAAATTAGGGCGGTAGTTTCCAGGCTGCCTTAGCAGCGTGAATCAAATCGCGCGCAAGGCAGCATGGGAACACCCAGGCTACCTTATGCCATCCTTACACCAGAAGACTTTGCAAAGATTTGGAAAAGATTTTTGAAAGACTACAATCTCAGACCTTCTCACATCTATAATAATAATAATAATAATAATAATAATAATAATAATAATTCTCACATCTAAAGACAAGTCATTGAGTTTTAAAGTCACTGACTAGTCACAGACTATGATTTGACTAGGGAATGACTAGGGATATTGCAGGGTCACTATTTCCAAGACTTTGTCAGGCCAGCAATGTGTACCTAAACTAGTGGAAAGGTCTCATGTTGACAAAAGCCTTTGTAATCAACTGCACCCCCGTTTATATACATACAGTAAACTAGAAAGTCTCTGGTTTCAGCCGCCATTTGGTCTCGGCTCTGCTTCAGGGCAATTCCATGGAAAATTTATTTTTTTGTAACATCCATAACGCCAATGAAATGTGATGGTATGGTATGATGTGAATGATTACATGAAATTTGAGCATTTGCTATTTTTGGCTGAAGAATGTAAATGAGAAAAAAATGCACAAAAAATGAATGTTATCATTCACATCATACAAATGCCAAGGCATGTCACTAGCGTTGGATGTGACAAAAAGTCAATTTTCCGTGGAATTGCCCATCAACGTCGATGCTCCTCAATGGTTGTAGTTGGTGCCTGGATTTTAGGGACATTGGAAATGGGCTTCAATGAGCTCTTAGCCAGACGGACTTGCAGAGCTAATCCCAAATTTGCCGGAAGTTCATCTGTTAATTCCCAGGCCAGAGAAGGACCTCAGTGTGCCACTAAAGTGACTGACTAGGCTCATAGATTGGTGAAGGAGAATGCTTAATTGTTGCCAACTAGTTGAACACAGTGATTATATGCTTTTGTGAGCTCGCCATTATGAAAGCAAGAATTTCGCTGGCAGACCTTTACAAAATGTCACCACTATGTAAATCATCATAAATAATACTAACACCAAACACACTTGGCTCTGTAGTACAAATTATTTATGTACATACTGTAAACAAATGCAGTCTTAACTTCATCAGCCCGTCTACCTCATATTTGCATTAACTGCTGTGCCTGGTGAAGACACGCCTCGACCATTTGCAAATCAAGTCTTTTGTCATGTACGACGGCCCAGCTTTTGTCTTATGCCAGACTTCACCATAGGTGGTCGGCGCCAATTAAGCATGCATAGGTCCGGGGCGTGTCTGAACTTTTCCACTGGAGCAGACAAAGAGCCTACTAACAGAATATAAGGCTGTGACTTATGACAATCGTGAGGTGACTTGGGCAGAGGCGACTTTGTTCATGTGCTCCTCCGAGCCGGCTTGTAATAAACCTGGGAGCGTCTCCCTTTTTTAACACATCTCAGTTCGGTTTTGCTTTCACGTCATTTTTAATTCTCACCAAAGCTCTTAGCCACTCAAGCACACCAGTGTGTGTGATCATGGTGTGTGTTTTAAGAACCACTGCCTCCACGCACTGTCGACTAATGCACTAAACTGGAAATCTGGCTGTACAGGCCTACATCTCTTTTTTTTTTTTTTTTTTTAACACTATGATGTCCACACCAAAATGTAATTTCTGTTTATAAAAACATAGCAAAGTGAATTTATGGGTAACCTATGGTCATGTCCATTTACGTTGTGAGTTAAATGTGTTCCCTGCAGATGTCTGGATAATAGGTGAGGTAACAGATCATGCATGTGTAGGCCCTCTTGCTGTTTTAGCTCTTGCTGATGCCTTGATCACAAGCATAACTAAAGTGTTTTTTGTTATTGTTGCAGTATCTGCCCTGTCCCCCAAATTGAAGACACAGTCACGCCCCTGCTTGAGCTGTCGCGTCTGAACCCATGTCCGTGTCTTTGGTTTTCGGGTCCATGTGCTGTTTGTTCGTCAAACCAACCGTGTTTGTTTAATCCCCTCTATAACTGCATTTAACCAAAGCTAGTAAGTCCTTTCTCTTGTAGTCCCACCGCTTGAGAATTTACACATCAGGCCCACATCATATTCAATGCATGCTTAGCAAAGCTTTCTAGTGCTCACTCAACAAATGTGTGCCTGCACTACCTGTTTGCTGAGAGTGTGGATACCTGTGTGTTTGGCTGTGTGTGTGAATATTTATCTCTTGCACAGGTGAGGGGTGTCTTGGGGTCCTCCTTCGCCCTCCAGTGGTTCACCTGGTACCATTTCTCCACGCTGGTATTGGCTCTTTTATATCTAGAGAATATAAATATTTATACATATTGGTTACCCATATTGTGGCTATTGGATGTGGTTGATGGTTTAACTATTCTTTCACACAAACATATGGGCATTTGTGAGCATTTTTGGGCAGTAACCAGGCGGTAACCAGGTATGCCATGCTGTTGGAGGTGCAAACAAATGCTGCATCGTTATTGAGATCATATAGAAAGTAGCTGGCTCAAGGGTTATAAAAGTATTTTATCATGTGTATTTGTATAATGAAAGCACTGTTTTTGTGTGTTCACCTCTGGCTCCTTGGCTATCATTTGGGTAACTATAACAGGCTATTTGACATCTTTAGAACATTAAACATATCGGTGGTGCCAAATGTTGAGTTACTCCAGTCTAGATTTTTTGATGTTAATCACTCCTATGATATATTGCTATTGTCTATCTAAAGTAAAGTGCCTGTTTTGAAGTTAACTGATGGTCAACCCCCCCCCCCCCCCCTTCTTTCTGGGTGGTGTAGTCGGGTAATTGTAGTTGTGTGCCCTGTGCGTGTGCCCTGTTGTCACACTCACATTAACACTCAGATCTTGTGTGAACATCTCAGTCTTTTTGTTCACAAGTCTAAATAAAGCATTCTTTTTCACATCACTCAGAAGGTATTTAAAGAATGACGAGAAGTTATTTTGCATTTCCACACTGTATGTACTGCATGCCACAGTGTAACGTAAAGTGTGTATGTAAGGTAAGGTTTTGATTTTTTGTACCATGGATTGTCCACTTTTGCCATTGTAGAGAACTATATGAGTATGTTAATGTATATATATATATATATAAGGTGCAGTTTCTATGGTTGTTTGATGGTTAATCTAAACACACTTTTGATTATTATTATTATTATTAGTAGTAGTAGTAGTAATAGTATTATTAGGCCTATTATTATTATTATTATTATTATTATTATTATTGTTATTATTGCACATACTGCTGATCATTTGACCTTAGAGCTAGCTCAAGTAATGTCTTTTATAAATGTAAACTGTTGTATTTTTTCTAATCAAGGAATGTGCTTGCAATGTTTGGGTTTTAATATTTGTTTTGAAGACTGCAAATGTTAGCAGCTACAGTTTTTCTGCTGGGTTTTAAAAAGTTATTTATTATTATCAATACATATAGGCCTTAAAAAGTCTTAAATACTTTCAAATATTACGCATTAGGTCTTACACTGCCAAAATAAAATCTAACCAAGTGTTAATCTTAAATTAAGATAAAAAAATGGTATGGTTGGTATTGTTTTAAGTATAATGACACTTACCTAACGCGCTCTCATTTTGACCTAATTTAATAAGACTATGGCCCAGAGTTTGGCGGAGGAGCAGAACTACGCCAAGGCGGGGGCTCTGAAATGGGTGAGACCTCTCTGGTGAAATGAATTTGAATAAACCAATCATGCATCTAAACATGCATCCAGCTTTACATTTTGATCTATCTATCAAATAAAACATTATCCCTTTATCGTAAGAATGGGACATTCTGCCGTCCTATGTGAAAAATTAAGCAGGGGTGCGTATCTACTAAAGTTAGGTTAAAGGTTAAAGTAAAGTGTTGCCAAAGTAAGCAACGATGTTGCTGATCCACCATGGTATGACGCAACTTGCGCCGTAGTACCAAAAACGAAGTTTATAATGCATACAGTATAATAAGTTATATTATTATATAATTACTTAAGCAGGCCAATATTTGTCATTACTTGTGTTAAATATCTGTGTTCAAAAATGTGTAGCCTAGAAAAATGTAACGTTATCACAGATTTGCATTGTCTATTTCGTGGCGCAACGGTAGCACGTTGGTACTCTGCACACATAACCAGTGTTCACAACCTATATCTCTTCTTTTCACTTTTGGGTAAGAGTAGACACAACAGTAGGCTACACAACAGGTTTTGACCCTAAATATTTATAGTTACTCTTCATCAAGAGACCGGTAGGAACATGACATCAGTTAAAAATAATAGTTTCAAATAAAGATCCACAGCATTATTTAATATTTCTACATTTCACTGCATGTAGCCAGAATACCGTAACAGTAGCCTTTCAAAACCAACACGCGAATTAACATAAGTAGCAAGAATGAGTCCAGGGGAATCTGTCTTTTAATGACCATTAAGCTACAGCCTAGATCAGTGTTTCTCAAAGTGTGGTCCGGGGACCACTGGTGGTCCGCAAGCTATCCCAAGTGGTCCGTGAGCAGACGTGATAAAATATAATATAGATGAGTTGTTTGCAATATTGAACCAACTTGTATGTAAATCCAAACAGTTCTGCAACACTGTCTGCAAGATATGCCAGTTTAAATCATATGAATCCTCTGACACAATAAGCAAAGTGCAGAGACAATAAGCAAGGTGGTTCAGTGAGTAGGCCTATTGTGTAGGCTAATATACTGTTAAGTAGGTCTAATCTTTTTTTTTTTTTTTTTTTAAGCTAGGTGGTCCGTGCATTTCTTTTTTATTGGTTAAGTGGTCCTTCGTCTGAAAAAGTTTGAGAAACACTGGCCTAGATCAATCATTGAGTCACAAGAAAATCAATCATCTCGTCATTTTTGATTAGGTGCATCATTTTTGGTTAGGCACTCCTGACACTGACAACATCACCAATCGGAACTACCAAGGATCGAAGTGTAACTGTTAAGGGCAGTAGTTCAAACCACCACACTTTTACATCTGAAAGTTTGAACTCTGCTATCTAGAAACACCAAATCCATGAACAATGGATCGGACTACAAAGGTTGCGACTTTCTAGAAACGCACCCCAGGTTGGATGTGATACGGTATTTACAACGGATCTGAAATACAAACATCTTTTCGTGAATTTAATTGCTTGGAAGAGCAGAAGAAATATTAGATATTATTTTGATCAGATGCACAATAAATATAGAGATTGTAAATGAGATCTTGGCTAATTGTGCCATTTGAGGGTGGAAATTTTCATTGACTTTATCATTTTATCTGAAGAAGGACATGTTAAGCTATGAGAAAAATATATTGGGCCAGCTCAATAACTAACGGGATGCCTAACATAATAAATTGACAATGTAATAAAGTTCTGAAACAATAACAGAATAACTTTTTGCCAGTATTGTAATAAGTTCCAAGCAAACAAACGTTCGCTGCTAAGTTCCCTCGCGGTCATTCAGGAAAGTTTTCTTAAAGGAACAGTATGTAAGATTGTGGCCAAAACTGGTACTGCAATCACTTTCAAATTACTGTAGAGCGGTGTATCCCCTCCCCCTCTCCCCTGACTAGCAGAGCTGGCAACCTGGATGCCGAAACACTACTGACTTTGTGATTAGTAGACAGGTGGAGGGTGGCGCATCAGGCCAAAACACAACATGACAACATCAACATCAGTTGAGGGCTGCAACTTCACTTTTTAAATGACAATATCCTGGCCGGACTACTGTTGTCAGTGATATAAGTATTTGAAATGAACATGATTTCTTAATGTCTAGTGACATATCAGGGCCATTTTATGATTAATTGAAATACATTTCTTACATACGGTTCCTTTAAGTATAAGTATAAGTATAAGTATATATAGTCTTTTGATCCCGTGAAGGAAATTTGGTTTCTGCATTTATCCCAATCCGTGAATTAGTGAAACACACTTAGCACACAGTAAGGTGAAGCACTAATCCCGGCGCAGTGAGCTGCCTGCAACAACAGCTGCGCTCGGGGAGCAGTGAGGGGTTGCGTGCCTTGCTCAAGAGCACTTCAGCCGTGCCTACTGGTCGGGGTTCGAACCGGAAACCCTCCGGTTACAAGTCCGAAGCACTAACCAGTAGGCCACGGCTGGTTCTTGAACAGCGGTGGAACATTCCTTCATGGTTAAATCTTTGGTTCCGGTGTTACATGGCAACTGCACCCATGTTAACTGGCTGCGTTGGTGACGTTTCATGAGTGATGACGTTTCTTTGACAGATGTGGCCGCTTGCAGATTTGTCATTTTATGATGGAAACTGGAGACAAACAAATACAAATATGCATGACATATTTAAATGTCAAAATTGTCTGTAGTACGCTACATGCACTGGACCATGAATATAAAAAATAAATACCTACTGTAAATAGCCTAATAATAACTCCACATGGGTATCGAACCTGCCTCCTACTGTAAATGAAACCTCTTACATTATAACCACTCATCTACGTACTTGCACCACAAACCCGCTGACAAGTCACAGTGAAATTTACTTGACTTATGCTATACAATTAAAAGAAGTCAGCTAATATATGTTATTATGATTGTAGCAAGTTAACACGACTGATCATGGTATATGGCTACAGTGTTGTCTTGCTACAGCAGTTGCCCATGCCAGTAGGTCTTCAAAGTATCATGGTTAAGTTTTTTTAAACATTTCACTGACTGCTGGTCAGGCTCTCTGTGGCCACCTAGTCTATCTGTAGCCTAAATTGAGGAAGCATTGCTGGAATGCTAAAAATAAATAAAAAAAACTGTGATGGGGGAGGATTGAACCCATGTCGACTGCGTGAAATAGCAATGTGTAGGCATTAACCTGTTGCGCCACAGGAGAAGCACCAGTTTGCAAATTGAGAAATAAAGTATAAAAAAAAACATCAAAACCATGTTTATGTCAGCAACATTAACGTTAATAGCCTATAAGCCTAAGAGTTTGACTCTCCCTGTGCACAAATATTGTATAAAATATGGCATGTTTTAAAACACTATTCATTCAAAGTGAGTTGAAAGGAACCTTAAAACATGTGCAAAGCTTATTCAGCTCTTTTGGATGGAGATCAGCTATGTGATGCAATATAAATATTGGTAGCTCTATAGCCATGTTCATTTTGTCAAAGTAGTTTTCAAATAAATGGTTGGAGACCCCTGATCTAAACCTACATAATATTCCAAGTGTAATAAAACGTATAAATAAACCTTAAACTAAATAAATACAGCCCTAATTCCCAGGGAGAGAGAGAGAGTGTGTATGCCGGGGTGTTTGTATGTGCATGGTCAGGTCTTAAAGCAGATATTTGAAAGAGACAATAGTACAGGTAAGTATGGCATGAAAGTGTAACACTATATATCCCATAAAGAGAGTAATATAAGTATATTATTGACCCCTTGCAAGTGACGTCACGTTTTGTTCGCGCCACAGCAAAATAGCCTAGTGGACGGCAAGAACACGAATCAAATCAATGGGTTGTAATGGGACATATCGCACAGCTAGGAGATTATAGTGAGATTTAACCGTAGTAATGCCCTTCCACGACTGTTGGCTTATTGTTTGGAATACAACAACATCCCATGTTCTTGCATAGATATATTTTGGTTTGTTTTCTTTGTGTTTCGGGAGTATTTCAACCACAATTGCATGCTTATCTCCTCAGTGTATGAAGCACAGCAGCGGTTGCTATAGCAACCATAGACTCTGAACAGGACGGCAGATAGCACTTACGGTGTGTTTCCACACAACGAAATTTCGCGTCGCTCTCATTGAGGTTGAATGGAGACGAAATTCGCCCTAGTTGGGCGAAATGAAAGCGAATCGCCGAGGCAGGCGAAACAAAGTTGGCCAAAGTTTAACTTTATTTAAATGAGGACCATTCGAGAACCAATCAGGTCCGCGTCTTTGTGTTTGGAGGCAGGAGTTACAAAAAAGTCTGACCAAGATGGCGGAGACTACCTGAGCTGTAACGCGAAAATTTGTATGTGATTAAAATGTTTCTACACGAACATTGGCACTTAAACAACAATTCATGTTCATAGAAACAACAAGGTCAATAAGACATAATATATTTCATACCTGTGTTGCAGCATGTAGCCTAGCTGTCTAGCTAGGTTTACAATGCAATCCAATGTCCTAAAATACTAGCATTTCGCCTGTCAGCTAGCTAAAAATGATCGAGTGCTTAAACTAACATATATAGTGGTCTATTTAGTGGTGTATGTGCTCTGACTAAGTTCGTGTGGCATATAAACCACAATTCGTGTTGATACAAGTGCCAATGTTCGTGTAGAAACATTTTAATCACATACAAATTTTCGTGTTCCAGCTCAGGTAGTCTCCGCCATCTTGGTCAGACTTTTTTGTAACTCCCGCCTCCAAACACAAAGACGCGGACATGATTGGTTCTCGAATGGTCCTCATTTAAATAAAGTTAAACTTTGGCCAACTTTGTTTCGCCTGCCTCTGCGATTCGCTTTCATTTCGCCCAACTAGGGCGAATTTCGTCTCCATTCAACCTCAATGAGAGCGACGCGAAATTTCGTTGTGTGGAAACACCGTTAGGCAAAGTCTTTGGCAAGATCTGAATGTAAACAGATAATACAGTTCAAGTTTTTTTATTTCCTATTTCTTTCAATTCTTAAGACATGTAGGCCTAAGAAGTAAGTTTATTCACTGGGCAACGTACAAACTGACGAGTTACATTAGCCCTAGCACTATGAGCTACGATAAACGTTAGCTAGAATAGCTAGCTTCTAAGTGTGGCAGCTGAGTTATTATTTCATGTTCTGATATGACATTCTTAACGTTTTGACTATGTTTCAACTGATAAAAGCAAGACAAATCGCTTTGCAATGTTTTAGTCCAGAAATACTTATGGGTGTTCATTTCCCATACAGTAGCCTAACGTTATACGACCTAACTTTATCTCCCCTTGCTGTTACCACCAGTTTTAATAACTTTACATTTGCGATCATGACCCATTTCCTCTAACAACACCACTGGCATCTTCTTTGACTATCAGACCTCAAACAGCAATACATTGAACTACAAAGATGTTATAGTAATGGTATTCAGTTCATCATAATCGTTATGACATAATGTAATTTGCCGTCCGTCTTCTATCTTTTTGCCGTCCAGCATGGAGCCGTCACGTGACTTAAGTCACGTGTCTGCAAGGGGTGAATTACATTATCAGCTCCAGTTATTATTTTTTTAAAGAATGTTTTTTTCAACCAAGCCAATAACGTAATAACCAGCCAATATTGTAATAGCTTGTTACATTATTGACAAAAAGTTGTGTTATTGTTATTGTTACCAAATGTTATTGGTTTAGAAATGTTATTACGTTATTGGCAATTTATTACTTTATGGCTTTATTACCTTAAAAGCGGCCAAAATGATTACGTTATTGGACGTTATTACATTATTGGCTGCTACAGATGTCTTAAAATAAGTTCAACTCTTATTCAATTAGGTCGAATGATTTTACGAGAAAGTGCAAGGTAAGTCTCTTCATACTAAGGGCCAATCTCAATTCTCTATTTTACCCCTTCCCCTTCCCCCTTCCCCTTAGTTTTGCGCGTGCACGTGAGACGAAGGGCTATCTCAATTCTCATTTCGATCGAGGGGTAGGGATAAGGGCAAGGGGTAGATACCCCTTAAAACCAAGTAAGATCGGGAGCTTACTTGAAACCGAGGGGTAAGAGAAATACCCAACATACAACGCTCACACCGGAAAAATAAGCACACGAGAGATTCATTGACATGAAATGTTGGCATTAATAAGGATTATAAAATTAAAATGGTAATTGTTTTATGTTGCATTCAGTCTTGTGACCATATATTGAAGGTCCTGTTCTTCACGAAGAAGTTTTCAAAAATCGCTGTTTTGTGAATGTTAACAGCACATCATTATTTGCGCGAATGTCTCGCATTTTACATATTTCCATGTCTAGCCCGCGAATTGGCAGCATACCATGTCAGAAAAGTCCAACAGCAGCTAAATTCGCTGAACTTTTTTACCGCTCGTCTGATATGAATGCTGCATAGGCCTACTGCTGCCGACTCCTCGCATAGGCTATTACAGGTAGCGATTGCTTCTGATGTCAAGTAACGACCATTTGGATATTATTGTAAAATATCGAAGGAGTTGTGGGATGTTTACATAGCAAACTGCATGTTTATTTTGTCCCCCATCCCTGTTTCATTCACCCGGACCAGAAGGTAGGCTGCGAACGAACATAGGCACGCTCTGCTGTTGTTGAAATAATTCCTGAACGGTTTTATTCCGAGCTGAAAATGCAATGATAGCCTATTTGACAGAAGACAGGTTGCTAGTGACAAAACATTAGCTTTCACGATCTCTGTAAATTACGTTAATTCAAGTGTTTCAATCATTTAGCTCTCCCTTATGGTTGGCTAGTGGTATCTCATTTCCAAGGGGAATATTCTTCACCCCTATGTCTTGCCACTCGGTTTCGAGGGACAAGGGGTAGGGGTAAGATGAAGGGATAGGGGAAGGGGAAGGGGTAAAACAGAGAATTGAGATTGGCCCTAAAAACAATACCAACTAGATTTTTTTTAATCTTAGATTAATAACACTTGGTAAGATAAGCAGTTTTTGCAATGTAGGCTATATGTTAATGTTCATTTAACGTTACTTAAACAATGTTTTTAGCTGCATAGATTGAAGTTGTTGTTGTGCAGTATATTACAATGTAATAAAATAAATTATCATATTTATGTGGGACTGATAACTGATTAAAAAAAAACTTTGTAGCTTGTGAAGAAATTCAGAAAACAAATTTTATTTCCTTTGCTAATAACTCTGGAACTGGTTTTCCTTAATATGTTTGATTTTTTTCAATTTAACTAGTTGGAACCCACAGATACCCTGTTTTTAATTTTAAGAGAATATTAGAAGAACTGACTATGTTCATTTTCTCAGACTTCTTAGGAAGTAATCAGAGATGCACTGTGACAACAAGAAGACCAGGTTATGTTGACAATTTGTATGTTTGTCTTAAATCAGCACATCAGCAGGCAGTGATGTTCCTGACGACCACCACCATATTGGCAGGGGTCATTCTGTTCCTGCCCTATCCCTCCCTCCAGTCATGCATCTCTGGCACAAAAGAGCACTGCCAAGGGGCAGAAATTGCCCCGGGATCATCCTTAGTTGGTGAAGGTTTTGATATTACCACAATGCAACGTAAGGGAGCTTTTGTTATAGATATGGAGACATTTGAAACTCCAAACAAAACCTGCACCCTCTGTGCAAACCCCCACCGTGGAGGGAAAATGGAGAAAATTCCTACATCTGTCATTAACTGGAGGCCTCTTCATAAATGTAGCATAGCTATCAAGAGCGAGCTACTGGAATCTGCCTTGTCAGTGGCTGATCAAGTTAGCAAGAGTGTGGAGAACAACTGGAAGATTGATCTAGGTTTGAGTAAGGGAAGGTATGGAGGTTCACTAGCTCTTTCTGGGACAAATTCAAAACTGACCACAACTGCCATGGAAAAGAGCAAACAAGACCGTTTCAACTTTGTGAGTCACTCAGTACATTGTGGAGTTTACAGGTACAGAGTTTTCTTTCAAACATTTTCTCGGTATCCCACTATGGGAAGTTCCTCTGGCGTGACCGACCACGGAAGCACCTATTGCACCAGGTCTGGTTTCTTGGTGTTTTAAATCCCCAACGTTGTCTTCAAGGCAGCGCAGCCTGGAAGGCGGTAGGGTTAGGCATGAGTTAAGGTTAGGGTTAGGTTTAGAGTTAAGGTTAGAACTAGGTGCCATTAAGCCGACGGTGGCAGCGCTGCCTGGATGACGACGTTGGGGGCTTAAAACACAATCGAGCACCACGTCTGTCTGTAGACAGACCAATTATAGCCTAAATTGCGGAAGTCCTACGTCACTCTATATAACCGGCTGTACACTTTTCTCATACTCGCTTTCTTCCCTGTGAAGATTACTATCTTCCTCAGCAATCTTGTTCTACTAAACTGAAGCACCAATGCAAAAACAGCCTCAGTGCTGTTTTTCTGCCTTTAAGCTAACACATTACGTTGAGCTTCTAAGGTGAAAGAGTCTTTGCTCTGCAAAACAAAAAGATGGCTTCACCCAGTGCCATTGGGTCAGTGGATTCGGCTAAGGATGGTTAGTCGAGCCAGTGCCTTTTCTACTTGCGAAGCCATGAAATCAGGAAAGCACTTGTGTATGGTAGCTAAACAACCACTGCTGCAACATGCCGATGAAGGTTCTAGAACAATGTTTTTGCATTACTGTGACCGCGAGAGACAACCCACCTCCCTCCACCTGTGCCTATGCGAGCAAAGCAGCTGGCAAAGCAGCAGCCCCTCGTGGGTGCAATATTATGTGGAATGCCCTGAACATTCGTCGTTGTTTGACCAGCACCTACTCTCTGACGAAGCGGTGGTGTTGGTCGACAAGGTTGAGGAGGAAGACAAAGAAATGATCTTCCACCTCCTCACGAGGGCAGATCGGCAAACGGGAACTGGCCGACATGGCTTCGTGCTAAACATATTAACTTCCTACACGGTTGTCATATCTGTGGAAGAAATTTTACTTAGACATCTATAAATACTGATAGTCTTTCTTAGTTAGTAGTAGCATTTATACCTCACATTGTATCACTGTATCATTACACTTCCTTCAACACATACACACTTGTTTCAGCCCAATGAGTAGAAACATTAGGTTTAGGAACATTAGAACATTTAAAAGGTTAAGAAAATTTCTATCGTCACAGATAGATCTACAGAAACACAAGTGGTGTCAAAGCAAAAGCACAAGGTTAAATTCCATTTTCCCCTGACATGACCTAGTACATGACCTTCACAAGCTCTCGCGCAAGCTGCTTTTGTGGAGTAGCAACCGGTTCAGAAATCATGAACACGGGGTCACATCTTCTCTCCAGGGGAAATCCCTTTCATGGGGAATGGAGGCTCTACCCCCATCAGATCTGGGAGAGATATGTCAGGGCTGCAACTCTCGCCAGAGTAAGAGAAAACGGACTGCCTCTCCTATTAATAGCTTCACATTGGCTGGGAGACTGTGACTAGCAAAGATTAGTTAGATGCTGGCGGGGGAACCCTGGTCTCTTCCTTTGCACATAGATTTGTCTCAAGCACACGCACAGATTCAACATCCCCAGCCAGAGCTCTGGGTCATGAGAAGTTGAATTTAAATGCAGCGGGTCTCCTCCGCGAGGTCATTGATACTATTCAGAGTGCTAGGGCCCCCATGTACCCTTTGATAATAAATGGCATGAGTTTGATGACTGGTGTGAGCACAGAAGTTTAATCCTTTTCCGTTTTCAATCTCAGATGTGTTATTCTGTTTACAAGAGCTATTACACAAAGGCAGAGCCTGCGCTGATATTAAAGTGTAAGTGGCTGCTATATCTGCTTGTCATGTTCATAAAAGACAGTTCATAAAAGGTGTACGCCGGCTACGGCCACCTTCAAAACCTATAATGCCTTCATGGGATCTGCCCATAGTCTTGAAAGCTCTCTCAGAAGCCACATTCGAGTCTTTGGATTGTGTTGTCATGAAACACCTCACGCTAAAGAAAGCACTTCTCCTGGCATTGGTTTCAGTGAAGATAGTAAGTGAATTTGGAAGCTTTTTCAATGCACTCTTACCCTGGAAATCCAGAGTTCTCGCGAGAGCACAATTTGAATTGAGCCCGCAAGATACTCTGGCCACGAGCAATGATCCAAATGTCTTCTATCTCTCGAGCGAGAGGGACCAATTAAATCGGTGTAGGCGGGACAAAGGCGAGCTACACTGATGACGACAGTGCTGCGAATCATCTAGAAAACACTGCAAGATGGCTACCGATGAACACCAGTTGTTTGAAACGGCTTTGGCCGCTACAATAAAGGATTTAGATTTGGCTTTTCAACTAAAAGAGGAGCAGAAAATCGCCCTCAAATTGTTCCTTTGCAAGAAGGACGTTTTTGCAGTTTTGCCGACCGGCAAGAGTATGGCAAGAGTTTAATTGATCAGTTAGCTCCACTGGTAGCTAGGCGTCACACCGTGAATTGTTGTGATTGGTCGTAGCGTTATCCAACTGCGTGCAGTGAGAGTTTCAAATGCATGTTTGGTGCCGCCCCTCGAATTGGGCCATTTTCATTACTCGTGGCCAGACCCTTAATCTGAAAAATTTCCAGAGTTGGCTATATCCCCATAGTGAGATACCAAACTAATGTTTGAAAGAGTACGGTTACTTGACGTAACCACGGTTCTCTGATAACATGAGTGAGGTATCTCACTGCTTTTCCCTTCTTCCTTTAGCACAGGGAAAGCTTGCTGGAGAATGAGAAGAGAGGGTTGTGCAGCTGGTTAGGTGACGTAGGTTTTCCATCCCCTGCAATAGGTGCTTCATTGGTCGGCACGCCGGAGGTGCTTCCCATAATAAGATATCTCACTCATGTTATCAGAAAACCGTGGTTACATCAAGTAACCATATGGTTTCCAGTGCTTCCCAACATATTATGTTAATGTAGTATGTGAGTGAACATACATCCCTTTTCCAATGAATGGTATCAGCTCAACTCACCTCTACTCAGTTATGGTAATGTAGCTAGGTGCCATAGCGATGAAGAAGGACACTAGCATGGCGTCATTACACACAGTGGTAATAACAATATCTACAACGGAGGAAATCAAGGGGAGTTTGTTTCTGATTCATGGGCATGGCATGTGGTTGTTTGTGTTAATGTTCATTTTAATCCATGAGAAATCGTTTGTTAATTCAAAGACTCATTTTTTTTAACTGCAGGAAGTTATTCATTTGAATTAACATTTAATTATTCTGTTGTGAATAAAAATGTTCAGATACTGCGTTGCGTTAACGTGTTTGTCGCGCTAGCACAGTATATGGCTGAGGTATTTTTTTTTTTTAAATGAAGGTCCTTTCCAGAACACAGCAATGTCAATAGCGACTAATCAGTAACCTGCAATACTTTCATGTCACCTTCTGGTATCGCTTCAGTTTGCTTGGAACCTCAATGGAGGTGATACCAAAAATAGTACCAGGTACCAGTTTTTGCTAATGGAAATTCAAAAAAAGCGAGTAGAGTCGAGTTGAGCTGATACCATGCAGTGGAAAAGGGACTATAGATGAATGATAAAATGTGTTTTTAAACAGACTGCAGAATGGTTGTCCATTAGTTTTAGTGAAATGGTGACTGAGGTCAATTTTGTTTATGAGGCTCTAGTATGTAATGGCATGGAACAGTGAATTACTGAACACTAGACTATGTTGTGATAAAACGGTGGTGGTGGATGATGATGGTGATGATGATGATGAGGATTATTACTGTTATTCTTCTTGCAGGTACATGACGTCAAGCAATCCAAATTTGAATCAAGATTTCGAACAAGCCGTGGAAAAGCTCCCGCAGATCTATAGCCCAAGTAACAAAGTGGCTTATGATGCTTTCATTGACACATATGGCACTCACTTCATAAGACAGGTATCTAACTAGCAATTGCAATAGTATTAGTAATATCTACATGACAGTCTCATAGCATGGCACTAACATAGCCTAAGGTGAAACAAAAATGTTAAAACTGTACTGTAACTATTTATTATATTTGTAATATACTAAAACTATACACGAACTCAGAGTTCCTGAAATATATTCATCCTAATAAAATGAAACATACACAAGATTTTATCATTATACTAGGCCTACATCTGGCACATTAACCACTATGGAGGGGTATTGATTTTAGAATATGAATATTGTCTTAATTAATTTTGCCTTATAAGAACTTTCAGATGTTATACCTTTTATTCTCTACAGGTAAAGACTGGTGGCAAAATAGTATCAATGACCAGTATCAGGGAGTGCAAGGCCTCCATGATGGGGTTGAGCTCCGATGAGGTCAAGATGTGCCTCGGTGCTGAAGTTTCTGGAAAAATCCCATACAAGGTTGACATCGACCTTAATGCAGAAATGAAGTTCTGTAATGGGAAGAAAGAGAAAGTGCAGGGGAGAAGAAGCTTCTCAAACATCTTTCATGACAGGTGAGTCGGAGTGAAATTTTAAATTTAATTTAACGCCAAACTTTCCATGTTGGCATGACCATACAGTAATTTCCCTGGTTATTTTTTTCCATGTTTTGGGAATAGGATCACAGAAATCACCGGTGGGCAAACAACAGAAGGTGAGCTCCTTTTCTCTGCAGGTCGAGATGCCTCTGCTTATAATAAGTGGCTTGCATCCCTGCCAGTCAGCCCAGATGTGATCTCCTACACGTTGAAGCCCCTTCACCAGCTGATTCCAGATGGAAAGTTGAAGAGAGAGCTGAAGCAAGCCATCAAAGACTACATCCTCAGCAGGGGTGCCAAGAGGGAATGCTCTGGCCACTGCAGCCTTGGGAGGAGAACCAAGCCAAGGTCCTGTGAATGCCACTGTCAAAGTCACAAGGGGTTACGAACCAACTGCTGTCCAACGCGTCCTGGCTTAGCCATAGTTGCTTTGACCATCATAAAGGGACACGGTCTGTATGGTGACACTGCTTCTGGTACTGATGGGTATGTGAAGATCTTTGATGAGAATAAAATACCGCTTGGCAAGACACCCATGATTCTGAACAATGACAATCCTTACTGGAACTGGGAACTTAACATTGGTGACATGCTGCTGTCTGAGAACAGCAAACTCAGGATTGAAGTGTGGGATGAAGACGACAGGTACGATGACCTCCTTGGAGAGTGCTCTCTAAAACTTCAGTCGGGGGGTGACCAAGGGGAGAGGGTCTGCACTCTTAATTATGGGGTGCTGTTCTACAAGCTGAAGGTGACCTGTGGTCCAAGTCTGAGTGGCCCATCCTGTGCTGAATATGAGAGCTCTCCCATGGACAGTCTGTTGGAGAAGCTGTATGTCTCTCGTCATGCTCGTCCCATTCCAAAACGCATGCTTTTCCAAATGGGACTGCGGTTGGATGGGCAGGCATTCAACTACACGCTTACGGATAACAGCTCAGTTCTGAATGGAGATAAGGCTGACTGGCTCTAAGTTCAAGCATAAATGTTTCAGGATTCCATTCTGTCAATGCAGCTAGTTTGTTTTGCTGGTCAAGGTATTAGTTTTATGCAATTAGACTGATCCATGGGCTTACTGACCAGTTATATGTGTGCTATCAGCAAGAAATAAAAATGAAAAAAAAAGCAAAAAGAAAACATAACATACCTGATTACATGAAATGTACCTAAATTGTATTCACTTAGTGTGCATTAATTACTAATAAAGCATTTTGAAGCAAGTAATACATGTACATTTACATTTTGTAACTCTTTTGTGATATGAAAACCACAAATAAGTGACACTTGACACCAGCAAAATACATGGACTTTGATTACAACTCATGTAGTTTGTAAAATGCAACTGACTAACATTACACTATACCGTCTTTATCTGAATATTACTCATGGAGCAAAATAACATTCTGTTGACATTCTAATGAACTATTTACGTTTATATTAGCCAGTAATTTCATTTGAATGAGAATGAATAAATATTAGTCCTAGGCCTTGCAAGGTGGCAGAGGGGTCATTATCTGGCTGAACATAAGTGTAGCACACGGCTCAGAAAATGAGTATAAATGTCTGCTTAAAGAAATAGAAATAAAAAGGTCACTAAACTCGGCTACTGGAGGTAGATAATGACACCTAATAGATTCCTAATGAAAGGCTCTTCATATACAGTAATATATTTGTTTAAGAAATAACACTGGTATCGTGTATAGAACAGAAAAATAAGAATAAAATAGGTTTTTGTTCTGTGATAACCACATTGCCATAAACTACATTGTGAGCAGTTTATACTTGCAGTACCCGTTCAAACATGCTATTCCTGTAGAAAACCTGTAGCCCAATTGCATGCCCGCAGGTAGGAATGCTTTAAAAATAAGATGATAGGGAAAAACATAATTCCAGTTAAGCATTCAATAATGAATATTGAATATAATACATTAGCCTTAATGTGAAGTGAGCAGAATTTAGGCATGGCTGCATGTGACATTTTTTACAGATCAAAATGATCTGTATGCCAGTTCAGTCAAATGGGAGATCATCATATCAGGGAAAAGCAGAACTTTACTGTTTTTTTAGTACAGGAGTTAAACACAAATATAGTCTGATAAACAATACAATACAGCTGTTTCGAACGCAAATTCAACAGGTCAACTACATTTCTTCTATCTCAGATTCATCTGATCCATCCAAGTAAGTTCGGTAACTCAGAATAAATTCCATAGATTTAGGTGGTTCTCAAAGCTAAAATACAGATTTTTGTGACAGTTTGTTCTTATTATTTTTTTGCATCAATATTTAAAGGGTAAGGCTATTTGCACCCCTGGTACAATAACTAATATGTACCATTTCTTTTAAAAGGGGCCAGGCCAGCCACTGTTTTACTGTTAGTTTTTGGGTTTGTTTGTTTGCTTTCATTTTGTTTGTCTTTTTGTTTGTTTGCATTGTCTCTCTGTAACTGCTGGGGCTAACATCACTTGCTTAAGCTCGCACGCTTACAGCTCTTGTGCTGGGAGCTGGCTGTTCCTCTTTTGTCCTATCATATAGTCTTTGTACAAGGCCGGATCCGCAACTCAGTACTGCTCCTTTCGGGTTGGGTGCCACATGGAGGGAGATATTTTCTCGGTGTGTACTGGTAAACAACACGGTGTGGTATTTTGTAGTGGTATCCTGTAGTGGTATTTACTTCTTGTGTTTGCAGTGCTTGCCGTGTTGCATTCTTTTGTGGTGCTGGGTTTGCTGTCTCTCTCTCTCCCTCTCTCACCAGGGCCCCTCTCCAAGACGGGAGCTGTGTGTGCTGACCCGACCTTATTAGCCCGAGGAGTCTCAGCCAGTTATCCCATGCAGTCTTTCTTACTTACACACAACTTACATTCTGGATTGTATTTATACTATTTGTAATAAATTTGAGTATTTCGTATATGCCTTTTGTTAACTGTTCCTTTGTGGGGAAGGCCGAGAACCAGCCACGTTAGAGAGCTTATAGGTTTCTCCCGCCTGGGTTTAGGGGGTGGCGTAGTCAGAGTAGGTATTCTGCATGTCAGGTACCACACTATTTATCTATAATCTGCGCTATCTACTGCTGAACAATCCCTTACTCGTCTCTCTTTACTCCTCTCTCATTACTCTCAAGGGTCTCAAGGTGGGCTTTGGTCTGTAGTCTCCCCAAGGTGACGTAATGCAATGCATTGTGGGGGAAAGGAGAATCACTTCAAACGCTGTGAAATAGTACCTGCTTTTTCGTATTATATTCCGTTTTGTGATGCCCAACAACATCAAATACAATGGATAACAGTTTAAATGTTTATTACCAACAAGCAAATTGTGCAAATTCGTTGGAAAATGAACCCTGCAACACAGCCTTTAATGTTTATACCTTGGATAATGTAAAAGGAATTGAAAGTAAAATCAAGTCATTTTCATCTTTTTACCATGTTGCCAGGGATGGGCAGTATTTCTAATACATGTATTTAAAATACGTATTTCAAATACAAAATATTGTTTTGTAATTGAAACACTTGAAGCAAAAACTATCATTATTAACTTGTTCAGAAAATTGAAATAGTCTGGCGAGGTGGGGCCACAGGTTGGCACATTCCCGGGATGGACCTGCTGCGTCTTCATCCATTGTTTCGTCTCTTATCTAAATCTGACCATGGAGTTGACTTTGGCGGAAAGCTGAAGGTGATTGCTGAGGCTGTCCCAGTCAGTGGCGCCTGCACAATCCAATCACGTTTGAGAGGGAAACAACAAATTGAGGTTTTTTTTTAGAAGAAGTAATGGGTACTCACGGTTATGGATAGAAATGTAGTGGAGTAAAGAGTACAATATTTGCCTCTCAAATGTACTTGAGTAAAGTCATGAGTACTCCCCAAAAATGATACTCGAGTAAAGTACAGATCCCTCAATTGTACTTAAGTACTGTACTCAAGTAAATGTACTCCGTTACTGTCTGGCTATGATGACTGAATAAAAAAAATCATTTATCCTGCAGAAGAGTTGCTTATATGTCGTGACAGTGCGTCTTCAGCTGTGCTCCATACGTGTCTCTCGCCTCTTCCCTAATCACTTTTAACAGTCATTACCAATTTGCAAATGATGGTGAATAACTACTCATCACGAGATATACAGTATTTCGTAATATCTTTATTCTAATTATGTTTCCCATTGTAATCGAGCAATTTGTAATGTTTTGCATGGACGTGCGCTGGTGTGCATTCATGGATGATAGAAGGACGGTGCGTTGTGCACCCAATATGACTGTTGACAATGAGCTCTTAAAATAACATATAAACAACTCGCCATAGACTTCTGACCAGGTGTACAATAGCGACTTTTAGACAATGCGCCAGGCCACTCCCTAAGTTGTTAATTACCACACCCCTGGGCGCATTGTTTAAAAAATAAACGTGCAAAATAAGGTATTAAACTTTGCGTCGGGTGGAAAACAAGTTTTATGCCATACGCCAGGGTGCAAAATATAGCCCTTAGTCTTTAGGAAGAAAATGTACTTTTTAATCGCGATTAATCTAGATTAATTCATTTCAAAATATGAGATTAATTAGTTATTTTTTTAAATCATTTGTCAGCCCTAATAAAAAAACGTAAAATATTAAACCACATCAATTTACACATGTAGCCTTTCTGACGATTCTTCTCGTCACCATTTATTGTAATCCTTAACCATTACCTTGGCTTCCCTGATAAGTCTCCACTGGCATACAGCCTAATAAATTGTTTGCAGGCAATTCTGTGGCCTATTCTGTCATCCTTACAGTGGACACCGCAATCTGGAAAAACAATTTATATTTGCAGCTGTGCTGAGTATCATGTAGCTATCCGTTTTCTTACAGATTACACAGGTATGCAAATTGATATATTCCACAGGTATGTGCATGCATATATCGTAAAAGATTTCAAGACAAACATTGAACATAATTTAATATATTAAAAAATACTGTACTGCTTGCTCCAAAATGCTTTATTAGTAATTAATGCACACTAAGTTAATACAATGAAGATATATTTCATGTAATCAGGTATGCTATGTTTACTTTTTGCTTTTTTTTGTCATTTTTATTTCTTGCTGATAGCACACATATAATTGGTCAGTAAGCCCATGGATCAGTCTAATTGCATAAGACTAATACCTTGACCAGAAAAACAAACTAGCTGCATTGACAGGAGGGAATCCTGACATTTATGCTTGAACTTAGAGCCAGTCAGCCTTATCTCCATTCAGAACTGAGCTGTTATCCGTAAGCATGTAGTTGAATGCCTGCCCATCCAACCTCAGTCCCATTTGGGAAAGCATGCGCTTTGGAATGGGACGAGCATGACGAGAGACATACAGCTTCTCCAACAGACTGTCCATGGGAGAGCTCTCATATTCAGCACAGGATGGGCCATTCAGACTCGGACCACAGGTCACCTTCAGCTTGTAGAACAGCACCCCGTGATTAAGAGTGCAGACTCTCTCCCCTTGGTCACCCCCCGACTGAAGTTTTGCCAAGCACGTTCCAAGGAGGTCATCGTACCTGTCGTCTTCATCCCACACTTCAAGTCTGAGTTTGCTGTTCTCAGACAGCAGCATGTCACCAATGTTAAGTTCCCAGTTCCAGTAAGGATTGTCATTGCCCTGAATCATGGGTGTCTTGCCAAGCGGTATTTTATTCTCATCGTAGATCTTCACATACCCATCAGTACCAGAAAGAGTGTCACCATACAGACCTTGTCCCCTTATGATGGTCAAAGCAACGATGGCTAAGCCAGGACGCGTTGGACAGCAGTTGGTGCCTAACCCCTTGTGACTTTGACAGTGGCATTCACAGGACCTTGGGTTGGTTCTCCTCCCAAGGCTGCAGTGGCCAGAGCATTCCCTCTTGGCACCCCTGTTGAGGATGTAGTCTTTGATGGCTTGCTTCAGCTCTGTCTTCACCTTTCCATCTGGAATCAGCTGGTGAAGGGGCTTCAACGTGTAGGAGATCACATCTGGGCTGACTGGCAGGGATGCAAGCCACTTTTTATAAGCAGAGGCATCTCGACCTGCAGAGAAAAGGAGCTCACCTTCTGTTGTTTGCCCACCGGTGATTTCTGTGGTCCTGCATCCAAAACATGGAAAAAATAAGCAGGAAAATTACTGTATGGTCATGCCAAACATGGAAAGTTTGGCGTTAAATTAAATGTAAAATTTCACTCCGACTCACCTGTCATGAAAGATACTTGAGAAGCTTCTTCTCCCCTGCACTTTCTCTTTCTTCTCATTGCAGAACTTCATTTCTGCACTAAGGTCGATGTCAACCTTGTATGGGATTTTTACAGCAACTTCAGCACCAAGGCACGTCTTCACCTCATCGGAGCTCAACCCCATCATGGAGGCTTTGCACTCCCTGATACTGGTCATTGATACTATTTTGCCACCAGTCTGTACCTGTAGAGAATAAAAGGTATAACATCTTCTCACAAGGCCATAATCTACTTACGCTTATGCTGGAGATGGAGAAAATGATTTAAGACAATTTTAATATTCTAAAATCAATACCCCTCCATAATGGTTAATGTGCCAGGTGTACAGTAGGCCAATAATGGTTCAAATATGTTTTTTATGTTTCTTTATAATAGTTTTATATTTTTGTATTAGGATAGATATTCCAGGAACTTAAGGTCTGAGTTTGGGCATAGTTTTGGCATACAGTAGCTAATACTGTTGCAATTGGTAGCTAGTAGTTGTAATGTGTTCACAATTTTCTCTATACCTTTTTTATGAAGTGAGTGCCATACGTGTCAATGAAAGCATCATAAGCCAATTTGTTACTTGGGCTGTAGATCTGTGGGAGCTTTTCCACGGCTCGTTTGAAATCTTGATTCAAATTTGGATTGCTTGAGGTCATGTAGCTGCAAGAGGAATAACAGTAATGATAATAATAATAATAATAATAATAATAATAATAATAATAATCATAATAATAATCATCATCATCATCTTCTGCTTCAATATACACCATTGAGAGCACTATGCTGTGTTTTATCAACATAGTCTAGTGCTCAGTAATTCACTAATTACTCATTTATTAACTCAGTAATTCATTATGTTCTAGAGCCTCATAAAAAAAATTGACCTATGTCCCCATTTCACTAAACTAATAGACAACTATGCTCATGCATAGTTGCTCATGTTGAAAAACACATAAAAATCATCCACTTATGTTCACCTGCATACTTTATTAACATAACATACAGTATGTTGGTAAGTGTGAGAATACTGTGTACCTGTAAAATCCACAGTGTACTGAGTGACTCACAAAGTTGAAGCGGTCTTGTTTGCTCTTTTCCATGGCAGTTGTGGTCAGTTTTGAATATGTCCCCGAAAGAGCTAGTGAAACAACACCCAAACCTAAACCAAGCTTCCAGTTGTTCTCCACACTCTTGCTAACATGATCAGCCACTGACAAGGCAGATTCCAGTAGTTCGCTCTTGATAGCTATGCTACATTTATGAAGAGGTCTCCAGTTAATGACAGATGTAGGAATTTTCTGCATTTTCCCTCCACGGTAGGGGTTTGCACAGAGGGTGCAGGTTTTGTTTGGAGTTTCAAATGTGTCCATATCTATAACAAAAGCTCCCTTACGTTGCATTGTGGTAATATCAAAACCTTCACCAACTAAGGATGATCCCGGGGCCATTTCTGCCCCTTGGCAGTGCTCTTTTGTGCCAGAGATGCATGACTGGAGGGAGGGATAGGGCAGGAACAGAATGACCCCTGCCAATATGGTGGTGGACGTCAGGAACATCACTGCCTGCTGATGTGCTGATTTAAGACAAACATACAAATGGTCAAAATGGCCATCTAGTCGCAGTGCATCACTGATTACTTCATAAGAAATCTGAGAAAATGAACATAGTCAGTTCTTCTAATATTCACTTAAAATTATAAACAGGGTATCTGTGGGTTTCACTCAGTTAAATTGAAAAAGATTTCCAGAGTTATTAGCAAAGGAAATTAATTTGTTCTCTAAATTTCTTCACAAGCTACAAAGTTTTTTTTTATCAGTTCAGTTCCACATAAATATTATAATTAATATTACATAAACATAAATATTACAATGTAATATACTGTATCATTGAGAATAATAACTAGAATGTTAAACAACTTCAATCTATGCAGCTAAAAAACATTGTTGAAGTAACATTAAATGACCATATAGCCTACACTGCAAAAACCGCTTATCTTACCAAGTGTTATTAATCTTAAAATAAAAAAAATCTAGTAGTCGGTAATAAAGCCATAAGGTAATAAATTGGCAATAACACAATGACATTTCTAAACCAATAACTAACTTTTTGCCAATAATGTAACAAGCTATTACATTATTGTCTGGTTATTACGTTATTGGCTTGTTTGAAAAAAAAACATCCTTTAATAAAACTAGATGTACCGCAGAGCGGTATAAAATATGACCGCCGCCCAGTCCAGCACATTTTTTCCACAAAAAGAAATCACGCTGAAAGGCCTATATGATTCTAACTGTCTCACTAAATTGCATTATCCACACTCAATTCTCACTGGTATCTGCTAGACAACAAGTACCAAAACATGATTAGTCCATAGATTTCACATGTAAAATTCATTTTATACAACCCCACCTCCATCTTGCCTGTTCATAATTCTGAGAAATTCTTGATTGTTTGTGTTATGTTTATGTTATGTGTGTGTGTGTGTGTGTGTGTGTGTGTGTGTGTGTGTGTGTGCCTGCGTATGTGCCTGTGCATGCAAGCGTACATATGTCTACTGTGTGAGTATGTGTCATACGTATGATTACTGTAAATGTATGTGTGTGTGTGTATCTGTTTGTGCACATGTGTGCACATGAAATGGGTTAACATGACCCCTGGAGGCAAACATATGGAAAAAAATGGTCATCCTAGGCCCTACAGTTCTCAAGATATTCACAGAGAACTGTGTCTGCCCTACCCTCCTTTCGGGGGGTCCAGTCCAGCGGGGGGGCTACAGATCAAAACGAAAAATGACGGTTCCATGCTATCCATGTGGGGGTACATGCCCACCAAGTTTTGTGTACCCCGGTCTTTCACTGTCCCGGGAATCCTTGTTGGTGTACGTTACTAAATGTACACATAAATTATTTTATTGCAAGGCCCCCCATAAACGAAAGTACACAAAACTAAGCATGCATTCGGAGGGTGTCATAATGATCCTACACTTTTAATTTCGTGCAGTTTTGACCTTGTCAGCCAGAGATATTGTGATGAAAACACCTTATTTTTTGCTTTTTAATTTTTAACTAGGTGGCGCTATACATGAAATAAGTGGTAATGGGATGGGTTGACATGCCCCCTTAAGACCAACATACATAAAAAAGGTGGACCTCCTAGGCCATACGGTTCTCGAGATATTCACAGAAAACTGTCTCCGGCCACCTACAGGCCAGTTGGTGTATAGTAACATAAATTAATTTATTGTGTGGCCCCCCATGAACGGAATTCCACAAAACTTGGCGTGCATACAGAGGGTGTCATAATGATCCTACACTTCCAATTTCGTGCAGTTTTGACTATGTTAGGTCACAGATACCTTCGATTACAACACCTCATTTTTACTTTTTTTGTGTTTAACTAGGTGGTGCTATACATGAAATGAGTGGTTATGGAATGGGTTGACATGGCCCCTTGAGATCAACATACAAAAAAAAAAGGTCCTCCTAAACCCTACGGTTCTCGAGATATTCACAGAAAACTGTGTCTGCCCTACTCTCCTTTCGGGGGGTCCAGTCCAGCGGGGGGGCTACAGATCAAAACGAAAAACGATGGTTCCATGTGGGGTTACATGCCCACCAAGTTTCGTGCTTCGCTGCGCGGCGGTCATAATAATAACTGGAGCTGATAATGTAATAATATACTAATATGGGACTTTATGGGATATAAAGTGTTACACTTTCATGGCATACTTACCTGTACTGTTGTCTCTTTCAAATATCTGCTTTAAGACCTGACCATGCACATACAAACATCCCGGCATACACACTCTCTCTCTCTCTCCCTGGGAATTAGGGCTGTATTTATTTAGTTTAAGGTTTATTTATACGTTTTATTACACTTGGGATATTATGTAGGTGTAGATCAGGGGTCTCCAACATTTTATCCGAGAACTACATTGACAAAATGAACATGGCTAAGAGCTACTAATATTTATATTGCATCACATAGCTGATATTCATCCGAAAGAGCTGAATAAGCTTTGTACGTGTTTTAAGGTTCCTTTCAACTCCTTTACCTTCTCTGTTTGTAGACTGAATTTGAATGTGAACTTTAATAGGTTTACCAATTGTCTGTTCTCAGATTTATAGAATTTTTCCTTGAACCTTTTGGGAAGCTACACAGACACAGTTAGGGAGCTACTGGTAGCTCTTGAGCTACCTGTTGGAGACCCCTAGTTTAAATGGACCCATTTTCCTGATAATCAAGCCATTCGGGAGGCAGAGATGCAAAATGTCTTTTCAAATTGAGCACCAACCTGGCCCTCTTTCTGATGCAGAACCTGGCTCTCTGTGTCAGTCTAATGCTGAATGTGTTTATACTGGATCTGTGTTTGCATATTTAATACGTTTCATACACGTGTTTCAAAACTGCATTTCGGTCGTTGCTTTTACCTTACCATTACCTTACGCATGCCAGTTATGTATCCACCAGCTGCCTGCCTGCAGCCTACTTCCAAAACTCCAAAGCTGCTTGCTGTCAGATTTGGTTCCGAGGGCACAAGTTCGGTGTATCAACAACACTCAATAACAGTTTATGTGATGTGTTAATCAATTAAATTCCCAACAATTTCACAACAGCTAGTTCTGGAGTAGGCCATTCAACTAGCCCGCTTGCTTACGATGAGACTAAGGCTGCGCAGTCGGCACCCGCTTCCTTATTTGGGTTTTGGGTTGCCAGGTTTTAGACAAAACGGTTGAAGTTGAAACTAAGTGATCGTGTATGTGTAGGGTGTATTTCATACACAATCTGGCAACCTGAATGGATCAATGATTTTAAAATGAAGTTTGATGGCCATACAAATTACAGGGGTTTTCCGGGAGAAATAACAAAACGGGAGGGTGCTGGGAGATGACCTTGAAATACGGGATAAACCCGGGAAAAGAGTGTTGACAGGTATGCTTTATATCCAATGAATTAAGTGATATTTTTATACTTTAACTGAAGTTCCCAGAACGTCCTCTAAAGGTATAGTCTTGTGTAACCTGCGGATTTCTTATCCTTTAACATTTATCATTTACAATCTCTATATTTGTTGCGTATCTGATCAGAATAATATCTACCATTTCTTCTGCTCTTCCCAGCAATTCAATTCACGAAAACATGTTTGTATTTCAGATCCATTTTAAATACCGTATCACATCCAACCTGGGGTGCCTTTCTAGAAAGCGTAGTTGGCTAACTTCCGTCGCAACCTTTGTAGTCCGATCCATTATTCTTGGATTTGGTGTTTCTAGAAAGGACAGTTCGAACTCTCAATTACAAAAATGTGGTGGTTTGAACAACTGCCCTTAAGCAGTTGCACTTCTGTCGATCCTTGGTAGTTCTGGGGGTCGTTTCTAGAAAAGTTAGCAACGACGTTGCTCAACCACCGTGGTACGACGCAACTTGCGACCAAACAACGACATTGTAACACCTGTTTCCAGAAAGCATCGTACCTGTGTCGCAATTCGCTACCTCCGAAGTTCGAACACTGTAGTTCCAACAACGTTGTTGATGATGCAGCGATACATATCATTGGTGGAAACAGTGGAAACGTGTAATACCCCACCCCCTAGAAATGTTCTGTCACGGCCTATGTCGACATTTATCTAATCTAAACCGAGTGATTAATGCTGGCATTGCCATCAGCCAAAACCTAAACCTATTGCAAGCATAGGCTATAAAACAGTTAACTTAAGCAGACCCATATGAGTCATTATTTGTATTAAATATCTGTTGGAAAAAATATATAGCCTGGACAAATATCTAGGTATCCCATAGGTTATTAATTGTCTCGTGGCTTAACGGCAGCGCGTTGGTGCACTGCGCGCTCGGCCGGAGTTCGCATCCTCTTCTTTTCATCTCTGAGTAAGAGTAGGCCTACGAGACACAACAATAGGATTTGACCATACATATTTATGTATATAGTTACTCTACATCGAGAGACCATAGGTACAAGACATCAGTCAAAAACAATTTAATCTACGTGTCACACAGTTCACCTGCAGGTAGCGAGAAGCAAGAGGACAATCTCACATCATAAGAAAATCGAACCTACAACGTTGGGATAACAAGTCTTCTGCTCTAGCCACTACACCATTTATCACTGCTGTTGTAAGAGTCTATGATGTATGAAGATTATAATACTAAAGGCAAGGCAATACTCGAATTAACATAAATAGCAAGAATGAGCCAGGTAGGGGAGTCAGTGTCTTAATCAAAATTAAGCAACAGGATATATCAATCATTGAGTCACGAGATAAACATCCACTTCGCAATTTTTGTTTAGGCGGTATTGATTTTTGGTTAGGCGCTCTGGACACCAACAGGAACTACCAAGGAACGACACAAGTGCGACTGCCTAGGGGCAGTAGTTCAAACGACCAAACTTTGCGTCCTTGTTTGCGATTGAGAGTTCGAACTACCCTTTCTAGAAACACCAAATCCAAGAACGATGGAGCGTACTACCAAGGTTGCGACGCAAGTTAGCAAACGACGCTTTCTAGAAACGACCCCCTGTGTCGCAATTTGCTACCTTCGACGTTCGAACACCGTAGTTCAACAACGTTGTTCATGATGCAGCGATACATATCATTGGTGGAAACAGTGACAACGTGTAATACCCCACCCCCTAGAAATTTTCTGTCACGGCCTATGTCGACATTTTTCTAATTTAAACCGAGTGATTAATGCTGGCATTGTCATTGCCATCAGCAAAAACATAAACCTATTGCAAGCATATAAAACAGTTAACTTAAGCCGACCAATATGAGTCATTATTTGTGTTAAATATCTATGTTGGAAAAAATATATAGCCTGGACGAATATCTGGGTATCGCAAACTTTATCACTTGTCTCGTGGCTTAACGGTAGTGCGTCGGTGCACTGCGCGCTCGGCCGGAGTTCGCATCCAATCTTTTCTTTTCACCTCTGAGTAAGAGTAGGTTTTGACCATACATATTTATTTACTCTACATCGAGAGACCAATAAGACATCAGTCAAAAACAATTTAATCTACTGTACGTGTCACACTAGTTCACCTGCAGGTAGCAAGAAGCAAAAGGACAATCTCACATCATAAGAAAATCGAACCTACAACACTGGGATAAGTCCCCTGCTTTAGCCACTACACCATTTATCACTGTGCTGATTTTAAGTGTCTGAAGATTATAATACTAGCTTATCAAAAAGCAAGGCAATACTCGAATTAACATAAATAGCAAGAATGAGCCAAGTAGAGGAGTCAGACTCTTAATCAAAATAAAGCTACAGGACAGATCAAGCATTGAGTCACGAGATAAACATCCACTTCGTATTGTTTGGTTAGGCGGCTGTGATTTTTGGTTAGGCGCTCTGGACACCAACTGGAACTACCAAGGAACGACACAAATGCGACTGCCCAGGGGCAATAGTTCAAACGACCAAACTTTGCGTCCTTGTTTGCAATTGAGAGTTCAAACTCCCTTTTCTAGAAACACCAAATCCAAGAACGATGGAGCGAACTACCAAGGTTGCGACGCAAGTTAGCAAACGACGCTTTCTAGAAACGAGCCCCAGATTGGTGATGTTGTCGGTGTCAGGAGTGTCTAACCAAAAATCATCATTGCCTAACCAAAAATTAGGAGATGGTTTTTCTTGTGACTCAATGATTGATCTATGCTATAATGTTGATTAAAAGACTGACTCCCATGCTGGGTTCATTCTTGCTACTTATGTTAATTCTCGTGTTTGTTTGTGCTTTGGTAGGCTACTATTACAGCATTCCCAGACCCTATAGTCAAAGCACACTGATTAATGATAGAATCAATGAATTAACTGATATCATGTTCCTACTGGTCTCTTGATGTAGAGTAACTATACATATTTAGGGTCAAAACCTATTGTTGTACTGTTGTGCCTACTCTTACTCAAAAGTGAAAAGGAGAGATAGGATGCGAACGCTAGTCGCGTGCACAGAGTACCAACGCACTACCATTGAGCCACAAGATAGAAAATGCAAATCTACTACAACTTGCCATTTTTCTAGGTTACACATTTTTGAACACAGATATTTAACACAAATAATGACAAATATTGGTCGGCTTAAGTAAACTGTTTGATTTGCTTGCAGTAGGTTTAGGTTTTTGCTGTCGGCAATGACAATGGCAGCATTAATCACTTTTGGTTTAAATTAGAAAAATGTTGACACAGACCAGTTGCCACTGTTTCCACCAATTATATACATACATGTATCACTGCATCATGAACAGCGTTGTTGGTGCTACGGCGCAAGTTGCGTCGTACCATGGTGTTTCAGCAACGTTGGTGCTAACTTTTGTAGAAACGCACTCCTGCTTAGTTTTTCAATAGGACGGCAGAATGTCCCATTCTTACGATAATGGGATGTTGTTTATTAGATAGATCAAAATTTAAAGCTGGATGCATGTAATTGGTTTATTCAAATTCATTTCACCAGAGTGGTCTCGTCCATTTCAGAACCCCCGCCTTGCCACTCCACTGCCAAACTCGGAGCCATTGTCTTATTAAATTAGGTTAAAATGTATTAGGTTAAAATTAGTTTAAAAGTGTGCTAGGTAAGTGTCATTATACTGCAAAAACTGCCTATCTAATAAAATCTAACCAAGATTATTAAACTTCTATCAAGATAAAAAAAAAATAGTTTGTATTGTTTTCAGTATAAAGAGAGCACTTTCTCGTGAAATCATTTGACTTAATTTAAGTAAAGTTTGACTTATTTTTAGACATCTCATCCTGAAAACAAGCACATTTTTCTGCCAGTGCGTTAAGCAAATTTGTCCTAAAAACAAGCAAATTTGTCTGCCAGTGCTATTAATACTGATAATCAAAGAACCATAGAAACTGCACCTTACAGTATATATATATCTTTAACATTAACATACTCATATAGTTCTCTACAATGGCAAAAGTGGACAATCCATGGTACAAAAAATCAAAACCTTACCTTACATACACACTTTAAGCTACACTGTGGCTTGCAGTACATACAGTGTGGAAATACAAAATAACTTCTCGTCAGTCTTTAAATACCTTCTGAGAGATGTGAAAAAGAATGCTTTATTTAGACTTGTGAACGAAAATACTGAAGTGTTGACACTGCCCCGAAACTACAATGACCCTACACCAAGGTAGGGGGGGTGGGGGGTGGAGGGGTTGACCATCAGTTAACTTCAAAACAGCCACTTTACTTTGGTTAGACAATAGCAATATATTGATTAACATCAACAAATCTAGACTGGAGTAACTCAACATTTGGCACCTCCGATATGTTTACTGTTCTAAAGATGTCAAATAGCCATTATAATTACCAAAATGATAGCCACGGAGTGAACACAGAAAAACGGTGCTTTCATTATACAAATAAACATGATAAAATACTTTTATAACCCTTGAGCCAGCTCCTTTGTATATGATCTCAATGACGATACAACATTTGTTTGCACTTCCAACAGTATGGCATACCTGGTTACGGCCTAGTTACCACCCAAAAATGCCCACAAATATCAGTATGTTTGTGTGAAAGAATAATGAAACCATCAACCACATCACATACAAAAGTATTTATATTCTAGCACTGCAAAAACGGATTTTTAAGAAAGTAAAAAAAGCCTTATTTCTAGAAAATTAGTCCTAGTTTTAGTTCCTAAAAGAAAAAATAATCTTGCCAAACATTTTTCACATAAGAAAAATAGTCTTATTTTGAGAAAATATATCTAACTTCTTCTTAATAAGATTTACCAGCTAATATCAAGCTCAATTTAAATAGTAACAATGTGTGGACATATTTTGCAAATTATCCCAGCAAAGGAACATGATTATGCTCCTTATTTTAAGAATGAGACCACTTACACAACTTCTCAATTTAAGAATCTTAAGAAATTACATTTCTTTTTTTCATTTATTGTTATTATAAACATTAAAACTGCCTATCTAATAAAAGCTAACCAAGATTATTAATCTTATATGAAGATAAAAAATTAGTTTTTATTGTTTTCAGTATAAAGAGACTTACCTAGCGCTTTCTCGTGAAATCATTTAAGAAACTTAAGAAAAGTTTGACTTATTTTAAGACATCTCATCCTGAAAACAACAACTTGTCCTAAAAACAAGCAAATTTGTCTGCCTGTGCGTTGTAAGTAAATTTGTCTTGATAAGACTCCTTAAAATGTCTGTCAATGTCTTCTTAAATTAAGTCAAAATGATATTTCAAGAGAGAACTAGGTACGTCTTTTCATACTAAAAAAAATACCAAATAGATTTTTTGACCTTATTATAAGATTAATAACACTAGACTAGACGCTAGATTTTATTTTGCCAGTGTAACACCTAGTGCGTAATATTTGAAAGTATTTATGACTTTTTAAGGCCTATATAGATGTATTAATAATAATAAATAAGTTTGATCTAGTAAATCCTAAACATTGCAAGCACATTCCTTGTTTACATTTCTAAAAGACATTACTTGAGCTAGCTAAGGTGAAATGATCAGCAGTATGTGCAAAAATAATAATAATAATAATAATAATAATAGGCCCAATAATACTATTACTACTATTAATACTAATAATCAAAGAACCATAGAAACTGCACCTTATATATATCTCTTTAACATTAACATACTCATATAGTTCTCTACAATGGCAAAAGTGGACAATCCATGGTACAAAAAATCAAAACCTTACCTTACATACACACTTTAAGCTACACTGTGGCTTGCAGTACATACAGTGTGGAAATCCAAAATAACTTCTCTTAAACTTAAAAAGCTAATTTTTCTGCCAGTGTGTTAAGCAAATTTGTCTGCCAGTGCGGTAAGTAAATATGTCTTGATAAGACTCCTTAAAATAAGTCAAAGTCTTTTTAAATCAAGTCAAAATTATCTTTCGAGAGAGCGCTAGTTAAGTCTTTCATACTAGTTAAGTCTTTTCATTTGATGCATGTGCTATTTGTTTTTGCATTTTATTTTTTGGCACATTTACTTGCTTGGCCAGGTGAGGGCGCAATACAAGGCAGGCCCATTGGGTGTCATCCGAATCATAATACATATCAACCTGAGAAATTTCAGACCATTCATTTTAATCAAAGAACATTTCTGATACACTTTTTGGTTGGCCAGATGGTGGCTCCATGTCAGACATGGAAATTACACATGTGAATATCATCAAAATAATGACATTTAATTAATATTTTGTTAATAAATTCCATGACTTTGGCCAGCTGGTGGCGCTATGCCAGACAGGCATATTGGGTGTTTGGATGTCATATACACATAATCTGATTAATCTGATGCATCTGATTGTAATATCCAACCATCCATCCAAGTGGAAAAAACACATTCCTTCTCTTGCCAATTGGTGGCACTATGTAAGGCACGTTAATAAGACATATGAATATCATCATCATGATATCTAATTTAGTGTAAAATTTCAGATCAATCAGTCAAAGCATTGAACATTTTTGGCACATTTCCTGATTGGCCAGATGGTGGCGCTATGCTAGGCATGTGAATTTCACATGTGAATGTCATCACAATCATGATATCTAATATTTTGTAAAGTTTCAGATCAATCCATCAAAGCCTTGAACATTTTTGGCAAATTTCCTGCTTGGCCAGATGGTGGCGCTATGCTAGGCATGTGAATTACACATGTGAATATCATCACAATAATGATATCCAATATTTTATAAAGTTTCGCATTGTCCATTTCTGGCACATTTCCTGCTTGCCCAGGTGGTGGCGCTATGCCAGGCAGGCCTATTGGGTGTCATCATAATATCTATTAACCTGAGAAGTTCCAGACCATTCATTCAATGCACTGTAACTTTATGACACATTTCCTGTTTATGTGGTGAGATATGAAAATCATAATATATTACAACATATCAAAAATCCCTTCTCAATTTAACATCAGGAACATCTTGGCATAATGTTTGCCAAATTTCACATGAATCTGACAAACCATCTAGGAGGAGTACATTCAAATCTATCATGTGATATCAGTGTTCTTGTCACTCTTTCTGTTGCCAGTGGGTGGCGCTATGCCAAATATGGATTATGGGCTTGTGAATATCGTCATTACCATGGTATTCAATAACCTGTGAAATGTAAAACATTTCAAGCCATGCATGGTGAATTATGACACATTTATTGTTTATGTGGAAGGGTATTAAAATTAATAATTTCGCCATTTCGTCAAATTACAACATATAAAAAAAAGCTTCACAATTTAGAATCAGGAGCGTCTTGGTATCATGTATACCAACTTTGACATTAATTAGATCAACCGTCTAGGAGGAGTACGTTAAAATTGATCATGTCCAAAACGCACAAAATCACAATTACCTCACTTCCTGTAGGGTGTGGCTAATGACATGTTAATACAAAAGCTGTTTGTTTAGGAGTTACATACACCCACCAAATTTGGTGTGTGTATTTAAAACTATATGCCAACCACAAGTCAGAGTGACAAGCTCTTGTACCTAGCTTCATTTATTGTTATTATAAACATTAAAACTGCCTATCTAATAAAATCTAACCAAGATTATTAATCTTATATGAAGATAAAAAATTAGTTTGTATTGTTTTCAGTATTTTTAGCTTTTTGACCTTATTATAAGATTAATAACACTTGGTTAGATTTCCTTTTTTGCAGTGTGCTTTAATTTATTGTCACTGGATGCTAATGTGCTGTAGCATATAGGGCTTGGTTTATCTCTGACATCAAGTGGAGAGTAGGGAAATGCAAGTCATGCACTATTGAGAACATCCAAGTCAAGTTGTCCTAAAAGTACTAAGTGTTTGATCACACATTTTATTTCTAATGGGGCAATGCCTTCCAAAATGACATGCATGATGTCTTGGGATGTTTGTTGGATGAAGTTAAAAGGCGGAAATTCTACCAGTTTACTCTTCTGTTGATCCCAAATGTAGTTTTTAAACTGTTTCTGAGATACTCAGTATTGGCACTCTAAATACCACTACACTGCCGCATAATATATACAAATAATATTGTATTTATGCATATTATGTCTCTGTATTGTTCTTTCTTCAAAGTAATCCTAATCAAAATACAATTGCATGTCCTCAAATATACATTCACACTGCCTTGTGACGGGCCACTAGGCCCTCTACTCATTTTCTTTGCTTGTCTTCAGGTGCTTCAAGAGCTAACGAGCTGATGAGCTGCACCTGAGGGCAGGTGTTTCCAGTTAAAGGCAGCTGCCTCTCCCCTTAGGAGGGTCCATTCTTACTTTGGGTTTTGGACATGCAACACTGCACTCAGACACATTGCAAACACACTGCAAACACACAACATCCATGCATTACTGATGACTGACTTTGACCCACCTCACACTGTTTGTTTGTTTGTTATTTGGTTAGTTTGGTTAATAAATCCATATTTTAGTTAAAGATCCAACCTCTCGACTCATTCTTTTGTTGTGGCCTTACCCCTAGGTCATAACAGCCTACATTGCAAAACCAACACCCTCTTTAAAACCACAAAGCTCATGCTGAGCTAAAGTGTTTATTCTTGGAAGCGTGAGAACCGGGTTGCAAAGTTTGCAAACATTGACAAATGTCATCAGAGTCAATTATTATTTGTAAGGCAGACTCGGGCCGGGCAGAAAATAAGGGGTGTTATTTCATGAATGCACCATCTGAACTGTCATACAAATACCCACTTTTGTATTTCTGTGGCTCATCTATCATTGCCAGGACTTTTGGATGGGACCATAACTGTTCCAGACTTTTGATCAGAGGAACATACTGAAAACATTTGGGTGTGGTAGAGAGGACGCAAGCAGTAAACCCAACAGTAACTTCCTCTAACTCTACAAAATGGGAATAGTCCTTAATCATAGTGAATTTCAATTTTCAATTACATTGTACTTATAGAGCGCCAAAACATGTCTCATGGCGCTTTACAGAGTATTAGACCATGAGAGAAAAGAAAAGAAAAGAAAAGAAAAGAAGGCCCATGGGTAACAGGGGCGAGGAAAAACTCCCTAGAATTGGAGATACATACAGTATAGGAAGAAACCTCGAGCAGATTCACGACTCAAGGGCCTGACCCATCTGCCTAGGGTCAGTTACAGGACAGTAAGGTCTGTACACATGACAAATGACAAGCCTCAGAATTTTAGAACTTCATAACTTTATGGTCACAACAACCATAAACGCTATGCTTGGACAGGATTAAGTCAACAAGGCCAATGACAAAAAATACACCGTCCCTACTGTGACGCATGGAGGAGAATTTCTGACGTTTTAGGGGTGTATGGCAAGGTGAATGCAAAATGTTATGAGAAAATATTGTAGGACAGTTTGCACTCATCACCCAGAGCTGCACATGGGACACACTTGGACTTTCTAACTTGGCACTGATCCGAAGCACAAAGCCAAGCTGACCCTTCAGTGGCTACAGTGAAGGTTCTGGAGTGGCCATCACAGTCTCCTGGCCTCAATATCATTGAGACACTTTGGGAAGATCTCAAGTGTAGGGTAGACTGAGTACAGTTGAGACACTTTTTGCCCACACAAAATCAAAAAAAATAAATAAATACTGATGGAAAGTAATTTTCCACATGATATTTCACATGACATTTCCTTAGCTTGTAGACTAAAATATTATCAATCAATAATACCCATTTAGTTTATATTTTCCACAATTAACTCATAAACATAAGGTGCATTTTTGTCTCGACTGTGTCTCAACTGTATATGGAGTACAGTTGAGGCAGTACCTGGTACAGTTGAGACACCCATTTTGATGTTTAGTTAACTAACCGTGTGTTGCAAAATTTAATAAATAGAAACATAGCATTGCGTCCCCCACAATGTTGAAGAGATGGCAGTCTTCCTCCTCACTTTTGATAAGGAAAAAAGCCTTATAGGTACATCAAATAAATAATAACCTATAGGTTACGCTAGGCTACGTAAAACTCCCTATTAACAGCATCAACGTAATGGCTCACTAACCACAGCCATCTAAGACTGCACAATCTCGTATTCACTCTGTTGGATATCTGAAGCCAGTTTGTCTACTTAGATACTGTAAATTCTCAAATTATGGCCGGGGTCTTAAGACAAAGCACAGGCCTTTATTTGGGGCAGGCTTGTATTCGAGACAGCCCTTTATTTCTTACGCAAGTTTTATTTTGAGACATGCATTTCTTGGAGCACCATACTGGTAGGCTTTCAAAAGCATAAGATTTTCGGTTTGGTTTGGGATTTAATTTACTTTTGGACTGTTTGATTATATTGCTAAATGTTGGGACTGATGGGCACTGAAATCTGTTTTTTTTATGATGGTTCACTATTACGTTTCATATAGTTGAAAGAGTGTTGGGATTTCCACCTGCTTGCAAGACAAAGCATCCACTTTCATTAGTTCATTGCACGTTCGCTGTGCTTAATGGAAACCTGGTAGCCTAAATTTAGTTATTTTTCTATTATGCATGATTTACTTTTTATTAAATTCGTAGGCTGGAATGCCTTGAGTCGCCGCAACAATTGTGTTTGAATGTAGTAGCGTGCTTCAGGCTCTGGCAAGGCGGCAAGCGACTGAGCTTGAGAGCAATGTGTTGGAGACCCATGGTGTAGGAAAACAACTTTTCTGTGGCAACAGTATTAGTCCAACTAACATATTAATATAACATATTAATAAGGGGTCTTTTTTCATTGAGTATTCTAGTGATCGTGGATTGACTGGTAGGCAATTGCTTGTAATTGGGGACCGGTTTTTATTTGTCCAAATCGACCACAGCCCCGGCTATTATCTGAGTCTCAGCTATAAATAGAATCCCGGCCATAATTTGAGGATTTATGGTAGCCTCCTGCTCATCACGACATTAGCTGGTAACGCTTTAGAATAACATGTGCTTATTAGGTATTAACCAGTGGCGCGGGAAGTGGGGGTGCGGCAGGTGCTGCAGTACCCCCTGGTGGCGAAGCTTTAAAACCTCGATGACAATAAAATGATAGTTTATGAAAATCTCTGGTTGTTGTTTCTGTTCCACGACATTTTGTATGACATGTTTGGGTTGTGAGATGAAGAAAGGGATAATTTTAATAATAAGCCTATATCGTTTTTGTATACATACTTTAATTGTATGTGTTTGTGATTGCTGTAGAAAGTAATTGGGCTATTGCACGTTCTGTATATATACGCACTAATTGCTGTATGATGCTAATGATCATTCTGTCACATCTCCAACTTTACGTTTGTTATTGCTATAGAAAGTAATTGGTCTATTGCATGTTCTATATATTTTACGCACTGTTGTATGATGTTGATGATCATTCTGTCACATCTCCGTCTTCTTTTTCCTGCCGCCGTGCAGGCCCAGATGGGAGCCTGTCGCTTTTATTTGATGTGTTTGTGATTACGAAAGTAATTAGGCTATTGCATGTTCTGTATATTTCACACAGTAGCCTAATTGTTGTATGCTCATGATCATTCTGTTATGTGATTTAACCTGGTTTCGATGAATTGTTAGAATGAAATAAAGTCCGCTACACCTGCACCAGCTCCCAATGAATGCTTAATTTATTGCGAAGTTTCGGGCACTAGCCCTCTGATCAAGGGCGAGTGCCCGAAACGTCGCAATAAATTAAGCATTTGTTGGGAGCTGCTGTAGCGGACTTTTTTTCATTCTTCCATTTTTTACCTTTTTGTCCAGCACACAACTTAATACTTTGGATGTGCATGCTTTATTCCTTTTTTATTTTGATGAATTGTTAGGCATAGCCTAGGCTACTTGTGGTAGTTTTTAAAATAAACATTGTCATCTAACACCATCCTGGCGCAGCGAGCTCTTTGTTTTAACAGACAGTTTGATAATGGATATATTATCCATATTATACAATTTACATTGATTGCACTAGGCAAATAATATTTTAGTTTGTACGTACGCATTTACACAGATATTTATGTATATTATTTTTTCATCGCTGGTCTTTGGAGTTCGCTTGTTGCGATATAGGTTGTGCGAACTGTCAGCTCATCTGTTCTTCATGCAGGGGAGGGGCGAGTGTTTTTTTTATTTGTTTTAAGGAGACAGAGGTAGAGTGGTCTGCAGCCTGTGTAACATAGTATCTTTAGAATTCTATAAACTCTACGTGGACCCCCCGGCCGCATCCGCACCCCCTGCCGAAAATGTCTTCCTGCGCGCCTGGTATTAACAGTGCATAATAAGCAGTTAACAATTCATTACTAACAGTTAGTTAACTGTTGTTATCCTTTAATAACATTAACTAACTGTTAACATGCAGCTTGTAAGTGATAATAAGCAGCCTTTTAAGTTACTTACAAGCATATTTGTTAACAGTTGTAAGTGTTAACAAGCAGCTTGTTAATGCTTGTTAATGGTGTATAAGACAAAGAGGTGGATAACTAATACGCTTATAAGACCTTTCTTACCTATTTGTAGTAAATTTTGCAGCCCCCCAATCTAAAGCGAGGACCAAAAGTTCCACAAGCCCTAAAGTTCCACAAGCCCAACCTTCTATCTCTCTATCTATCTTGGTTTAGCTGTGAGAAATACACCTTCAAAATTGTTGCAGTGAGCAGGAATCGAACCCCGGTCTCCCGCGTTAAAGAGTGCATCGCTACTTGTTGAGCTACACTACTGTTCCTAATTGGCTAATGGAAAATATTCTGATGTTCTATATCATACTAGCTATGCTTTTTACAAATATGTTTCTGATGGAAAAGTGGTGTTTAATTTCCATAATCTTTGTCCAGTGAACGCATAAAACAGTTTGTCAGTGTGTCAGCAGTCTAAAGATATGCCAGCTTTGTATATAGTTTGGTTACCTAGCAACCGAGGCTTAAAGAAGATAAGTGGGTGCGTTCAAAGCTCTGGTTTAAAGTTGCAAACATAGGCGAACGTTTGTGATCGATTTGAAACATGTTTCAGTTTGCCTTGAACAGAGGCGAACATTCGTGGTCTGTTTCTGCATTAATTAAACACCACTTTTCCATCAGAAACATATTTGTAAAAAGCATAGCTAGTGTGATATATAGCACTTCAGAATATAGAATCAAAATAAACAATTTCATCAGTAGCACAAGAAAAGTAGCTCAATAGGTAGCAATGCACTCTCTGATGCAGGAGGCCAGGGTTCAATTCCTGCTCACTGCAGCAATTTTGAAGGTGTATTTCTCACAGCTAAACCAAGCTACATAGAGAGATACAGTATAGAGAGATAGAAGGTTGGGCTTGTGGAACTTTAGGCTAAATGGTCCTCGCTTTAGATTGGGGGGCTGCAAAATTTACTACAAATAGGTAAGAAAGGTCTTATAAGTATATTAGTTATCCACCTATTTGTCTTATACACCATTAACAAGCATTAACAAGCTGCTTGTTAACACTTACAACTGTTAACAAATATGCTTGTAAGTAACTTAAAAGGCTGCTTATTATCACTTACAAGCTGCATGTTAACAGTTAGTTAATGTTATTAAAGGATAACAACAGTTAACTAACTGTTAGTAATGAATTGTTAACTGCTTATTATGCACTGTTAATACCTAATAAGCACATGTTATTCTAAAGCGTTACCCATTAGCTATATGTTTATTGATAATAACAAACTTAACTAGTCTACTATCAACTCATTTTCACTAACTTATAAAATACAAGATAGCCACACAACGTTTTTGTTCTAGACATTAATTTCAAGGCACAAATATATTTAGGCTACTTCAGTTACCTTGGTGCATAAATCCCAGAGAGTGCCACACAGAGTGATATATTGGCTGACTATTATAGGCCTAATAGCGTTCTTACGCGTTCAGTGTGGGGTCCTAAACAAGCTGAGAATTTAGCAGTGTTACTTCTGCCTGTCACAGACGTGAGGAGTTCTTTGAAGTTTGGGACAAGAAGAATCACAATAAATCCAGCAAAAAAAAAAAATGCATCATATATTTTTTTCAAGAAGGCAAACAAAACATTTAAGAAGGCCTAACTATTTGATCATGTATGTTTTGATCAAAGGCATGATGAACTTTTGTTTATTGACGGCTTCATAAAATATCAACAACATAATAAAAGTAGAATTGCATAATCTTAAATGCTGAGACCTTTCACATAGCAAGAAGCTGGTCTGAGGGCAGATCTGGTGTTTTGACCATTTAAAACTTTTAAGTTTAAAGTTTAAAATATGATGGTCAAAAGTGGGCCAGAGGTGGCGATCCAATATCTGGAAGTCTGATCTCACTATGGGTTTGTGTTCACAATTTGGTCCCCCTCACTGTGAAAATATCTCCTGCCCCCCTGATGACAGTACTGATCACATCGCAATACATTTACCACTGGAACTCATCCGCAACTATCTCAAAAGACTTTAAGCCGTCATTGATGCTAAAGGTAATACACAGTATTGAGAACTAAGGGTATGCAAACATTTGAACTGGGGTCAATTCATTACTTTCTTTAATAAAGGTTTTGCCTTTTCTTCTGTCTTTTCTTTTATTAAAAGAAGGGTTCATTGACATTTTCTGCCAAGGTGAGGAGGTACTGAAAAAGATAAGCTCACAGTTGCTTATTTTAATAAGCAAGAAATTAACTGTAACTTTAACTAGTTCAAGCTTCTTTATTTTAATCTGTGTGAACAAAGTTTTGAGGTGTGAACTTGCATAATATTAGTGGTTGGCATCATTGGTATTTCTGTCCACAAGTCCATGTGTCACAGGTGGAGGGCGCTATTGCCTCCTTAACACAACCTCTAGCAGTGGGGAGAACACTCTACTCCTCAATAATGCTAAGAGTCAGACATATATTAAAAAACAGTACTTTATTAAGTTATGCATAAAAAAAAAAGAGCTTGATGCTAAAAAAATAGTCCCATCAGCCACAGGAGCTCCCTTCCCAGTGTTCAAATGTCCAGCACCCCCAACGAGCAGGCGCCCACGTCAGGGGAAGCAACTTTGTCCAGTGGTCGGCTCCTCCGATCAGAATCCCGGATCAGGTCCCGCCGTCAGCAGACCTGCGTCCCAGTGGCAGCTGTTCGGTGGCAGAACACAGAGGCTACTTAGTGAACGTAGCTAAATCCCTCCTAAAGACCCCAACACATCGAGTAACAGAAACACAGTTCACTGCACCAAAATACACACAGTTCATCACACGTTACATAAGGCCAATCATTAGCACAGAAATCCAAACACTGCAATTCACACCACTTGGCTGTTACACAACTTGGACTCGGGCTGTAGGAGGTATAGCTACAGTTCATGAGGTAGTAAGCTGCAACAGACAGACAGCAGGAGCAGAGGTAAGGACACAAAGACCGTAGCCTGGTGGCACTAGGCAGGGAGTACAACCCATCCAACACAGTTCTAAACAACAGCACCAAAAATGCAGTCAAGGGGCCAGGGGATAGGAGCTGCTAGGTAGGGACAGTCAATAATGTAGTGCAGTAAGCAGCAGAGTCATAGAAAGGCCTATGGCCCAACAATGGGCATTCAGGAGGCAATTAACAAGTAGGCTACTTAGCTCTGCGAGGGGCGGACGTTTCCACCCCTCTGACATCCAATGACGCTTGAACACACAGTAGGCCGCCGGTGAACAGGGGACGAGTGAAGTCTGTAGCACACTTGATAACTGGAGGCGAGCGTAGTCCGTAGCTCACTTGATAACTGGAGGCGAGCGTGGTCCGTAGCTCACTTGATAACTGGAGGCGTGTAGTCCGTAGCTCACTTGATACAGGAAGCGAGTGAAGTCCTAATCGATGCTCAAACTGCGGTCGATTCGGCGTGACAATTCCAGTCTGCACCAAGCCGGTAGCGGGTAAACCGCCTCTAATGCAGGAGAAGAGAGGGGAGGCTCAGGAACAATAGCGGTATCTACCGCACAGCGACAAGCAGAGAATAGGCAGAAAAACGGGTACTTAGCTCTGTGAGGGGCGGACGTCTCCACCCCTCGAACATCGGCCTGGGCAACGCCTGGACAGACCGGCAGACTTGCCCAAAAGGCTTGATAACTGGAGGCGAGTGAAGTCTTTGGCCGCGGCTCACACTCAGCGTTCACACGCTGCTGTCGTGTCGTCTGTAGCTAGCCCTCTCCTTGGGACTCCAGCTCCGCTGCTTGTCACGTCCTTCTCCAAAGGCTACCTGCTCTCGACTGAGAGTTGCCGCTCTAGAAAAAAAGGTCAATCCACCCCCAAAGTACCAATCACCGAACCCACCGTTCCCGCTACACACCTGTGTCTAATTAATCTACACCTCAAGTGGCAATCACCCAAAAACATTCCTGCTACACACCTGTGTCTGATTTGTAAACAATGTGTGCTTAAGGGGGCTGCCATCTTGACATAATAACGTTCCACCCCAAAACCAGTCCCCATGGAATTTAAGATGCCATTTTAGTTCCCACCCCGTGACACATGCCCTTAGTAGGTATTTAAGCAGAGTGAGAAGAGAAGCTTAAACAAGTTCTTTGGGTTTCGACACAGTCATATCTTTATAGACATACTGCATCTCACGCTGTTGATAGAGTGTAAGGTATGGTTTTGCTTTTTTATACCATGGATTGTCCACTTTTGCCAGTGCAAAGAATCTTACCGTAAGGTTAAAGATATATACAGTAAAGACATATATTAAGGTCCAATTTTGTATGGTTGTTTGATGGTTATTCCAACACACTTCATTAATATATTATTATTATACTGATCAATTGACCATAGAGCTAGCTCAAGTAACTTCTTTTAGAAATGTGATATACTGTTGTATTCTCTCTAATCAAGGAATGTTCTTGTAATGTTTGGGATTTCCTAAATCCCTCTATATTTCATTAGTTTATTTATCTTGGAGACAAATTAACTGCAAATCTTAGCTATACAGTTTTAAAGCGATGGTTCGGAGTAATTTCACTGTTGCGTTTTGTGTCCACTCTGGTGTCTACGGGGCTCCCGTAACACAGTAGAGATCGCTACTCCTGTAGGTGTGGGTGCGCTCGTCTTCGGACTGTGAGGATTTCACAGGGTAAAAGAGGAGGTATGCGTTTTGTGACTACTCTGGTGTCTAAAGGGATTCCCCTTAACACAGTTGAGATCACTACTCCTGTGTGTAATTGTCTTCGGACTGTGATAATATCACAGGGTAAAAGAGGAAGTATCTTTCAGTGTATGTGTCTCATGCGAGGGCCCCTTTTCAACGGGTTTAGGATGTACAATAGGGTTGACTTGGTTGAGAGGTTTTCTTTATCTGAATCAAATTCCCTAATTTGGGGTTTGGGGGCTAAGGTGGACTACTTCAGAGTCACTTTCTATCTCTTAGTCGCTGTTCCCTATTCCCTTGGTTCGTACTTCAAAATGTGATTAACTTCACTAAAAGAGCAAGAAATTTGCAAGAGTTGTTTGTCATCAAAATCTGAGAGAGGTCAGAAACTCACTACGGACGTTCGTCTGGCCGTCCTGATTTGAGAGAAAATCAACTACCCTATTATTTGGGGATTCTTGTCAAAATTAAATTAAAGCTCCTTTTTATGACAATTCTTGTAACATATAAGCACTTCAATGGACCACAACGGATCTATAATAGAGATGCGTGGTTCGCGGTTACAGCCGCGGACTCCGCGGTTAAACCGCGGATCGGGCGGATGACGTGAAGAAATATAATATTTTAATTAAATTCGGGCGGGTGGCGGTTGAACCAATCAAATGAAAAAAATATAGCCTATACATTGTTAAATTGTGTTACCTACATCCGAAAAAAACGAGCACACTTTGAAATAGTCAAATTTTCATCAGGCAGTTTGGCCTAGTTGCTTCTATGCATGCTGCTTTGTTTATCTATCAGAGACGGTGTTGCGGAATTGGTGTATTCCGATGTTTTACTGAGCAACCCCTCACGCACGCACGCACACACACACACACTAAAGGTAACAGAGTTTAAATTAAGTAGCCTATCGTAGCCTACCAACATGTTTTTCTCTCCAGTGTGCAATAAGAAAGTAGAATAGGCTACAGTGCAAGTTGACCGATGATTCATCTCTCATGTCGCGTCTCGTTGCAGAGCCTTGGTAGGCCACTAAGCAAATCTGCAACCTAGCTGCCAGTATTGGAGGAGGCCTAAACATCTCGTAGATGAGACTGACTGGGTTATTTTGTTTCGATAGGGAATAGGCATTTAAAAGGGAGACAGATTATGGTGTGGTATGACTACTCAGAATTGACATCGGGCAATGGCAGTGCGAGATGTTCAGAACGTAAGAGCTAAAACTTCTACAAGCTCAGTAACATCCACAGCGGAAAAAAGAAGGTAAGAAAAATAGTCGGAAAACTTAGATGTGTAAGGCAAGCAAGCAAGTTGTTACTAAAAATTTAAACATGCACGTTGCACTGCTGTGCGGTGGGTGACAGTGCATGCGTAAAGTAGCCTATAATGTGAATGACTTGTTATTTTATTAAGGATTTCTTTCTTTTTGCAAAAAATAAAGTACAATAGGCATTAATTAGTAGGCTAAATAGCAGCATGTTGAAATGATGTGCTAAATTGCGTTTTTTATTACAATGATACAATTGAAGAGTTCAGATGCAAAACCCTCTAAATCCGTCTGACCACTTTTCTTTTAAATGAGTATTTAAATTCAGGCTCCTATAGGTTTTTGCCTATAAATCGATATTTCAGACCAGGAAGAGAGTGGTATTTAGTGGGTTTAGAAGTTAAATTATTTGATTAACGTATACTATCTGTGGAGAGCATCCCCTCACCATCTTTATCTCATTTTTGTCATAGGTGGCATTTAGAGGCTTTTGCATCTGAACCCTTCAATTGTAGGCTACAGGCTGCGTTTTATTTGGAGACTTTTGCGAGACAGAGACTGAGTTTGCTGCTGATATTCTGGGGATAGGCTACAACATAGCCAATGTAGGACTTTAGCCTTTTAATATATTTACTGCATTGGATCAGTCTTTCTAGAACAGGCAAGAGCTTTCTAGCCTCACGTCAGCAGCACCGCATCACCCATATACATTAAAACAACCAGCGGATGGCGGGCGGGTGCGGATTTGAAAATTGGTCAAAAAACGTTGGTGCGGATGGATGGCGGATGGATGATAAGTTTTGCTATGCGGTTACGGTTGAAATAATAGCCCATCCGCGCATCTCTAATCTATAACCATTTAAGTCCTATCTCTAAATACACATGTATTTATCAGACAGATTTCCGTATACTCGCTTGGGTGTGTGATGTGCATTTAGACCACTACGGGTCCTAGACCTTAGTTTCACAAACAATTTTTCGCAACAAATAAATTTGCTAACAAAGCCTATTTGGTTTTTTGTCTGCCCTGGAGCAAAGGACTTTCCTTCCTAAATGCCTGGCTGAGTTCACTACTCCTGTGTGTGTCAGTGTGTGCGCAGTATATTTTTTGCCCATATACAGAGTCTTAGAAAGTAGCCCTCAAACGGACACTTACTCACCCGGAGCGAAGGTTTTTGGGGCAGAGCCCCTGTTGCAAGGCGTCCGGGGTTCTCAGCAACACAGGATAGGCAGAAAAATACGAGAAAACGCTAGACGGTCTTTTTACAAACCCCTAATCAAAGGTTAGGATTTTGACTTTTATTAAATTCAAATAAAAAATACAAAGAAAGAAAAATGCGTTCAAGTCTCTGCGGCTCGACCCGAAGAAAAATGAAAAAGAAGAAAAAAGAGCCCTGAACAAGGGGCCGTTCTCTTTTTATACCCCTCTCGGTCAGGCAGAACATGTCCAAGTTTGGTATTATGTCTTGCCATGAAATATTGGTTCTGCTTTTTTGTCAGTTATTTTCATATTCTCTTAAAGCGATGGTTCGGAGTAATTTCACCCTAGGGTCCTTTGCACCATGACCCCGAGCCAAACACCCTCCCAGAACCTTTTTTCCCTTGGTCGAACCCTGGTCGAGTAGCGCTGTCAGAAACTAATGGCGTTCTGCAGTCGAAATGGAACCAACTTTTATCTCGTAAATTATAATGCCCTGAATGGTACGAAACTTCTACAGTAGTACAACTATGACCTTTAGTCCAATAATGAGGCATTAGAAAGTTTGTAAGTGCACCAGGAGTTTTAAGGACTTTATTTAAATAACACTTGCCTCTGCATCTGCTACTATACCGCTGCGTCGACGTTTCTTCCGTGATTTGGGAAAAGCCCGTAAAAGTCCTTGCAGGAAGCGATTACATCAACGTTTTTTGGTATATCCTTATGCATGCTTCCTGCCAGGACTTTTACAGCTCGACATCAAATTTACGAGATAAAAGTTGGTTCCATTTTGACATGCAGAACGTCATTAGTTTCTGACAGCGCTACTCGACCAGGGTTCGACCAAGGGAAAAAAGGTTCTGGGAGGGTGTTTGGCTCGGGGGTCATGGTGCAAAGGACCCTAGGGTGAAATTACTCCGAACCATCGCTTTAAGAGAATATGAAAATAACTGACAATATTTCTCTGACTACTTACTCCTTATGAAGTAACCAGAGTTGCACTGTGACTAGACGACCATGCCCTTTTGACAATTTGTATGTTTGTCTTAAATCAGCACATCAGCAGGCAGTGATGTTCCTGACGTCCACCACCATATTGGCAGGGGTCATTCTGTTCCTGCCTTATCCCTCCCTTCAGTCATGCATCTCTGGCACAAAAGAGCACTGCCAAGGGGCAGAAATGGCCCCGGGATCATCCTTAGTTGGTGAAGGTTTTGATATTACCACAATGCAACGTAAGGGAGCTTTTGTTATAGATATGGACACACTCCAAACAAAACCTGCACCCTCTGTGCAAACCCCTACCGTGGAGGGAAAATGCAGAAAATTCCTACATCTGTCATTAACTGGAGGCCTCTTCATAAATGTAGCATAGTTATCAAGAGCAAACTACTGGAATCTGCCTTGGAGAGTGTGGAGAACAACTGGAAGATTGGTCTAGGTTTGAGTAAGGGAGGGTATGGAGGTTCACTAGCTCTTTCTGGGACAAATTCAAAACTGGCCACAACTGCCATGGAAAAGAGCAAACAAGACCGCTTCAACTTTGTGAGTCACTCAGTGCATTGTGGATTTTACAGGTACACAGGTTTCTGACACTTACCAACATACTGTATGTTGACTAGATGTACCGCAGAGCGGCACAAAATATGACCACCGCCCAGTCCAGCACATTTTTTCCACAAAAAGAAATCACGCTGAAAGGCCTATATGATTCTAACAGTCTCACTAAATTGCATTATCCACACTCAATTCTCACTGGTGTCTGCTAGACAACAAAAACCAAAACATGATTAGTTCATAGATTTCACATGTAAAATTCATTTTATACAACCCCACCTCCATCTTGCCTGTTCATAATTCTGAGAAATTCTTGATTGTTTGTGTTATGTTTATGTTATGTGTGTGGGTGTGTGTGTGTGTGTGAGTGTGTGTGTGTGTGCGTGCTTGTGTGTGTGCCTGCTGTGTGCCTGTGCATGCAAGCGTACATATGTCTACTGTGTGAGTATGTGTCATACGTATGATTACTGTGAATGTATGTGTGTGTGTGTGTGTATCTGTTTGTGCACACGTGTGCACATGAAATGGGTTAACATGACCCCTGGAGGCAAACATACGGAAAAAAATGGTCATCCTAGGCCCTACAGTTCTCAAGATATTCACAAAGAACTGTGTCTGCCCTACCCTCCTTTCGGGGGGTCCAGTCCAGCGGGGGGGCTACAGATCAAAACGAAAAATGACGGTTCCATGCTATCCATGTGGGGGTACATTCCCACCAAGTTTTGTGTACCCCGGTCTTTCAGTGTCCCGGGAATCCTTGTTGGTGTACGTCACTAAATGTACACATAAATAATTTTATTGTAAGGCCCCCCATGAACAAAAGTACACAAAACTTGGCATGCATTCGGAGGGTGTCATAATGATCCTACACTTTTAATTTCGTGCAGTTTTGACCTTGTCAGCCAGAGATATTGTGATGAAAACACCTACTTTTTTGCTTTTTAATTTTTAACTAGGTGGCGCTATACATGAAATAAGTGGTAATGGGATGGGTTGACATGCCCCCTTAAGACCAACATACATAAAAAAGGTGGACCTCCTAGGCCCTACGGTTCTAGAGATATTCACAGAAAACTGTCTCCGGCCACCTACAGGCCAGTTGGTGTATAGTAACATAAATTAATTTATTGTGTGGCCCCCCATGAACGGAATTCCACAAAATTTGGCGTGCATACAGAGGGTGTCATAATGATCCTACACTTCCAATTTCGTGCAGTTTTGACTATGTTAGGTCACAGATACCTTCAACTACAACACCTCATTTTTACTTTTTTGTGTTTAACTAGGTGGCGCTATACATGAAATGAGTGGTTATGGAATGGGTTGACATGGCCCCTTGAGATCAACATACAAAAAAAAATGGTCCTCCTAAACCCTACGGTTTTCGAGATATTCACAGAAAACTGTGTCTGCCCTACCCTCCTTTCGGGGGGTCCAGTCCAGCGGGGGGGCTACAGATCAAAACGAAAAACGATGGTTCCATGCTATCCATGTGGGGTTACATGCCCACCAAGTTTCGTGTACCCCGGTCTTTCAGTGTCCCGGGACTCATTGACGGAAATTTGGGCATTCGAAAAAGAAAGAAAAAAAAAATAATAATAATAAAGGTCATAACTAGATGTACCGCAGAGCGGTACAAAATATGACCGCCGCCCAGTCCAGCACATTTTTTCCACAAAAATAAATCACGCTGAAAGGCCTATATGATTCTAACTGTCTCACTAAATTGCATTATCCACACTCAATTCTCACTGATATCTGCTAGACAACAAGTACCAAAACATGATTAGTTCATAGATTTCACATGTAAAATTAATTTTATACAACCCCACCTCCATCTTGCCTGTTCATAATTCTGAGAAATTCTTGAATTGTGTGCATGTACATGTTTATGTTATGCGTGTGTGTGTGTGTGTGTGCGTGCTTGTGTGTGTGCCTGCGTATGTGCCTGTGCATGCAAGCGTACATATGTCTACTGTGTGAGTATGTGTCATACGTATGATTACTGTGAATGTATGTGTGTGTGTGTGTATCTGTTTGTGCACATGTGTGCACATGAAATGGGTTAACATGACCCCTGGAGGCAAACATACGGGAAAAAATGGTCATCCTAGGCCCTACAGTTCTCAAGATATTCACAGAGAACTGTGTCTGCCCTACCCTTCTTTCGGGGGGTCCAGTCCAGCGGGGGGGCTACAGATCAAAACGAAAAATTACGGTTCCATGCTATCCATGTGGGGGTACATGCCCACCAAGTTTTGTGTACCCCGGTCTTTCAGTGTTTGTGAAAACTCTATGTCATAACTAAAAGAAATGAGTTGATTGTACTATTTAAGTGAAATATACAGTGCACTGATCATGTTAAGCAGAGACAACGATAAATGTTATGTTTTTGCAAGGCAGAGGAGGGGTCTAAAAAAATTCTGCCCATCAACCGTTCCTTCTGCTTCTCAGTCCAGATGAATGACTCCATGCCTCATGCTGCTGTGACAAATAGGCTACTACATTAAATGGTGGGTGAACTTTCTGATGAACTTGTTGAAAAATTAAAATTCTGATGAAATAACCGAAAATTATGTTCAGTTTGACCAATAGTTAGCTAATGTTTGTTTACGTGATTAACTTACATTAACCTGAGAAAAGTAAGGTAACATTAGCTCCGTTGTTAGCATGCTAGTAGTCTTTCAGACAGTTAGCTCATGGTAGCTACCTTCCAATGGGTGTGTATGCCAGATTATAACAATATCACATATGTTTTCGTGTAAATATACTTGTCTTGGTGCTACTAAGTTTAATTCAGACTTTATCATTGAAATAGGTGTTTCTGTCTGTAGACAGTTTTAGCTAACCATAGCAGCACATGTTGGTTAGCTTTTGGCTAATGTTAGCCGATGTCCATTCTCTTATTTGTTGCATTCATAGGTGATATAACAAACTTTTATTTCAACTGTGTAAATGAACATGGACTAAAAAATTGTTTTCTTATGTTCTTTTTTTATAGGTTCTTCGTCTTTTTTTTATAGGTTCTTCATCTACCGTGGATGTGGAATATTTATGAGTTTAAATGTTGTTTGTTTATGTTTTATTAATAATAAAAGGCATTCCTATACATTGTGATGAATTTCTTTTCAATTTTTAATAAAACAATTAAATTAATACAGTACCCTAATCTTTAAATAAAAAAACAATAGGCCTATCTACAGAACTTAGTTCATATTTTAATGAATTTGTTAACATGCATTTTAACCTAGTTATTTTATACAACTGCAACTTCTGAAACAATAAGTTAAGTGAACTAAAGGTTTTTAGTAAAGACTACTAATGTAAGCTTATTTTGTCTACAGCATTAACATAAGGTTGTTAGTTGACACAACTAAACATGTTTAGTTTTATGTTTTGTAAAAACTAGAATGGTTTAAGGCAATCGGTTTCCACGCAATTTTCTAGTAATGACAACTAGTTCGGGTTTAGAGTGTATACCCAAACTCAGAGTTCCTGAAATATATTCATCCTAATAAAATCAAACATACACAAGATGACTGTACACCATTATATCTGGCACAATGACTATGGAGGGGTATTGATTTTAGAATACGATTATTGTCTCAATTCATTTTACCTTATGAGAACTTTCAGATGTTATACCTTTTATTCTCTACAGGTACAGACTGGTGGCAAAATAGTATCAATGACCAGTATCAGGGAGTGCGAGGCCTCCATGATGGGGTTGAGCTCCGAAGATGTGAAGATGTGCCTTGGTGCTGAAGTTGCTGGAAAAATCCAATACAAGGTTGACATCGACCTTAGTGCAGAAATTAAGTGCAGAAAAGAAAGTGCAGGGGAGAAGAAGCTTCTCAAACGTCTTTCATGACAGGTGAGTTGGAGTGAAATTTTAAATTGAATTTAATGCCAAACTTTCCATGTTGGTATGACCATACAGTAATTTTCCTGGTTATCTTTTCCATGTTTTGGATGTAGGATCACAGAAATCACCGGTGGGCAAATAACAGAAGGTGAGCTCCTTTTCTCTGCAGGTCGAGATGCCTCTGCTTATAAAAAGTGGCTTGCATCCCTGCCAGTCAGCCCAGGTGTGATCTCCTACAGGTTGAAGCCCCTTCACCAGCTGATTCCAGATGGAAAGGTGAAGAGAGAGCTGAAGCAAGCCATCAAAGACTACATCCTCAGCAGGGGTGCCAAGAGGGAATGCTCTGGCCACTGCAGCCTTGGGAGGAGAACCAACCCAAGGTCCTGTGAATGCCACTGTCAAAGTCACAAGGGGTTAGGCACCAACTGCTGTCCAACGCGTCCTGGCTTAGCCATGGTTGCTTTGACCATCATAAAGGGACAAGGTCTGTATGGTGACACTGCTTCTGGTACTGATGGGTATGTGAAGATCTTTGATGAGAATAAAATACCACTTGGCAAGACACCCATGATTCAGGGCAATGACGATCCTTACTGGAACTGGGAACTTAACATTGGTGACATGCTGCTGTCTGAGAACAGCAAACTCAGGATTGAAGTGTGGGATGAAGACGACAGGTACGATGACCTCCTTGGAGAGTGCTCTCTAAAACTTCAGTCGGGGGTGACCAAGGGGAGAGGGTCTGCACTCTTAATCACGGGGTGCTGTTCTACAAGCTGAAGGTGACCTGTGGTCCGAGTCTGAGTGGCCCATCCTGTGCTGAATATGAGAGCTCTCCCATGGACAGTCTGTTGGAGAAGCTGTATGTCTCTCGTCATGCTCGTCCCATTCCAAAGCGCATGCTTTTCCAAATGGGACTGCGGTTGGATGGGCAGGCATTCAACTACATGCTTACGGATAACAGCTCAGTTCTGAATGGAGATAAGGCTGACTGGCTCTAAATTCAAGCATAAATGTTTCAGGATTCCATCCTGTCAATGCAGCTAGTTTGTTTTGCTGGTCAAGGTATTAGTTTTATGCAAATAGACTGATCCATGGGCTTACTGACCAGTTATATGTGTGCTATCAGCAAGAAATAAAAATGAAAAAAAAAGCAAAAAGAAAATATAACATACCTGATTACATGAAATGTAACTACATTGTATTCACTTAGTGTGCATTAATTACTAATAAAACATTTTGAAGCAAGCAATACATTTACATTTTGTTACTCTTTTGTGATATGAACACCACATGTAAGTGACACTTGACCCCAACAAAATGTACCTCATATAGTCAAGTCAAGTCAGTTTTATTTTTAAAGCGCATTTAACATGCACAGAGTGCAACCCAAAGCGCTCTACAAACAAGACACATAACAACAAGACAAAAGATGCTGGATGGAGCGGCGTAGTCGCCAGCGTGCCCATGACATCAAGACATGACAAATACATTTAAAAAATAACAAATACAAAAAATGCCGGACGGAGTGGCGTAGTCGCCAGCGTACCCGTGACACCAAGACATACAAGACAGAAAACAAAACAAATAAACAAATAAAAAGTTAAAAAAAAGAAAAAGAAAATATATTCAAAAAGGGGGAAAATTGATGTTAAAAATGCAAACTGGTAAAATGCAACTGACTAACTGACCGGGAAATAGCTGTTTTTTTTTTGTTGTTGTTGTTTTTAGGCCAATGTATCGATATCATTCAAATATGCATTCCCAAATCCCAAACTGGCATTTTTTATATTATTTGTATCATTATTAGGGCAAAAGAGCACAGTTTATGTCCATCATCAACAGTTTGCAATGATCAGTTCTGCTGCGAGATCAAGTGAGCTGTGTGTGACATCTGCTCCAGCGCTAATTATGAAATGCCAGGTGGATTGTCTGTGACTTGTCTTCTGAAAATCTAAGCAACCCTTATAAAACTAATATTTTACAGAACTCCATTATAAAAACTAACAAAGTATGTGAAAGTAGGCCTAAACCATTCTGTTAAACGAAATCCATTCTGTGGCTGTTAAAAGACTTGTAAGCGGCTGCAAACAGGAATAATCACTCGAAGTTAACCAAATATTTCTTTATTAGGGCAGGAATACTGTATTTCTCTTTTAAACACATACAAGTTCAACTACATTAAAGAAAACGACCCACAGAAATGTACAACTTTGCACTGCAAAAAGACAGGGCCATAGGCCTATGTAAAATTGAATTGGAGAAAAATAAATGCCTAAAAACTCTGCTGCAATATCAGCATTGCATTGAACTTGTGACAACTACTTGTGGCTACATATTTCTTTTAGTTTACAATTTATTCTCACCCTGCCCTTCTTTTTTTTTTCTGGAAGTGCGCTTTCATGTAGCAGAGAGCGTCGATAGATTGTGACAAATTGGCCGCAGATAGAAAACGCTCTCCACGGATGTAGCCTGAATAGTACTAGAGCTTCAAACAACTGTTGCAGGTGGGTGGCCTCAAAGAGGGCCTACGGTAGGCCTACGGCACTGTTGCCTGCATCAACGTTACAGCATGACAACAATAGACGCGCACTCCTTGCCTTTTCTATTTTATTTTATTTCCCGTTCTCTGTCATAACTGAAAAAAAATGAAAAACGAAAAGAAAAAAAGACGGAAAAAAAAACATAGCGGAGACAAGTGGGCAGAGCCTGGCTGGTTGACACAGAGACATGCAATTGCGCTGTGGAAGAGAAGCCTAATAGAGAGCTGTCTACCCGTCTGCATGAGAAACTAAATAAATCACACACCGATCACGGCCAAGATTGTCCCATTTTGCCACCCGACTAAGTGGGCTAGCCTATATCCTGATATGATAATGTTAGTAGGCCTTTTTTTCTCTTCTATTACCATGGACTGGGGACCGAACGTCAGAGCCAGTCAGTTTTCTCTACTGCTCTGGGTTCCATGCGAGCCAGTAGGCCTAGGCTAGTTTTTTGACATAAAACTGTAATTTAGCCAGTCACAGCTGAAAATACATGTAGGCTACACAATCAACATATGTAGGCTATATAAAAACGTAAAATATTTTACCGCAGCAATTTACTAATGTAGCCTATCTGATGATTCTTCTCGTCATCATTTATTGTAATCATTAAACATTTCCTTGGCTTCCCTTATGAGTCGTGATGTCTCCACTGATTGCGGCGTCCACTGTAAGGATGAGTAATAATTTGACTGATGGCATTTCACTGCGCTAGGCCAGGGGTTCCCAAACTTTTCCACGACAAGGCCCCCCAAATACCACTAGGTTCTGGCCAAGGACCCCTTGATGTGTTAGTAAACCCATCGACAATACTACGGCAAATGTAAAAATACATTAAGCTAATAATTATTTTAGCCACAAGCACTTTGCGATTGAGTATACAGTGTGTAAAAATTGCATTTGGAGCTTTCTGCTATATGAGAGCTATCACTCTACTATTATTCCCAGTCATTATCATGGAAAATATAATGTTCAGATATGCGACAAATTCTAATGGCATTGTATAACAACCCTCATAGTAATAGGTATATTTAAACATTTTCAAATGTATTTATTTGTTGCTTTTATTTTTCCTTCCAAATTGCTGAGGCCCCCCTGGCACCCCCTCGCGGCCCCCACTTTGAAAACCACTGCGCTAGGCCACAGATTCGCCTGCAACCGGAGGGTTGTCGGTTTGAACCCCGACCAGTAGGCACGGCTGAAATGCCCTTGAGCAAGGCACCTAACCCCTCACTGCTCCCCGAGCGCCACTGTTGCAGGCAGCTCACTGTGCCGGGATTAGTGTGTGCTTCACCTCACTGTGTGTTAACTGTGTGCTGAGTGTGTTTCACTAATTCACGGATTGGGATAAATGCAGAGACCAAATTTCCCTCACGGGATCAAAAGAGTATATATACTTATACTTATACATTAGACTGGACTGGAAGATCAAAGCAACACCAAAGAGTTGTTTGTATCTTAAAATAATGTTTCCAAATTCGTTTCGGTGGTTCATCAACTGGTAACAGGGTGAACGGCACTTCTTCATTCGCTTCGCGGCCCTTTATCGGCTATAACTGCACTATGTAAGTTTGCCAGATCGGGTAGCGGATCTGTTGTTCGAAGGAATGAGAGATAAGAAACTACAAATTGACTTGCTTCTAATGTCTCAATACATCATACTTTCATAAAATCACGCAAAATAGTCTACCTTGTCTGTGGAAATCGTTATTTCCAAATAGCGTGTGTGCAACAGAGGAAAAGTACTTTGGTGTTGCTTTAATGCACATTAGAAATGGTGTCAGTCACACACACACACACACTACAATACAATACAAAATCAGTCAGCCCAGGTTTATGCAATGGAGTCACCACAATCATTTTTTTTTTCAACATTCTTAGTCACACATACCTCTCTCCCTTAGCTTCTGTCTCACTCACTCACTCACTCACTCACTCACACACACACACACACTCTCTCTCTCTCTGTCTCTATCTCATTCTATAAATGTCTATCTGCTTTTGACTCTTATTACCATTACTGAGACCACCAAACATTTCCATCTGCAAACTCTACCTTTGCTCCACCTCCCACGTCTGTCTTTGTGTGACTCACTCGTCAGGTTTCAAGCATTTTGAGAAAATCTTAGAGACCCTTGCAATCGTCAGTCAGATGTTCAGTATAGCATAAGTAGTATAACTGCTGCTACAAGGATTGTATCAAGGTAAGAGTTTCAGTTCAACACACAAAATAGCCCAGTAGAAGATGATTGTGATTGTTTTGCATTCTTGACTTCAGGTTTGTCACAAAGAAAGTGATTATCACTTGGTTGGTCAAAACTGAATGTTTCAGCTGTTTACTTCAATACAAGTTAAATGCACGTTTATAGGCACTTTAGTCACTTCTATGTTTTTCTGATCGTGAACACAATGAATTGTTACAGCTATGTAACCTAAACATCCATTTAGCTACTGCTAACAATGACCTTTTCAGGATATAACCAAAATACACTTCTGCTTAGGTAATTTCCTCATTATACAGCAGAGTGATTATTGCCATTAAGCATGTTATATTGTAAATCTATAGAGTAGTTGTAGAAGTGTGCACATCCCCACCGGTGAGGTGCCGGGCAAATGGAACTAGAACTCAAAAGAAAGTAGTGTGGTAGTGCAGAGTGCGGGCATTTCATTCCTTTTTATATTTGTAAATCTATTCAGTAAAAATATCAGTTTCTAATGTCTTACAAATTCCTGACAAGACACTTCCATGTGTGAATCATAATGTATAATTCTGCATGGCATACTTTACGCTCAAGTATTCAAAAAATCAAAGCAATGCTTATGAAGAAAACAGGTGACCTAAAGGCAAGTTTAGCAAGTACTAAAATGAATTGGGAAAAAATGTAACAGAATAGCATGTGGTTTAGAAACACTTCACTTTCTGTTTCCTTTTCTGTGGTGCTATCTGTTGTCAAATCTGACATGTGGTAGATTAAACATGAAAAAGCTTACAAAATGACTGTACTGTAATATTTACAATTCAAAGCCTTGAACACATTATTGCAACAATATTGTCTTACATATTTTTTGCGCATCCACTAATCAGCAGTGCTTCAGTATTGTTTTGTCTTTGTAGTGCAACAACCTCTGTGTTTTTTTCTTCAGTTCTTTTTTTTTGAGAGAGACAGACGAGGGTGTTGCATTTTAGGCCGCAAGTAGAGCATTGTTCTGAGTTTCACTCTGCTGTAAAGTGAGGTAACGTCTGGTCCTGTCGTGTTTTTTATTTGAAAGTTTGATATGTCAGCCATCGATACAGTATGTTAACTAGCTGAAATTGTTTATGGTGCAGAGCCCAAACTGTGTATAAATGCTCTTTTTGAGCCCATATACAGAACTGAAAGCTACAGGACCATGAAAAGCAATACACTGACTTTGTCCAAGTGTATGTGATTAGAATCATGGACTGCTAATCAAGCTTTGCTCCTTTCTTAAATATAGCACTAGGCCAGGTGACCATGCATTTTCCCACCATTACCTTTCTGGTAGCTGTCTATCTGGCCCTCATACCCCAAACTACCCAGTCCTGCACCAGAGGCTCCCCCCGTGAGTGCAACGAGGCCGAGTTTGCCCCAGGATCCAACCTGGCCGGTGAAGGCTTCGACATCACCAAGATGCAGCGCAAGGGAGCCTTTGTCATCGACATGAACCTATGGAGACGTGAAAACAACACCTGCATGTTGTGCAGGAACCCGTATCAAGAGGGCAAGATGCAGAAAGTCCCAGCAGCTGTGGTGGACTGGAGACCCAGTCAGAAATGCAGCATGAAGGTCTCAAGCTCACAGTACCAGTCGAGCGAGTCCCTGGTCAGTTCCAGTGCGTCCAGTGTGGAGAACAACTGGAAAGCTAATTTAGGAATAGATGCCAAAAGGGGGGATGGCTCACTGATGCTGGCGGGGACCCAGTCAAAATTGGCTGAGTACTCAATGGACAAAACGAAGAGAGACAAGTTTACCTTCTTGAGCCATAAAATGGTCTGTAGTTACTACAGGTATGGCAAGGCCTTTTGGGATCTTTGTTATGTAATATGTGTTACTGCATAGTTAAATACTGAACTGTACAGTATGGTTTAGGTGTTTGTGAGACAGAGATAGCCCAGCCAATGTAACTAAATAAACCCATCTAGAAGACACAGCAATTGGTTGTTGTGGTTTAAAATTAGTTTATGTTGATATGTAATGTCTAATACCAATATTTCATACACAATGTAGAGAGAAAATATGGGCCTATTAGACCTGTTTTGACCTCAAATATTTTATAGGCCTAGACTCTATTTGACCTGTTTTGACCAAGAATGTACTAGACTCTTTTTTTAACTGTTTTTGACCTGTTACTCACTCTCCATTTTCCAATGTATAGCTACAGGGTTTCCAACCATCACACCCTTCATCCAGAGTTTCAGCATGCCATTAATCAACTTCCAAAGAAATACACCAATGAGAACAAGCAACGCTTCTACAAGCTTATCAACAACTTTGGGACACATTTTATGACTAAGGTAAATGGTACAGTAACCAGTGGGTACAGAAGTGGGTACACCAGTTGTGCCATATGTAACTGACATTCAGAGATATGCTAGTGACAGATTCTAGGCCCTTGGGTTTTGCACACTATATTGTTTACACTTTCCCTATATGTTTGCCTTCAGGTGACTCTGGGCGGGATGGTACAGTCAGTGACCAGCATCAGGCAGTGCATGGCCTCTTTACAGGGCCTGAGCTCAGATGAGATTAAGATGTGTCTCGACGTGGAGGCCGCAGCCAGTGTTGGAGACAAAGTCAAGACAGGGGCAGAGACAAAGCACTGTGAGGAGGCGAAGGACAAGACTGAGAGCAAGAACAGCTTCTCCAGCAGCTTCAGTGACAGGTGAGCAGTGATCTGTTTTGGGAATCATAGTGTATGCTGTTCTTTCCAGGTTTCTTCCTTGTTTTCTTAGTAGTAGGGTTTGGACCTCACCTAAGGCTATGTTAAGGCCTTTCACTAGACTTAAGATGTTACTGGGGCACATGCCCCCCCCCCCCCCAATCAGAAAAATTAGCTTATTCTTAATAAAATGCATCAGTCTGCTGCACTTTGGGGCAAATTCTCCCATGTGCGTAGGGTGCGTATATGTAAAAAAAAAAGTGCGCTCTTTAGCCTGCCCTTTGGGGAGCAACCCTAAAATCTTGGCTTTTCTTATGTGTACAACTCTTGTGCGCATTCTGCCATGTAATTCAAGCTGTCCAGCGACGCGTTCCCTGTGAGATTTTTACTGGGGCACAGCTTATAAATACTGGGGCACGCGCTCCAGTAAAAAGGGTCTAGTGACGCCCTGTAAATTGTTAATAGCAGTATGATTATCATCATGATTAAACACTGAATTAAATGTTGTTGTTTTTTCTCATTCATCCTGACAGGTTCACAGAGATTTTTGGTGGCCACACCACTGAGCCTGAGCTCCTCTTCTCTGCAGACAAAGACCCGGCCGCCTACAAGGAGTGGCTCTCTTCCCTGCCACTCAACCCAGACATGATCTCCTATTCACTGGATCCCCTCCATGAGTTGCTGAGCCCCAAGCTTCCAGTGCGAAAAGAACTACGCAAAGCAATTAAGCATTACATTTTAGAGAGTGGACTCTGGCAGAACTGCTCTGAGCCCTGCAAGTCTGGTGTTAAAAGAAATCCAAAGGAGCCCTGTGTCTGCAGTTGCCATGGTGATCCTGGTGTAGGTAGTGACTGTTGTCCTGTTAAACGCGGTCTCGCTCGGGTGATTATCACTGCAGTGAGGGCCTCTGGGTTGTGGGGTGACACCACCACAGCTACAGATGCTTACGTGAAAGTCTTCAACTCTCAGAACATGCAACTGGCACGAACCCCTGTGATTTGGAACAACAACTCACCTCAGTGGAACATGGCCTTTGACCTTGGTGATGTCATCCTCTCTCAGACCAGCATGGTGAAGTTCGAGGTGTGGGACGAGGACAGCAAGTGGGATGACGACCTGCTCGGAACTTGCACAGTGAACCTCAAGGAAGGAACCAAGGATGATGCATGTAGCCTGAACCACGGAATGTTCTTCTACAAACTCCAGGTGGTCTGTGGTCCAAGCCTGAGTGGTCCGTCCTGCTCTGAGTACGTGAGCTCTCCCATGAACGGTCATCTGGAGAGGCTGTACGTGTCTCGTCATGCCCGACCCATACCGAAGGACATGCTCGTGAAGATGGGAGTGTTTGGGGATGAACAACCTTTGCATGCCAATCTGACTGAACCAAACTGAAATGTTCTTTTTTACTCCCTCAGAAAACTATTGATTTACTACTCCGCAAGAATAATATACATCTGTCCTTTTCGCTTTTTCTTTTTTTTTCAAAGAAATATTTAGTCTACGATATCCTATTATTTGATTTACATTACACTCATTTACAAACTCAACATGGTTGCAGCCCCACATAGCTGATATGGAATATAAAGTTTGTGTCCCTAGGTGGGCATGTCCCTTTCTGTTAGCCCCTCCTGAAGTGGGGATATTTTATCAACAGACGCGCTTCAACTAGCAAATTACTTATCTCAAGAACAGCTGAAGCTAGAATTTTTAAATTTGCCATGCTTGTACTTAACTAAATTCATTCATAAAGTACCACTTGCCTTCGCTCAATGGTCATATTCAGTATGTATGTCTAGTTACATTAATTTTAGTTAGTTTTAGTTTAGTTACATTATTCGTTCGGCAGATGCTTTTATCCAAACCGACTTGCTATACTCAAGCTATTACATGTCAGCAGGCACAAAGTACTAATTCCTGTCACTCTAACAAAGTCCAAAAGAGAGCAGGTATAAAAAGTACACAGTAGTGCACCAGTGTTAGAGGTATGACAAAAGAAGGGGATCTCAGAGACTAAATGAGTCTCCATGAGATTTGTGAAGATAGAGACGAATACCCCTGTTCTCTTAGCGTTTCATAGCTTGTTTCATCATTGAAGAATCAAAAATGTTAACAATCTTGACTGATAAGCACCTGTGAAGGGATGAAATGGCTAGATGTTTTTCACACAGTTGGTGAGAAAGCATAACTTTGTGTGATGGAATTTAGTTAATGGAATGCAGTCAGTAAACAAAATGTAACCATTAGTGTATGATATGGTATAAGTGATTGCATATGGTAGTGAAATATTCTAAAACCACTTTTATCTGTTTTTAAACTATGTTGTGTGTTTTATACAATATTATACATTATCCTGGTAAAAACTGCTTTTTATACAATATTATAAATACATTATCCTGGTAAAATAAGAATCTGTCATATGTTCACTGAGGTTTTCCCACTCAAAAGTACCTAATGACTTTTGTTAAAGGAGAAATCCGATGATTTTTCACATATATCTCCATTTCTCACCGAGTAGGCCTACTGTCGGTACTAGGAAAAAAACGATTGGTTTTATTTTTATTTTATTTATCCTTTATTTTGCCATGCAGGTGATATCCCATTGAGATATTCAAATCTCTTTTAAAGGGGAACTTGGCCACTATTTCAACGTAATAAACCCGTTTAGAAATCATTTGGATGGTTAAATGACCTGTTCTGGTGAAAATGGTGACTTTTCCCGCTGCCCCTAGCCTCCCCAGGTGGAAAACCAACCTTGCAACATTGAGACTACCGTCCCGGAAAGAGAAGTGAGAAACAAGAAACTCGTTTTTAAATCGTGTTTCTTACCTTGTAACATCCACATTGTCTGCCGAACTTATGCTAACCGTTTTGCTAGCTTGTAAACAAATCCATGTGCTTTATCGTTACCTTTTTCCACAGTTTGAAATAGCATAATGCACAATTTCTCCAGCAGAGGGGAAAATCCTGCCAAGTTTCCCTTTAAAAGGGAGCCCTGGAGCAACAAATACACAAGTTACACAGAAGCATTGATTGCCAGTGACCAGTGTTGGGCAAGTTACTTTTAAAAAGTAATTAGTTACAGTTACTAGTTACTTCTTCCAAAAAGTAATTAAACTAGATGTACCGCAGAGCGGTACAAAATATGACCGCCGCCCAGTCCAGCACATTTTTTCCACAAAAAGAAATCACTCTGAAAGGCCTATATGATTCTAACTGTCTCACTAAATTGCATTATCCACACTCAATTCTCACTGGTATCTGCTAGACAAAGTACCAAAACATGATTAGTTCATAGATTTCACATGTAAAATTCATTTTATACAACCCCACCTCCATCTTGCCTGTTCATAATTCTGAGAAATTCTTGATTGTTTGTGTTATGTTTATGTTATGTGTGTGGGTGTGTGTGTGTGTGAGTGTGTGTGTGTGTGTGTGTGTGTGTGTGTGTGTGTGTGTGTGTGCGCGTGCTTGTGTGTGTGCCTGCGTATGTGCCTGTGCATGGAAGCGTACATATGTCTACAGTGTGAGTATGTGTCATACGTATGATTACTGTGAATGTGTGTGTGTGTGTGTGAAATGGGTTAACATGACCCCTGGAGGCAAATATACGGAAAAAAATGGTCATCCTAGGAACCTACAGTCCTCAAGATATTCACAGAAAACTGTGTCTGCCCTACCCTCCTTTCGGGGGGTGCAGTCCAGCGGGGGGGCTACAGATCAAAACGAAAAACGATGGTTCCATGCTATCCATGTGGGGTTACATGCCCACCAAGTTTCGTCTACCCCGGTCTTTCAGTGTCCCGGGAATCATTGACGGAAATTTGGACATGCGAAAAAGAAAAAGAAAAAAAAAAAAATTCTGACTAAACCTTCGCTGCGCGGCGGTCATAATTATTGGCCTCTGCTAAAGTTGACTAAAAAGAGGAATATAAAATCATCTTTTGGAAATTGATCTTAGAGATTGTCATGGTTTTATTTCAGTTAGCCTATTAGCTGGTTTGATGCTCATTGAGCTCAATGCAAATCAAACCAGCTAATAGGCTAACTGAAATAAAACCATGCCAATATCTAGGTATGGTGAAGGGTTTGTGATGATGTGGGGCTATTTTAATTCCAAAGACCAAGGGAACCTTATCAGGATGCATAGTATCCTGGATCCATGAAATAACTGGCCTTTAAAAATAAACATCTGCCTGCCTCTATTGGAATTCACCATTGGGATGCCAATACTTATGACCCTGTATTTTAAGGAAGAACATTATTTATGATACATTATTCATTCAAGAAAATTGGTGTCCTTAAAGGTTGGATATTTCCTCATTTTTTTACTTAAGGCATTAAGATCAATTTCCAAAAGATGATTCCTCTTTTTAGTCAACTTTAGCAGAGGTGCCAATAATTCTGGAGGGTACTGTAGATAGTATGTTTATATAGTGGATCGATACAAATAACACAATAGATCTTTTGGAACTTTTTATATTTATTTGCCCCTCAAGTATATTGGCCGTCTATATAGTTCGATAATGTCAGAGACTTTCTAATGTGGAGACACAGCACTCAAAAAATACTACATAGAAATGCATGGGGCTAGTTTGTCACGCCAATATGGCCGTTGTCTACGCATATCCCACCCCTTCCTCGGCAAAACGTTGACATGTGAATACATTGAGCCAATCATGGTGTGTTGTGAACACATCATGCCAATCATGTGTTGTGATCTCGCCGCTGGAGCAAGATTGGTGTCGTGAAGCCTTGCGCATGCGCATTTCTGCCGAAATGGATGCCCGACAAGTGCCCAAAAAGTGTTGTCAAATGGCCGCCGAGTGGAGGGACTTGCCTAAAAGGACTTTGATAACGTCTACAGACACGGTAGGGCTACTCATCCTCTGACCCTCTCCCTTTGACAGGGAAGCTACACCAGGCACGTAACTGAAGCGTTCCGTTCGCGACGCGTAAAATCCATTTTAGATGAATGGTCTATTTTTTTTCAAATATATGTGCCGCTATCACGTCTAAAGGGCTCAACATGCTTCTGCGTCAACTCCACGGCGTAGCTATGCCGGCACTCCTACGGCGTCGTGACCATTTTACGGTTCTGCGTCAGGTTGCTTTCCATCATGGTGCATTTCACCGCCGTAACGCTCGGTGTCGCCTGTGTTTGCGTCGCCCACCACCGAAACAAGACTGTAGCCTATGACCGAAACGGTAGCCTACTCACAGGGAATGTAAACAGGCTCTGCTACTCAGAATGGCAAACCCCATAGACTGTTGTGCCCAACGTAACCAAAATATGTCTGTTTATTTGCAAGGCTTATGTCAGTGAACTAGCATGTTGCTAATCCCCGCAGTAGGCTGCTTGAAACACAGAGTAGGCTATCAACACACAGGACGAGTTGACCAATCACAGTCCTTGCGGTCTGCGTCGCCTCGACGCAAAGTTACAATTTTTTGGAGGTGCACGTCAAACTACGGCGGAGGGGTCGGAGAGGGGTTCGCGACGACGCAGAGGGGTCTGCGGGGGTACGCCGTCGATCCGACACAGAAGCATGAAAATAGGCTTAAATGGCACCATATCCTCCACTACATACCTAGCTACCAGTTTGTTTAGTTCAGTCTGAGACAAAATGTGTCATGGGGCCTTAAAATCAAGCCTCAGTTGCTTAGGTTTTGTGGCACTGTCTCCTCCTTCGGTGTCCTTGGCCACTTATTTCGTGTAAGCATGCAACGTTGAAATACGTTTGAATTACTTGACACTGACGTGGATAGACACTTTTGCCCAGGGCATAATGTTCATTTCACAATTAGGCCTACATTCATTCCTTTACTTTCTTGGAGAGGAAAGTCATGGCTATACTTGTTATTATACTGGGTGAGCACAATCGCAAGAGACCACAGAGATAAGGTTTCAACAGAGTTTATTGTCCAAGAAACTAAACACAAGCACACAGGCTTCACTTTAAAGTCTTTCAATCACAAATAGTCTTAACACACAGAAGATCTGTCCAAGAGAGGGACAAAACATAGAAACAGAAGTCCCGGTTCAAAACACAAAAGTAGATCCAGAAAAAGGGCCAGCAGTTCAAAAATCCAAGGCAAAACCACAAGTAATCCTTACAGACTGGGTCAGCAGTACAGTAGCAGGCAGCACAAGAGTAGGTTCCATAGGAGCAGCGTAAACACCTTCCACGAGGGCGAAAACCATGACTGAGCATAGAAGGCAGACAAAAGGGACTTAAGAAGGCCACACCAAACGAGCCACAGGTGAGCCCCATGATCACCAGCCACAGGGTCTCTCAGAGGGATTTCCAGGGGCTTGAGCCTTCTGACGGCATCTCCTGGCAGACTGAGGTGTGACAATACTTCCATTTAGAGAAGGCTACTTTTGGATTAATTGGGCTCGCCATACCTGTGTCTCTCTCGTTGACTGACTCGCTTCTGCTGTTTGTTGTGTGTTGTGTGTGTTTGTCTCGACCTCAGCCAATCATCAGCATTTATGCGCTTGTCTCGTGCACTGCCCGCTAACCAAGGAAAAAGTCTTTGCCTCTCTGCTCAGTGTTTGATGGAAAAAAACAGCTTCAATTATAGTAATGAGCCGGATTTTTTGGCAGTAACGGTAACGGCGTTATTAAAATGGGAAGAGTAATCAATTAGATTACTCGTTACTGAAAAAAAGTAACGCTGTTAGTAACACCGTTATTTATAACGGCATTATTCTCATCACTGCCAGTGTCACAACAAACAAACAATTTACAGTACATGTAAAAACTATTTAAGAATGACATAAAGGGGTCATTGGAAACTTGTGCACTGTTCAAATTTGGATCGTTTAAGTAATTGTTTAAAATGTCCAAGTAGGATAAAAATAGAAAGCTTCAAAAGTTTTTGGAGCAAATTCCAACACCAAGGAGCAGCATAACTAAAAGCAGTCTTACCAAATTCAGTTGTTATAGGTGGGATATTTAGAGCCAGAGTGTTAACAGAGTGGAGATTGTAAATGAAATGATTCCAGGTCAACAGACTAGTAAGATAGCTGGGTAAATTACTGTTTAGCTTTATAAATAAAAATGTGCCAGTGGAACCATCTACGCAGACCTAAAGAGCTAAAACCAGTCGTCTCATAGTGCACCATGGTAGACTGTGTCAAGTGTGTGCAGCGTGGTAGAGGCAGCATGCATATCCCCATAGTCCAAGACTGGTAAGAAAGTGGCACTTCCTCCTAGCTTGGAGAGTAAAACAGGATTTATTTCTAAAATAAAAGCCAAGCTTTACTCTCAGCTTTCTCACTAATTTATCAATATTAACTTTGAAGGTTAGCTTTTCATCAATCCACAGACCAAGATATTTACATGATGAAACATTTTCAACACACTTCCCATCCAGTGTGGAAATGGCTAGGGCGGTTGATGCGGGTACTGTGTGAGACTTTGTGAACTGCATCACCTTAGTTTTACCAGCGTTTAATACCAGTCTAAGTTCTATGCCCATCGACAACTAAAGTTTGAGTTCTGCTGGCAAGATAGTTTCTGAACCAATCAACTACCTTAGTGCCCAAGCCAATGTCCCGGAGCCTCTTGAGCAGGAGACAGTGATCAATAATGTCAAAGGCCTTTGACAAGTCGATGAACAGGGCAGCACAGCTCATCTTATTGTCAAGGTCACAGATGATGTCATCAAGTAGCTGCAGTAATGGTGCTATGCTTGGTCCTAAAGCCTGACTGTGCCGGGCAAAGTATGTTATGATTTTGCAGGAAGCCCTTAAGTTGGGTATTTACTAAAGACTCTAGGACCTTTGCAAGTATAGACAATTTAGAGATTTGGCGGTAATTGTCAAGAATGGAGGGATCCCCCTTTCACCAGGGGCAGCACATGGGCTGATTTCCGAACATCTGGTAAGTCATTTGAAGACAGGGACAAGTTAAAAATGTATATAAAAGGTTTCACTATGATATGTGCTGATAGTTTCAGTGAAACAGGGTCTAGGCCATCTGATCTATTAAAATCAGACAGGGCCAGCTGATTTCCTAGTGTCAATTTCCTTAAGAGCCTTAAAGGAACACGCCACCCAAAATCAGTAGTGATATATGTTCTTACCGTAACTTTCACGAGTTGAGTCGTACCTCTCCCGCGTCGGTAGGTGCACTCAAACGCTCTGTCGCGCGGCGCTAATGTGTTAGCATGTTGCTATGCTAGCGGGCTCTGCCGTGGCCGTAGAGAGAGGCACATAGCAGTATTCAAACACCTCCACGTTTTACCTACTTAAATACAGTTGCGCGAGTAGTTGATGAAAAATGTTAGGGCACACAACATGAAACGTGACGATTTTCCAAGCGAATGAACATGAGAACTACAATGTGTGGCGCAATAGCACTTGGGAGTACTTCGACCTAGCGGTAATATTATTAACACCTAATTGTAGATCCTATCCACCACAGAGTTTAGAATCCAAGCTGGATCGACCCTCAGCCTCTCCCTCCCCTCTGAGCGAGAGAGGCACACACACTAGAGATGCGCTGATGGGCTATTATTTCAACCATAACTGCATAGCAAAACTTATCATCCATCAGCCATCCATCTGCACCAAAGTTTGTTGACCAATTTTCAAAACGGCACCTGCCCACCATCCGCTGGTTGTTTTAATGTAGGCTATATGGGTGATGCAGCGCTGCTGACGTGAGGCTAGAAAGCCCTTGCCTGTTCTAGAAAGACTGATCTAATGCAGCAAATATATTAAAAGGCAAAAGTCGTACATTGGCTAGGCCTATCCCCAGAATATCAGCAGCAAACTCAGTCTCTGTCGCGCAAAACAGTCTCCAAATAAAACGCACATCGGCCTGTTGCCTATTCTGCCAGCTTGTGACAATATATCGTCCAAAATGCTTGATTGCATTGCATTCTCCACATTTTTAGCTACATTTTCATGTACCACATCAGCATTTTTGTTCAGTGAATCTTTTGTAAATTGCTTTACAATTACCGTCGGGCCCTTGTCAGCAGACTTCGGCTTGCCTCTTGCCATATTCACTCCTTGTCTTCCGATGTCATTTCTGAGTCATCTACAGATGTTCACCTCTCTAAATAGAACCAACTTCAACCTGTGTTATATCCTAGATGAGACTGCCTGGGTTATTTTGTTTAGATATTAGCCTATATATAAAACACATAATTGTAGCCTACCATTCAGGGAATAGGCATTTAAAAGAGAGACAGAGAGTGATATGACTAAGAAATGACATCGGGCGATGGCAGTGCGAGATGTTCAGAACGTAAGAGCTAAAACTCAAACTCACTAACATCCACAGCGGAAAAAGAAGGTAAGAAAAATAGTCGGAAAACTTAGATGTGTAAGGCAAGCAAGCAAGTTTGGCGGTTGTTACTAAAAATGTGAACATGCACGTTGCATTGTTGTGCGGTGGACATTCAGAATGAATGGAGTCGGAGTTTCTTTAATATCGAGGCGTCATATTTGTCCGATGGCCTGCTATAAAATGAATTGCAATGTCTGTCTGAAAAAGACGCGCTCGTGCAGTCAAAATGAATGGGAGTCTTCAGAACAGGCTTGTCAGTCAACCTGACATAACAGTGTGTAAAGTAGCCTATAATGTGAATGACTTGTTATTTTATCAAGGATTTCTTTCTTTTTGCAAAAAATAAAGTACAATAGGCATTAATTAGTAGGCCAGGAGAAATTATGTGGCAAATTGCGTTTTTTATTACAATGATAAAATTGTAAAAGGACGTGACCGAAGCTGAGGCAAGCCAGGCAATAGGCCTATAGGCCCGACGGTAATTGTAAAGCAATTTACAAAAGATTCACTGAACAAAAATGCTGATGTGGTACATGAAAATGTAGCTAAAAATGTGGAGAATGCAATGCAATCAAGCATTTTGGACGATATATTGTCACAAGCTGGCAGAATAGGCAACAGGCCGATGTGCGTTTTATTTGGAGACTGTTTTGCGCGACAGAGACTGAGTTTGCTGCTGATATTCTGGGGATAGGCCTAGCCAATGTACGACTTTTGCCTTTTAATATATTTGCTGCATTAGATCAGTCTTTCTAGAACAGGCAAGGGCTTTCTAGCCTCACGTCAGCAGCGCTGCATCACCCATATAGCCTACATTAAAACAACCAGCGGATGGTGGGCAGGTGCCGTTTTGAAAATTGGTCAACAAACTTTGGTGCTGATGGATGGCTGATGGATGATAAGTTTTGCTATGCAGTTATGGTTGAAATAATAGCCCATCAGCGCATCTCTAGTGTGTGTGCCTCTCTCGCTCAGAGGGGAGGGAGAGGCTGAGGGTCGATCCAGCATGGATTCTAAACTCTGTGGTGGATAGGATCTACAATTAGGTGTTAATAATATTACCACGCTAGGTCGAAGTACTCCCAAGTGCTATTGCGCCACACATTGTAGTTCTCATGTTCATTCGCTTGGAAAATCGTCACGTTTCATGTTGTGTGCCCTAACATTTTTCATCAACTACTCGTGCAACTGTATTTAAGTAGGTAAAACGTGGAGGTGTTTGAATACTGCTATGTGCCTCTCTCTACGGCCACGGCAGAGCCCGCTAGCATAGCAACATGCTAACACATTAGCGCCGCGTGACAGAGCGTTTGAGTGCACCTACCGACGCGGGAGAGGTACGACTCAACTCGTGAAAGTTACGGTAAGAACATATATCACTACTGATTTTGGGTGGCGTGTTCCTTTAAACACATGCAGATGAGGGAATGAATTCAAAGTCGAATCCCTCATTGACCAGAGAAGCAGGTGAATTGCGTTGAAGGGGTGAGGAGACAGGACTGTGTGAGACCTCTTCAGGATATGATTGTTCAAATATGTTCCCTGCCTTAATGAAATGGTCATTGAAAGCATTAACAATATCATTCTTGTTTGAGATCTGTTGCTACTGTACTTGTTTAAAGCAGCGTTGTGGAGTTTATGGTCTAAAACTAGCAAGCAAGCTTTCACGTGCATAAAGTGGCAAATAAAAGCCTACTTGGCATTGATAAAAAAAAACATGCTTATATGCTGACTGACAACTTTTGCAGATAAATTGATTGATTATTATTATTTTTTTTAAAAACATGCTTATATGCTGACTGAAGGCTTTAAGAACGAGGCCAGAAGCCGACTGCTGCATGTATAGTAATCACAGTCATAAGGATCATACACCATTTGAGACGCATGTCTCTCTTTCTCTCTCTCTCTCTGTCTCTCTCTCTCACATTCACACTTCAGGTGATACTTCCTCTTTCTATACTGTACGTTTATGTTTTAGTCTTTTGCTAAGGTGTTCTCAAAAAGTCTTCATTACAGGAAGATAAGTCACTTGGCTGTTTCTGAAAGGTAGGCCTTCATTTTCAGCATAAACAGTGGTACTTCCTCAGTTAATTTTACATTTGATTCTAATTTAATTTATTTAGTAAATTTAATTTAATTCTGAACTTGTTGGAACAATTAGGAGAACCTGACAGTTTTCTCTTATAGATGGTAATTCACTTGCAAATATACAACAAGCTGGATTGCGTAATGCTTTTATCAGTAATTCCAATTTAGCTGATGCCCTACTTTTATTTCATGTAATTATAGCTATGATAGAAACACTGAGAGCATCTTAGACGTACAGTAGGTTTAATATTTCACTATACAGTGATTCAATCATGATGCGCAACAGGAATTCATGATGCTTCTACCATTAATTCAATCAATAAATCATGTATGATACAATAATAGTTAAGCATTATTAGTAGAATAAAAATTGTAACCTCACTATAAAGTATTACTAATTTAATATATAGTATTATGTAAGTATATTGGATTCCAATATCACTCAACAACAACAAATAATCCTGAAAAGCTCTTCACATTTTTATGGCAGTGAAGTATACATGCAGAACACATATTTTACATTTTAAATATTACATTCATCCAACAGTGTATTGGAGTCACCTTAGGAAAAAAGCTATCACAGCCAACAAGTATTAGCCTGGTAAACAAAACTCATTCACGAAGTGAAGAGAGTCTGGTCACTCACGATTGAGATTCCTTTCCAACATTTACATTGTAACGGGTGTTAACTTTGAAATCATTGGTTCAGCCTAACAAATCACATTATTCAGGGATTTGTAATGTTACTTCCTACTACCTAAACTTTACAAACTGACACTAAACAACATTTATGGCAGCATTGGCAATCAGGAAACAATGCATGTGTGCCTACCTTTTTGCTGTAAATAAATGTACACATTCTTCCAACTGCAATTTCTGATGTTTGCAGGCGTTGCTACTGCAGTTTACCAAAGCCACTTTCGATTTGGAAACTGTACAGTCATCCCCTCTCGTTGCTGATTGGGCAGGTACCAATGCCGACCAATGGAAACATTACTGAACAACGGCATTCCAGACTAGTATCTCCCTAAAAGGAGATATAGGTAGGAGTGACCAGGCTGTAACAGTATAATAGTACCGACAAATTAACTTTCTTTCAGATTTGGCCATGGGTCTTTTAGCCATCACCTGTCTGTTGGCTTTCCAACTGGCCCTCATACCCCAAACTACCCAGTCATGCACCAGAGGCTCCCCCCGTGAGTGCAAAGAGGCCGAGTTTGCCCCAGGATCCAACCTGGCCGGTGAAGGCTTCGACATCACCAAGATGCAGCGCAAGGGAGCCTTTGTCATCGACATGAACCTATGGAGACGTGAAAACAACACCTGCATGTTGTGCAGGAACCCGTATCAAGAGGGCAAGATGCAGAAAGTCCCAGCAGCTGTGGTTCACTGGAGACCCAGTCAGAAATGCAGCATGAAGGTGGCCAGCTCACTGTACCAGTCGAGCGAGTCCCTGGTCAGTTCCAGTGCGTCCAGTGTGGAGAACAACTGGAAAGCTGATTTAGGAGTAGACACCAAAAAGGGGGATGGCTCATTGATGCTGGCGGGGACCCAGTCAAAATTGGCTGAGTACTCAATGGACAAAACGAAGAGAGACAAGTTTACCTTCTTGAGCCATAAAATGGACTGTAGTTACTACAGGTATGGAAAGGCCTTTTAGAAGCTTACATTACTGTAGATGTAGTGTCCTAATTTAAATTATGGGTAAAGTGTACATATTAAAGCCTAACTAAATTGCATTTAATAATGAGGCAAAATCTAATTGCTGATTTAATACAAGCAATATTCTAAACACAAACTGCACTTTGCTCATCATTTTAATTGCGGACTGTAGCATAGTACAACATGTTTCACTGCAACTGCAATGCAGAGTATTTGTGCTGGTGACAGAGAGAATAACCGAATAAACTGATTTTACATGTCATTGTGGTTAAACATGAGCAGTGGCGATCCTAGAAACATGTTGATGGGGTGGCCGTGCTGGGGCACAGACTCAGATACTCAGGTTAACATAACGTGAAAAGTAAAATATATATTAAAGCTTTTGATTGAATGCTAAATTATGCATTATTAATAACTAAACTGTTTATTTTATCTAAGAAAAAATGAAAATGAGCTATTTCACATGATTTAACAACTGAAGCACATAATTGGTAGATGCAGTGCAACAACAAAGAAAGTATTTTCAAGTAAAGCAGTAGCCAATTAGAATGAAGTTTTCCATCATATGTCGGCTACTGTAGATGTGCAGACAGAACAACATACAATGGAAGAAATTGGTTCTTGAGCCCAGACTGGACATGCATTGCAATACGTACCCATAAATATAGCCTAAATAATTTGGCAAACATCAAATCCATGTAAAACACTTGGCTAAGAAAACAATTTTACTTTTTGTGCTGACATGCCCAACTATCACATCTCTGGTGGGGTGGCCAACTAAATTCTGGGGGTGGCCTGTGCCCCGTATCTGGCTCTGCCCCTAAACATGAGTGTTTTTTTTTAGCATAATTGAGCAAAGCTAATATCATACCAGGATTAAACTTAACTTGACTCTTAACCTCTTACTCACTCTCCATTTTCCAATATACAGCTACAAAGTTTCCAACCAGCCCACCCTTCATCCTGAGTTTCAGCGTGCCATTAATCAACTTCCAAAGAAGTACACCAGTGAGAGCAAGCAACGTTTCTACAAGCTTATCAATGACTTTGGCACTCATTACATGACAAAGGTAAGCATGGAGAACAGATAATCCATGTCACATGGAGAACTGAAGTTCCTTTGTTACTTATAGCCGAGCCTCGCAAACTCATGGCAATCAAGTTTTCCCGTCTGGCTACCACAACAAAACCACTTAAACAACACTGACGGGCTATCAGAGATTTTATTTTAAGAATTTTTTATTTATTTTTTTTCTGAGCTCCTTTTATGTTACCTTGATTTTAGTTTGTTTTGTGCTCCCATGCCATATGTTTGCATTCACTTTTTTGTCTGAGTCGGTGTAATACTTTTGACACAAATCTATTGGGACATTAAACGTTATTTCAAGGAAACAATTGCAAGGGAATGTAAATGACCTAAAATTTGTTTGTTTTTTTTATCTGCCATGGCACTTTGTGGGCTTCATATTTGACATATTTTATTGCAAGGCCGTAGTCATGATGTCAACATTGGGGGGGACCAAATCTGTGGCGGGGTTTGGGGGACCCTCAAACAGAATTTCAATATATTTCCTTGCATGCAAAAATATTATTAAAAATAATAACACAAGTAATTAGTTAACTTAGTCAATTAGGGTATTCCAAACTGTTGACTGACATATGGTTAAATCCAGTTAAGAATGGGGGGTCAGGGGCCTTGCTGCCCTGGAAGGTTTTTTAAAAATGACCCTTTAAATGATGGCTTCTCGTAAGTTTTGTGGAAAGAGAAGAGAAGGGTGGAGAAGAAGCAACTTCAAGCAGCTTGGGCTTCAGGGCCCCCTGAGCTCTTGGGCCCAGTAGGCCCATTCAGTAATCCATCCCTGGACATAGACGTGTGGTATGACTCCATTTGTCTCCCAAATTAATATTTTAAAAGAAATTACAAACTAGAATATCTTTATTAACCTCTATATTACACAGAATACGATGGCTCTTTGACTAATTACTTACACCTGAAGATATTTTTTTAAACTAAGGCTTAGACTCATAGGTTTGGACCTAAAGCCTAATAGGATTTTGATTTTGATTATATTATGCTGCTGGCTAATCACACAATTTTAACATAGTTTGAAAGGGACAGGATTCAGGAATAGGCTAAGGCCTCTCTTCTACCTGAATCACCTCACATTACCCCATGGCTCCTTTCTGACAGAAATGACGTTTTGTGCCAACATGTAGAAACACTAGGCCTACTACAGCCTTTACTTGCTAAATGGAGGTGCACATTCCTTTCTTTGGTCATTGTCTGCGATTCACATTCAGTGTAGGCTATCACCGCCAGTGCATTGTAAACGTTTTTTCACAAACTGTGTGCCGTCGCCACATTTGAGTCGTAGGCCTATACGTTTTGCTTGCATGGATGCGCGATTGAGTGCACATCTAAATGTAACATGCAAGATGCAACAACTATTTCTAAGAGGCCTATAAACGGGATAATTTCTGACATTACTACTAGCATATGAATGCATTATTTATGTTGTAAGACGTGAAAGAAATCAGCGACACATGCATGCACAAATTCATCATTTAAAATAAATGAGCACTATTTCATTTTCGCTATCATTGCGAGGAAAATAGCCTACAATATGGAAAATGCTCCAAAGTTCCCTTTGAGTCTTATTGGCCCCGAAAAAAATAATGGGCTTTCCTTAACCTGTGCTCCACCTTTCCAACAAGATTTGTGAGAATTGGACCGGTAGCTTTAGCGATATTGTTGATAGCCCTACTGCACCGCAGTAGCCTGCCCTATGGTACAGTAAATGGAAGCTTTTGATAGCGCACGCCACTAACGAAAAACGAAAAACCACCAGAACAAACCACTCAGGGGTGTAGGCTACTCTCTCTGGAACCATAGGTCACTAATGTGTGCGTTATTTACGTTTGACTACATTTCAGATTGTGGTGCTTCTTGGTTTCCTGCAGTATAGTGTTTTCTTTATTTATTTTTCTATGTCTGACATTTTGGTCATATTTGAATATTGGGGGGGACACGTCCCCCTCAATGTCTATGGTGACTACGGCCCTGTTTTATTGGGATGAAAAACATTTAGCACTGAATTAAGAAGCTGTTGATCAAAATTTTGTGTAGGAGAGATGGTTTTCATATGATATTTCTTTAATACAAAAAGTGGCTCATTAATGTAAGTACAGTAGTTCATATTAGATTAGATTAGATTCAACTTTATTGTCATTGTGCAGAGTACAAGTACAGAGACAACAAAATGGAGTTTGTGTCCAAAAAAGCAGAAAAAGTGCAATGTGATATACAAAGTAGGTGGTGCATAGACAGGACAAAATATATAGTGCAGTGTAGACAGTAGTATACAGTTGTTTTCAGAAGGTGGTTTAGAGTAGTATTAATTAAATATTTAAGTATGTGCAGTGTATTAGCAGTAACCTTATAAGAGCAGAATAAATATGGCTATGTAATATGAACAATGTATGAACAACATGTTCAGTATTGTGCAATGTAATGGCAGTAGTAGTAGTAAGAACAATATAGATATATGCAGTGTATTAACAGAATATATTACAGAAAAACTGAATATATATATGGATATTTAGTATGAACCATATAAACAGATATGTACAGTATGTATAGCTATGTGCAGTGTGGTAACAGTACCATTGTAGTGCAGAGACAGTAACATTATAATAGTATTACGTGTATGTGCAGGATGAAGAGCAGTAGAATATGGCTATATATAACTGTAACTAGATGTACCGCAGAGCGGTACAAAATATGACCGCCGCCCAGTCCAGCACATTTTTTCCACAAAAAGAAATCATGCTGAAAGGCCTATATGATTCTAACTGTCTCACTAAATTGCATTATCCACACTCAATTCTCACTGGTATCTGCTAGACAACAAGTACCAAAACATTATTAGTTCATAGATTTCACATGTAAAATTCATTTTATACAACCCCACCTCCATCTTGCCTGTTCATAATTCTGAGAAATTCTTGATTGTTTGTGTTATGTTTATGTTATGTGTGTGTGTGTGTGTGTGTGTGTGTGTGTGTGTGTGTGTGTGTGCGTGCTTGTGTGTGTGCCTGCGTATGTGCCTGTGCATGCAAGTGTACATATGTCTACTGTGTGAGTATGTGTCATACGTATGATTACTGTGAATGTATGTGTGTGTGTGTGTATCTGTTTGTGCACATGTGTGCACATGAAATGGGTTAACATGACCCCTGGAGGCAAACATACGGAAAAAAATGGTCATCCTAGGCCCTATAGTTCTCAAGATATTCACAGAGAACTGTGTCTGCCCTACCCTCCTTTTGGGGGGTCCAGTCCAGCGGGAGGCTACAGAAAAATTACGGTTCCATGCTATCCATGTGGGGGTACATGCCCACCAAGTTTTGTGTACCCCGGTCTTTCAGTGTCCCGGGAATCCTTGTTGGTGTACGTCACTAAATGTACACATAAATTATTTTATTGTAAGGCCCCCCATGAACGAAAGTACACAAAACTTGGCATGCATTCGGAGGGTGTCATAATGATCCTACACTTTTAATTTCGTGCAGTTTTGACCTTGTCAGCCAGAGATATTGTGATGAAAACACCTAATTTTTTGCTTTTTAATTTTTATCTAGGTGGCGCTATACATGAAATAAGTGGTAATGGGATGGGTTGACATGCCCCCTTAAGACCAACATACATAAAAAAAGGTGGACCTCCTAGGCCCTACGGTTCTCGAGATATTCACAGAAAACTGTCTCCGGCCACCTACAGGCCAGTTGGTGTATAGTAACATAAATTAATTTATCGTGTGGCCCCCCATGAACGGAATTCCACTAAACTTGGCGTGCATTAAGAGGGTGTCATAATGATCCTACACTTCCAATTTCGTGCAGTTTTGACTATGTTAGGTCACAGATACCTGCGATTACAACACCTCATTTTTACTTTTTTGTGTTTAACTAGGTGGCGCTATACATGAAATGAGTGGTTATGGAATGGGTTGACATGGCCTCTTGAGATCAACATACAAAAAAACCCTCCTAAAACCCTACGGTTTTCGAGATATTCACAGAAAACTGTGTCTGCCCTACCCTCCTTTCGGGGGGTCCAGTCCAGCGGGGGGGCTACAGATCAAAATGAAAAACGATGGTTCCATGCTATCCATGTGGGGTTACATGCCCACCAAGTTTCGTGTACCCCGGTCTTTCAGTGTCCCGGGAATCATTGACGAAAATTTGGGCATGCGAAAAAGAAAAAAAGAAAATAAATCTGACTAAACCTATATGACCGCCGCTTCGCTGCGCGGCGGTCATAATTACTAGCCTGGGTGTTCCCATGCTGCCTTGCGCGCGATTTGATTCACGCTGCTAAGGCAGCCTGGAGACCATTGAGCAAATTTTCGCCTGAGATAGGGGACCAATCACAGAACAAGGGGGAAAGCAAGACGATGATGAGCTATGCACAGACGCATTTGATAGACATCCGTGGCACCCAATAAACGGATCTGGGCATTTTTTTCAAATACGAGAAAATTAACGTTTGGTTCCCAGATCACGTCTCATTGAGAAGTGGTGGCGCTAGCCAGACTATGTAATTACAGTACTGTATGTACATTTGTAAATAAATAAATAAATAAATTAGTTAATCAACACAAAGCACTTTCGGGCAGTTGAAACTGGCAAAACTTGGAAAATTGCCTAATTAGTTTATAGGTAAGGGATAATGTATAGAACGCCAGTCATTATCGGAAAATAAGTCCCGACAGGGCGAACAGGACCCCGACGCGTCAGTGGAGGGGTCTTGTTTCGTCCTGAAGGGACTTATTATGACCGCCGCGCAGCGAAGCGGCGGTCATATAGGTTTAGTCAGATTTTTTTTTTCTTCTTTTTCTTTTTTTTTTTTTTTTTTTCTTTTTCGCATGTCCAAATTTCCGTCAAGGATTCCCGGGACACTGAAAGACCGGGGTACACGAAACTTGGTGGGCATGTAACCCCACATGGATAGCATGGAACCATCGTTTTTTGTTTTCATCTGTAGGCCCCCCGCTGGACTGGACCCCCCAAAAAGAGTGTAAGGCAGACACAGTTTTCTGTGAATATCTCGAGAACCGTAGGGTTTAGGAGGACCATTTTTTTTGTATGTTGATCTCAAGGGGCCATGTCAACCCATTCCATAACCACTCATTTCATGTATAGCGCCACCTAGTTAAACACAAAAAAGTAAAAATGAGGTGTTGTAATCGCAGGTATCTGTGACCCAACAAAGTCAAAACTGCACGAAATTGGAAGTTTAGGATCATTATGACACCCTCTGAATGCACGCCAAGTTTCGTTGAATTCCGTTCATGGGGGGCCACACAATAAATTAATTTATGTTACTATACACCAACTGGCCTGTAGGTGGCCGGAGTTTTCTGTGAATATCTCGAGAACCGTAGGGCCTAGGAGGTCCACCTTTTTTTGTATGTTGGTCTTAAGGGGGCATGTCAACCCATCCCATTACCACTTATTTCATGTATAGCGCCACCTAGTTAAAAATTAAAAAGCAAAAAATTAGGTGTTTTCATCACAATATCTCTGGCTGACATGGTCAAAACTGCACGAAATTGAAAGTGTAGGATCATTATGACACCCTCCGAATGCATGCCAAGTTTTGTGAACTTTCGTTCATGGGGGGCCTTACAATAAAATAATTTATGTGTACATTTAGTGACCGTACACCAACAAGGATTCCCGGGACACTGAAAGACCGGGGTACATGAAACTTGGTGGGCATGTAACCCCACATGGATAGCATGGAACCATCGTTTTTCATTTTGATCTGTAGCTTCACAGTTTTCTGTGAATATCTTGAGAACCGTAGGGCCTAGGATGACCAATTTTTTCTGTATGTTTGCCTCCAGGGGTCATGTTAACCCATTCCATGTGCACACATGTGCATAAACAGATACACACGCACACACATACACACATACATTCACAGTAATCATACGTATGACACATACTCGCACAGTAGACATATGTACGCATGCATGCACTTGCACAAACACACATACGAAGGCAAACACACAAGCACGCACACACACACACACACACACACACACACACACACACACACATAAACATAAACGTGTACACGCACACATGCACACAATTCAAGAATTTCTCAGAATTATGAACAAGCAAGATGGAGGTGGGGTTGTATAAAATGAATTTTACATGTGAAATCTATGAACTAATCATGTTTTGGTACTTGGTACAGGGAGAATTGAGTGTGGCTAATGCAATTTAGTGAGACAGTTAGAATCATATAGGCCTTTCAGCGTGATTTATTTTTGTCGAAAAAATGTGCTGGACTGGGCGGCGGTCATATTTTGTACCGCTCTGCGGTACATCTAGTTTTCCAATAATGACAAGTGTTCTATACATTATCCCGCTTATTACATGGCTACTTGACAAAATGAGAAAATGAACTCCACACGATATGACTTTAAATTTATTTGTTACCATTTCATTGTGGCTTTCGCAGAAACAAATAGTTCGCAGCACACGCTGAACCATTTTCTTTGAAAGTGGTCTGTTATCGAGTAACAGACCACCGAACGTTGGGAAGGCCCATTCAAGTGAATAGAGCATTCTGCAGCATTATGAAGAGCTGTGTAACAAAAGTTAACACTCAGCAACAGACTTTTATTAAACAGTTTTCTTCATCTATTTAAAAAAACTCCAAAGATGAGCAGGAGAACCAAATATCATCAAGTGATAATGCACTATAAATCAATAAATCATCAAAGAGATGAAGATATCATCAAAATATAGTTTGCCATTTATTTTTAACTAAATAAGTATGCACAGACACACAGTATAGAGAAATAATCTAGGATTTCATGGGTCATATTACTCTGTCTCAGTGCAAAAAGAAGTTAGAACACAAATCTCATCAAAATTTCAGTTGCACACTTTCCCTATGTTTGCCTTCAGGTGACTCTGGGCGGGATGGTGCAGTCAGTGACCAGCATTAGGCAGTGCATGGCCTCTTTACAGGGCCTGAGCTCAGACGAGATCAAGATGTGTCTGAATGTGGAGGCCAAAGCCAGTGTTACAGGCAAAGGCAATGGAGGGGCCGAGATGAGCCACTGTCAGGAGGCGAAAGACAAGACAGGAGGCAAAAACAGCTTCTCCAACAGCTTCAGTGACAGGTAAGCTTCGAAGTTTGTGAGTATATGCCTGTCTGCTATAGTTGTGGTTCACTGTGATATCTGAAGGGGTAAGGCTATTTGCACCCCTGGTACAATTAGCAGTGTATGCTATTCGTACCCTGGTGCAATAAGAAGTGAATTCTATTCGTACCCCGGTGCACACAGCAATGTGTTCTATTAGTACCCCGTCTGGTACAAATATCAATGTATGCTATTCGTACCCCGGTGCACACAGCAATGTGTTCTATTAGTACCTCGTCTGGTAGGTGCACACAGCAATGTGTTCTATTAGTACCTCGCCTGGTACAAATATCAGTGTATGCTATTTGCACCCCTGTGCATTTAATCTGGCATATTGATCACACAATGTAATAATATATATATATTTTTTTTTAAACAAGCAACATGTTTTTTTGTTGTTACATAACTGAGTGTGAATAGCTCAGCTGTGTAATAGACACTCTGAATAAGGTATGCTGTTTGCATCAATGTACAGTTAGAAGTGGATGCTATTCGTACCCAGGTGTTTATAGTACTGCATGCTATTTACACCCTGGTGCATGAACTAGCTAATTGTTGCAATCAAAACTTCCGTTTGAGAACAGATTTCTTGTTCAAATTGCGCGCCTTCTCTCCAGAGACGTTGGTACACATGCACACTCACTCGGCCAATCACACGGGAATCGAACCCCGGTCTCTCGGGTGCCAGCCCTTGCCTGTGACCACTGCACTATCTGCTTCGACAAGAAGTTGAGGTTTGCAGGTAAACATATAGTTTATAGGCCTGAACGTCATATTCACAAAATTTCTGTTAGCTAACAAACTGACGGTTGTATGTGTTCACTGAACAAAGATTATGAAAATAAAACACAACTTTTCCATCTCAACTTTAATTTGAACAGATATTAGTGCTGAAACCGTTCAATTCTTCACTTTCTGCTGACGAAAAAACGAATGTCGGCCATGTTTTTTTGGACACGCGAGCAACATGTTTTTGTTGTTATGTAACAGGCCAAGGGGTACAAATAGACACTCCGTATCTGAAGATTACCATCTAAGATTTTCCAACCTTTTTGAGTCTGCTTGAGGTTTCCTCTTTTTAAAATGAAGCGTTTCCTTGGCTCCTTGGGGCTGGTAATGTCATTGGTGCACTGTAAATGAATAAAATCGAATGTTGTCTTTTTTCTGACATCCTAGGCTCACAGAGATCTTTGGTGGTCACACCACTGAGCCAGAGCTCCTCTTCTCTGCAGACAAAGACCCGGCTGCCTTCAAGGAGTGGCTCTCCTCCCTGCCACTCAACCCAGACATGATCTCCTATTCACTGGATCCCCTCCATGAGTTGCTGAACCCCAAACTTCCAGTGCAAAAACAACTACGCAAAGCAATTAAGCATTACATTTTAGAGAGTGGACTCTGGCAGAACTGCTCTGAGCCCTGCAAGTCTGGTGTCAAAAGAAACCCAAAGGAGCCCTGTGTCTGCAGTTGCCAGGGTGATCCTGGTGTAGGTAGTGACTGCTGTCCTGTTAAACGCAGTCTCGCTCGGGTGATTATCACTGCAGTGAAGGCCTCTGGGTTGTGGGGCGACACCATCTCAGCTACAGATGCTTACGTTAAGGTCTTCAACTCTCAGAAGACACAACTGGCACGAACCTCTGTGATTTGGAACAACAACTCACCTCAGTGGAACATGGCCTTTGATATCGGTGATGTCTTTCTCTCTCAGACCAGCATGGTGAAGTTTGAGGTGTGGGACGAAGACAGCAAGTGGGATGACGACCTGCTCGGAACTTGCACAGTGAACCTCGAGGAAGGAACAAAGCAGAATGTGTGTCGCCTGAACCACGGAATGTTCTACTACGAACTCAAAGTGTCCTGTGGCCCAAGTCTGAGTGGCAAGTCCTGCTCTGAGTATGTGAGCTCTCCCATGAACGGTCACCTGGAGAAGCTGTACGTGTCTCGTCATGCCCGACCCATACCAAAGGACATGCTGAAGAAAATGGGAGTGTTTGGGAATTAACATCCTTTCATGATTAACCGGAGAGAGGACCTAAATGCACAAGGAACAGGATATTTAATTAATGGCAAAATAATTGGGGGGGGGGCAGTTATAATTGTTGTATAACGTGCACACATGTGCGTGTGTAACAATATATTTTAAAACCTTGTTTATTTCTTGAGTATTTTTACTATGTATTATGTACAGCACTTTATTATGCAGCATTATTCTAAAAAAAAAAAATGTTTAGAATTCTAGATTATACACCTAATTAGACACTGCAGGCCCTTTTACTGGCCTGGTGTGGCTACAGGCTTGGATAATTAAATTAGGGTTAGGATTAGGGTTTGGAAGTTAAGGTTAGGGTTCATGTGTCATGACAGTGTCATGTCACTCTTATGTCGATACTGTCAAGTAAAGTGTTACCGGATATTGTTCTTTCATTGCTATCTTTGGTGAGGCATTACTGTTATCTTTGGGTGATCTTAGGTACACAAACTCTGTTACTGTGTATTGTAAAGTGAAATATTGATTATGTAATAAACATAATTGCCAAAAAACATTCTTTATTGGCTCTTTTTCTCATGATGTTCCCGCGCATGCTCTGAATACCCTAAAGGAAAAAAACAGGCTGATTTTGTAACTGTGCTTATATCTTCATTTTCAAAACTTACATATTCAATTTGCTTTGCTCTGATTGGTTATTGCTGATTGTTATGGCTCCATTGATTCAGATTGTAGCACAAATGCAGTGCCATCGGAGGTTCTGAATACCAGACATGGCCATCCCAATGTTGATTTTCAGCCCTGTCCCTTGTTTATAAAGATTTCTCTGGGTTCTCTGAATATTTGGATGATATTATCTGGATAATTAAATCCACAAATCCTTCGCAATTTCACATTAAGGAACATTAGTTATATTGTTACATTATTTGCCTACACAGGTTTTGAGAGAGTGATGAATACCAGTACCTCTACTACTTTTGAGAGACCCTGTCTCTGGGATGCTCTTTTTACACCCAATCATCGTGCTGGTTAAACTAATTAGATGTGAAATGTTCCTCCTTATGATTTTTTTAGCTTTATACACCCTTTTCCAGCCTTTTGTTGCCACCATCCCAATGAATCCTGCTTTTCCCTTCTGTCCACACTGTTTTACAGAGGCTTTATATGATTTGCCTGGAAAGTCACCAAAATCTTCAAATTAATATTCATCTAAATTAAATTGGTCCATTTGTGTGTTATCAGTCGCAGTTCATCCCGAATGACCCTATAGACAGGTTCACTTGCATGCAACAGCACCCAATGTCCTAAGCAGATTTTCTATCTTAAAGTTAACTCCTCAATATCTATGAAAAAATTAAAGTCATCTCAAGTCATTTGACTCAAGTCTAAGTCAAGTCTCAAATCATGAATATCAAGTCAATGTCAAGTCAAGTCCTTTATAAATGTTGATCAAGCAAGTTTCAAGTCTTATAAATGGGGACTCGAGTCAGGTCAAGTCATGTGACTCGTGTCCCCAATGTATGCTGCCTCCCACTGAGGTTTGGAAGATGCAGAGTGAACATGCAGACGCGTCTGTACAAATATGCATACACTTTTGATGTCTTCTGTTTTTTGTGGTTCCTCAGGTGATGGGTTTCTTTCCGCTTGTCACGTAAGCTTTTACTGCCTTCAGCACACTGAAGTCACTTGGCAACTCCTGCGAGGTAGGCTTGCATTTTGAACATAAAGAGTTATTCTATTACAGTAAGTTATCGGTTAAATTTAATTTAATTAGATTTAGTGTAATGCTTTTTGCAGTAATTCAAATTTAGCCAAGTCTTCTCTTTATTTTCCTAACTTCACATAAACTACATCGCCATTTCCAAAAAAGTTGAGACGCTGTGTAAAATGTAAATAAAACAGATATTGTATTGGGTTTTTTGTGTTTGTTTTGTGTTTTTTTGGGTGAGGGGTTGGAAAATGTATGTTCATTTTGAACTTGATGTCGGCAACACGTTTCGTAAGAAGTTGGGACAGGCGCATGTTTGCCACTGTGATGCTTCAATTCTTGTTTTGGAGTTTTGATAATGATATATTGTCCCATTCTTATCCAATATATGATTTCAGTTGCTCAACAGTAAGAGGTCTTCTTAATCGTGTTTTTCATTTCATGACCCACCCGATGTATGTGACATGCCTGGACCATAGGCAGGCCATTTTAGTATCTGGACTCTTAGGCTACTATGAAGCCATACTGTTGTAATATGAGCAGAATGCAGTTTGCCCTTGTGTTCCTAAAAAAATATTCAAGGTCTTCCCTAAACCTGAATATTGTCTGGTGACAGCATGTGTTGCTCAAATCCTGTATTTAGGGGCAGCCGTGGCCTACTGGTTAGCACTTCGGACTTGTAACCGGAGGGTTGCCGGTTCGAACCCTGACCAGTAGGAACGGCTGAAGTGCCCTTGAGCAAGACTCCTAACCCCTCACTGCCCCCTGAGCGCTGCTGTTGTATCAGCTCACTGCGCCGGGATTGGTGTGTGCTGAGTGTGTTTTACTAATTCACGAATTGGGATAAATGCAGAGACCAAATTTCCCTCACAGGATCAAAAGAGTATATACTTATCAGTCAGCATTAATCATGCCTTTCCAGTTGTAAAAGCTGCCCCTGCCGTAGGCACTAATGCACCGTCATAAATGGTGGCTTTTAAACTGTGCACTAATAACAAGTAGGACGGTCCCTCTCCTCTTTAGCCCGGTGGATGTAGAGTACACGGTTTCCAAAAAGAAATTCAAATTTGATTGGTATAACCACTTTTTCACTTTGCCTTAGTCCACCTTAAATGAGCGCAGGCCCTGCTCTGTAAAAACCTGTGTGAGTAAATAATGTAACAATATAATAATGTTCCTTAATGTGAAATGGCAAAGGATTTGGGTTTTTATAATATAGATAATATCATCCAAATATTCAGACAACCCAGAGAAATCTTTGTAAACAAGGGACAGGGCTGAACAACATTGGGATGGCATGTCTAGTATTCAGGGCCTCGAATACTGGTACCTCCACAACTTTACTTTTGAGAGACCCTATATCTCTGGGACGCTCTTTTTACACCCAATCATAGTGCTGGTTAAACTAATTAGTTGTGAAATGTTCCTCCTTATGATTTTTTTAGCTTTATACATCCTTTTCCAGCCTTTTGTTGCCACCATCCCAATTAATCCTGCTTTTCTCTTCTGTCCATGCTGTTTTACAGAGGCTTTATATGATTTGCCTGGAAAGTCACCAAAATCTTCAAATTAATATTCATCTAAATTAAATTGGTCCATTTGTGTGATATCAGTCACAGTTCATCCCGAATAAGCCTATAGACAGGTTTACTCGCATGCAACAGCACCCAATGACCTAAGCAGATTTTCTAAAATCGTAAACCGAATAAGCTTATAGACAGGTTTGCTCGCATGCAACAGTACCCAATGACCTAAGCAGATTTTCTAAAATCGTAAGGTTAACTCCTCAATATCTATGAAAAAATTCAAAAGTCATCTGACTCAAGTCTCAAATCATGAATATCAAGTCAATGTCAAGTCAAGTCTTTTATAAATGTTGATCAAGCAAGTCTCAAGTCCTAAAAATTGGGACTCGAGTCAAGTCAAGTCATGTGACTCGTGTCCCCAATGTCTGATGCCTTCTACTGAGGGTTGGAAGACGCAGAGTGTACACCTGCAGGCGTGTCTGTACACATATATAAATACATACAATTTGCTTGTCTTCTGTTTCATTTGGTTCAAGCTTTATTGTCTTTTGCACACCGAAGTCACTTGGCGTCTCCAGCAAGGTAGGCTTTCATTATGAACATAAAGAGTTATTCTTTTCCAGCAAGTTCTGGGTTAATTTAATTAGAATTAAATGCAAAACAAATGTTTTGAAGCCTCACACTTTCTCTTGTAGATTGTTATTAACTTGTACAATGGGTTTGCCACACAAACTGGATTTTCTGGGATTTTCTCTTAGAGTGACTGTCCAGATAATTAATAATCGGTAAAAACGAACTTCTGATTAGAATTTCTAGTTTCAAATGAAACCTTATGGTTTTCTTCTGCTGCTATTCAGTTTTCTTCTTGGTTGTGTTTTTACATCAAATCATGTGTAGCCTACGTGCATGGATATAAAAGGCATGCTTTTTGTTGATTAGCAACCGAGTTTACCTATTAAATCTGTATAATATTTAACAGTAATATCCCATATTCCTTAAGGGGGGGGTTCATCTACTCTACCCTATAGTAAAGGAGTATATCATCAAACAATCAACAATCTGCTACTCATCCAGAAAAATTATAATGACCATGACAATGACAGGTCACAAGATCTCATTCCAACAAAACTGTAGCTAGTCAGCTAGCATCTTCCTCTGTACCTCATTATTGACAACACATTTTGCGAGCTTTACTTACAGTGGTATTGAGGCGACACAAGGCATTTTGTTGAGTCATCAGCCAACTGATTGAGTCTGAGACTTACTGTCTGGATTCAGTGGCAGCTACTTAGGAGCGGTTGCTCTCTCTCCAAACTAGTTTTGGTGGACATGTCAAGATGAAATGTCGAGATTAAAGTCGATATGATATGTCAACTTTATCCTTGAAATTTTGAGTTTAATGTCGACACGTCGAGATTAAAGTCGACATGATATTTCAACTTTAATCTCGAAATTTCAATTTAATGTCGACATGATCCACCTCCATCTCCATCTCTTTCAGAAAGACTTGGCGCCAGCTTGATTCATGCCCTATGGTAGGCTACATACTGAATATTGTCACTGTAGTGGTTCTGGGCACTTTTTTTCCCTCCCTTTTGGTTTTCGTTTATGGCACGCAAAGGAAACAAGTGGTTCCGTTTAAAAAGAAGTGATGGACAGTTGTTTACAGTCGATTCCATTGGAATCTGCTTCCGGGCTCAACCGTCGTCCTATTCATAAGGATTGATATGGAACGGTGATTAAACTTTTTTTTCCAGGTTAACTTCATAGGTGTCCCATTATTCAGAATTAATAGCCACCCCACCAGCCAATCAAAAAATAGTATTTCTTCTCTCTGGATGATAATCAAAGGTGACACCCAGGCCTCCGCGAAAAATATGATTTTCTTAGGATGAGAGAGCAAATGAGTAATAGAATGACAATTTTCTTATCGCTACTCTGAATAGTGGAAAAAATTGTTTCTTTTACTGTCTATGGGAAATAAAACTTTAAGTGTAGGCTATACATGTAATTGTGTGCACAATATTTCTTAAGCGGTGACAGATCTTCATCAAACCTTCTATAGCTAATCACTTTGCACAATATTGCCCTGGTCGCTCAAAGGTTTTTAATGGATTGTAGCATAGTTCATCACTAAAAAGTCTACATGAACTGATTGGGTAATCAACTGCATGGATTCTAAGGTGAAGGTCACTTAAATACCTACTTCTTTGTTCAAGTTCTGTTCACATATCCCATTGCTCACATGTTGACAGATTTGGTTTTTGTCATGACAAGTTAGGGTTAGGGTTAGTGTTAGTGTCATTCGTTTTTTTGTTTATGACAAGTTAGGGTTAGTGTTAGTGAGTCAGCCCTATGTTCCCACAGCCCAATGGTCCCACAGCCCTATGTTCCCACATTTCTAAGATTTTTCTCAAAATTAAACCCTATGTTTCCACATTTCTAGGACATTTTCAAAATTAGGGTTAGAAATGGTTAGGGTTAGAAATGGTTAGAGTTAGGGTTAAGTTGGGGACATGGGGCTGTGGGAACATAGACACACTCCCAGTGTTAGGGTTATGACAGTGTCATGTCACTCTTACATAAATACCTTCAAGTAAAGTGTTACCCACAATGCTTTGCATTAAGTTTGTTATCATTTAACTTTTTTCAATCACACTGTTAACAAATAATTATAGAAATACTGGATAAAACTATACATTTGTTTTGAAATAATGCAATAATTTCAGATTTTACAGGATTACTGGAACAAAAAAGCCATTAATCACAGTTTGTGAATGAACACAAAACTGAAGACCTCAAAATATCATATATCAAATTTAATTTCAGGTTTGACAATGAGTTTGTCAGCCATTACCTTTCTGGTAGCTGTCTACCTGGCCCTCATACCCCAAACTACCCCGTCCTGCACCAGAGGCTCCCCCCGTGAGTGCAAAGAGGCCGAGTTTGCCCCAGGATCCAACCTGGCCGGTGAAGGCTTCGACATCACCAAGATGCAGCGCAAGGGAGCCTTTGTCATCGACATGAACCTATGGAGACGTGAAAACAACACCTGCATGTTGTGCAGGAACCCGTATCAAGAGGGCAAGATGCAGAAAGTCCCAGCAGCTGTGGTGGACTGGCGACCCAGTCAGAAATGCAGCATGAAGGTGGCCAGCTCACTGCACCAGTCCAGTGAGTCCCTGGTCAGTTCCAGTGCGTCCAGTGTGGAGAACAACTGGAAAGTTGGTTTGAATTTAGGATCTGCATCTCTGATGCTTGCTGGCACTAACTCCAAGTTGTCTGAGTACTCAATGGAGAAGACAAAAAGAGACAAATTCACATTTTCCCAACAGAAGATGTCATGTAGCTATTACAGGTACAGTCAGATCCACGTCGCCGCTGGGCTGTCATATTGATGTTGTAGAGTGTGCAAGCAAAAAAGAAATCACATTGAGATATAAAGAAGACCAACAGTTGAAGACTGATTTTAAAGATAAACTTTGCTCTTCTCTCCTATTTTAACATGTACAGCTACCGAGTCTCCAACCAACCCCAACTACACCCCAAGTTTCAGTCTGCCATTAATCAACTTCCAAAGAAATACACCGGGAAGACCAAACATGCTTTCTACAAACTTATCAATAACTTTGGCACCCATTTCATACCTAAAGTAAGTGTGACAGCCATACACAGGCAAACACAAAAACCAACATGGACCATGGAGAAAATAGACTGTGGAGTGATAGGCATGGATGGATAATGAGATTATGTCCCTGATGCACAGGTGACTCTGGGCGGGATGGTGCAGTCGGTGACCAGCATCAGGCAGTGTATGGCCTCTTTACAGGGCCTGAGCTCAGACGAGATCAAGATGTGTCTCGACGTGGAGGCTGAAGCCAGTATTGCAGGAAGAGGCACAGCAAGGGCTGAGACGAAGCACTGTCAGGAGGCGAAGGACAAGATAGAGAGCAAGAACAGCTTCTCCAGCAGCTTCAGTGACAGGTGAGCCTGGAATATTTTGGATGACTTGAGGAATTTTTAATTAAATGTTACTTGAATATTTCAAAAACAACTGAATGAAAGTCCAGGGCAGGGGCATTATGCAAAGTAAAATGTTGGGTGGGCATTATTAATGTGCGTGTTTGTGTTTTGTGTGTGGGGGTGCATAAAGTATTATAATAATTATGCAATTATCTTACATTTGTCAACACTTTGAGTAGATTATTTTAAAACTTGAAAGGTGCGGGTGGGCATGTGCCCAACTATAGCTTCAGTAGCCTAGGGTCTCATTGTTTTATTTTTTTGTTTTTTTCCCCCCCAATTCATCCGTAAGGTTCACAGAGGTCTTTGGTGGTCACACCACTGAACCTGACCTTCTCTTCTCTGCAGACAAAGACCCGGCCGCCTACAAGGAGTGGCTCTCCTCCCTGCCACTCAACCCCGACATGATATCCTATTCACTGGATCCCCTTCACGAGTTGCTGAGCCCCAAACTTCCAGTGCGAAAAGAATTACGCAAAGCAATTAAGCATTACATTTTAGAGAGTGGACTCTGGCAGAACTGCTCTGAACCCTGCAAGTCTGGTGTCAAAAGAAACCCAAAGGAGTCCTGTGTTTGCAGTTGCCATGGTGATCCTGGTGTAGGTAGTGACTGTTGTCCTGTTAAACGCGGTCTCGCACGGGTCATTATCACTGCAGTGAGGGCCTCTGGGTTGTGGGGCGACACCACCTCAGCTACAGATGCTTACGTGAAGGTCTTCAACTCTCAGAACATGCAACTGGCACGAACCCATGTGATTTGGAACAACAACTCACCTCAGTGGAACATGCCCTTTGATATCGGTGATGTCATTCTCTCTCAGACCAGCATGGTGAAGTTCGAGGTGTGGGACGAGGACAGCAAGTGGGATGACGACCTGCTCGGAACTTGCACAGTGAACCTCAAGGAAGGAACCAAGGATGATGCGTGTAGCCTGAACCACGGAATGTTCTACTACAAACTCCAGGTGGTTTGTGGTCCAAGTCTGAGTGGCAAGTCCTGCTCTGAGTATGTGAGCTCTCCAATGAACAGTCACCTAGAGAGGCTGTATGTGTCTCGTAATGCTCGACCCGTACCAAAGGACATGCTTAAGAAAATGGGAGTCTTTGGGGATGAACATTAGCCCCTTCCTGACTATCACGTTAAAAAAGTGGGGCGGTGGTAGTGTAGTGGATGGAGTCAAAGCACACGCTACTCCCAAGACTACGGACAAGGGCCTTCATTCACAGACATTTGAAGCAGTCTTCCTAGATCTGGCCGCTCAGCCAAACTGAGTAATCCGGGACAAAGGGCTTTGGTCAGACAGGTAACCAAGGATTCAGAGTTCCTTTGAGAAGATGAGAGAGGCATAAAGAAGGACAAAATACTGTAAATTTGCCTAAATATAACACATGCTCCTGATTTGAAATAATCTGCAACTTGACTTTCAGCAGTAGCAGAGGTGTCATCCTCATCCTAAAAGGAAAATAACTCATGTTCTGTGGCTGAGTCTGTGCTGAGGTGGCGTGTTGGTGCTGGTACCTACTTGCTGGTCTTGGTCTAGGACAATTTTCTGGCACTCTGCCAGCAGACTTGCCTTGGCCTTGTCCTTCCTTTCCTGTGTCCGCAGCCAACATAGTTTGAACTTTGGCACTGAGTCACAGCAGCCAAGACAGCATCCTCGCTTTTCCAGCACCTCTGCAAATCTTGTTTTGATTGCCTGAAATGACACATAGGAATGCAAAGAACATATTATATTATCTGTCCATCTATCCACACACACACACACACACACACATAACAAAGGGTCTGAATACTTATGTAAATGCAATATTACAGTTTTTTTTTTAATTCAATCCATTTTGAGATGAGTCTGAAACATAACAAAATGTGGAAAACTTGAAAGGGTCTGAAAACTTTCCAGTTACACTGTACATTATTATGAGCATATTTACATTATGGGACATAAGGTGTGATCTGTCGCAGTGTTTTTTTCTTCAATGATTCCCTGGAAACCATTCCCTGGAACCACGATGACAATCTAGCAACCAACATAGCAAACAACATGATTACCCTAGCAACCAGCATAGCAACCATTGAAATAAAGCATCTATGTCAGTTTCCATAGCAACCAACATGATTATACGAGAAAACCACTATAGTAACTCATTTATTTCTGATAGTAGCCACCATGGATACTCTATCAACAACCTAGTAACAACCTCAAGTACCCTAGCAACAACCTAGCAACCACTTTCACAGTTAAAACCTAGCAACCAACATGATTACCCTAGCAACCAGCCTAGCAACCACTTGAATTACTATAGCAATCACTACAACTACCCTAAAAACACCCTAGCAACCATCTTAATTGCCCTTGCAACAACATGGCAACCACCAGTATAATGTCAACCTAGCAACCATCATAGTAACCAACATGATTACCCTAGCAACCATCATAGCAACTGTTTTATTTTGCATATCAACCACCATATGTTCCCTAGCAACAACCTAGCAACCATCTGAATTATCCTAGCAACAACCTAGCAACCACCACTATAATGTCAACCTAGCAACCACCATAGCAACCAACATGATTACCCTTGCAACCAGCATAGAAACCACTTTATTTGGCATAGCAACCATCATATGTACACCATTGTAACTATCTCTGTAACTATCTCTGTATAATATCTTTTTACTCTGTATGATATTTTACATCATATGTTTTGCATTTTCATGCACTGGTAATTCCCTGAAATTACATTTTCTAGTTTTAATTATTATTTATCGACTTATATATTCCTCTGTAAATCCTATTTAAAGGAACCGTATGTAAGAAATGAATTTCAATTAATCATAAAATGGCCCTGATATGTCACTAGACATTAAGAAATCATGTTCATTTCAAATACTTTATCACTGACAACAGTAGTCTGGCTAGGATATTGTCATTTTTAAAGTGAAGTTGCAACAGTGAAGTTGTGTTTTGCCATGTCATGTTGTGTTTTGGCCTGATGCGCCACCCTCCACTTGGCAACCTCGAGTCAGGGGGGAGGGGGAGGGGATACATCTCTCTACAGTAATTTGAAAGTTGCTAGGTTGTTGCTAGGTAATGGTGGTTGCTAGGTTGTTGCTAGGGTACTTGAGGTCGTTGCTAGGTTGTCAATGCTGGGACCAAAACTATTTATTATAATATAATATATCAAATTGTATTTAAATCAAGAAACAGTCTACTTCCAGGAAACATTCAAAGATGGTTTAGTGACAGACTAGGAGATTATAATTTAAAAGGGAGACTGAAACTGAGGCAACCAACGGTACACTCTACACTCAAAAGCAGGTGCATATCTGTCTGTGGGGTTGTGGAACAATTTACCAGATAAGATCAAAGATTGCAAACATATTGCACAGTTTAAAAAGCATCTTAAATTATACACAAAATATTCAGTGTTGGAAATGACAAGTAGTTTACTATCTTAAATTGTACTCATTAAAGGCTATGTATGTGTGTGTGTGTGTGTGTGTGTGTGTGTGTGTGTGTGTGTGTGTGTGTGTGTGTGTGTGTGTGTGTGTGTGTGTGTGTGGGTGTATGTATTTATGATGAACATAGGAGTGATTTTAATCTTCAACGTAATATATATTATTTGTGAATATAAATAAACATGGGAGGTATATCTATTAAATGTGCAAGTATAAGAAAAAGGTTTGTAAATATATACTGTATATGTAAATACTTAACGTTGATCATGTAAAAGATTCATTTAACTGAAAGATGGGGGTAGGGACCTACAAGCTTTTGCTTCCCTCTACTCCTTTTTTTTTTAACAAAATGTGACTTTTCATTTTTATTTTTGTTGTCTATGTCTATGTTGATTCTTAAATATTTTATTTGGTAATGTCTACATGTTCAAGAAAATAAATCCAAATCCAAATCCAAAGTGATTGCAGTACCAGTTTTGGCCACAATCTTACATATGGTTCCTTTAAATCTTTATTCCTTCTACTCACATATGCTGTATTATCTACTCGTTTGTCTCACCTGTAAAGCACTTTGGGTCAACTCTTATTTCTACAAATAAAACTTTTGTTAACCATATTGATGTGCATAGCCCATCCGTACACTTCATGCATGGAGCAGTATAGTTTTTGGTGAACAAAACAAGAATCACAGTATTCCCAGACCAGCTAGGCCTGTGATGATGTTCAATTTAGCCTACATGAAAACACATTTTTATGAATACTAAATATTTAATGATTTAGGCAAATTTGTATGCCAAATCCATTTTACCAAGCTAAGAAAAATTGAGTGTCCTAATTCTAAGGTAGGCTTTTATGTAAATGCAAATAGTATGAGAGTCTAGAGTAGGCCTGATCTAGAGAGAATTTATCAAACTAATGTTAGTTATTAATTAATGTTCAAACCCATACACACAACAAATATGTGAAATATATTTTCACAATATATTTTGAAATATATGTAAATATTCAAAATTGGCCCAAACATATATTTTTGACACTTTTCTGTATGCCATTCCTGTATAGAACCCGTAACCCAATTACCTGCCCATGTGAATAGCCCATAAATAGGCCTAATGTGCAGTAAGCAGAATGTACGGCTGCATGTGACATTTTTACAGATCAAAATTACATAAGCCTAATAGTTGTTTTGAGTTAAGGCTATATGTTTATTGTTAAGCTTATTGAATAATTTCCTGATAGAGAAGAAAAAACCTTTTGTGGAATGATGCATCATAGTATAAAATTTGAAACAATCTCTAGCCTAAGTTACATCATGCTCTGTCTGCAACTCGTCTGTATCTGATTTAAATTACATAAGCCAATAGTTTGATATACACAAATCAGCTGCAAACTCTATGGACGCCACCATCTTGCCTGCCGCCATTACTGCGTGCCTGCGGAGTGTGACGGTGTGACACTTGCAGTGCCTTCTAATGGCTTTTCAATGAAAGCATCCTGTCAGAGAATATCTAATAGGAGATCCTGCTTCTGAAAGAAAATGTCAGGTGAAAGGGAACATTGGGTAGATGATGTCAGGCAGTGGCCTAAACTGATATGAAGGTAATTTATTGACAACATAATGTATTAAGACGTGTATTAATTAATGACAACAATAAAACCAAACGCTGTCATTACTAGTTGTGTTGTTAATATGTTCACAAGCTTCAGAAGTTGCAAATAACTATTCGTCACGACCAGTTGTAGCAGTAAAATACATGTTCTTACTGGTATTCAAGATTATTTTATTAATCGTATGTATTTCATCCCCTTTTTTAGCTAACGTCTGCTACAGCCACCTACGGGACCAACACGTTACTTCGCTACTTCCTTAGCAGCAAGGCAACGCAGTAATGGCGGCGCTGCTTTACTTCCGTGTTTCGCCAGATTTGTGTATAAGGCTATATGTTTAACCTATCAATAACTTAATGATATAGAAAACAAACAAACCTTTTTTTAGAAAGATGCATCATCATATGAGATTTGCAACGATGTGGCTCAAAAACAGGCTTTGGTAGTGACTGACATGTCGCTCCGTCTGCAACTCGTCTAGCTGTGTGCCATTCAGAAATGTCGTTAATTTCAGGACTTTATGTCATTTTGAATAGCCACTGCATAGGCTACCCGTGTTTGCAGAGTTCCTTTGAGAGGATGAGAGAAGCATAAAGGACAAACATCAGTGTATCACTCAACCAATCAGGCCTTTATGGTAGAGTGAACAGATGGAAGCCATTTTTTGCCAGGAGTTTCCAAAAAAGCACCTGAAGGACTCTCAGACCATGAGAATTAAAATCATCTGGTCTGATGAAACGAGGACTAAACTATTTGGCCACAATTCCCAATGGCGTGTGTAAAAGAAACCAGGCACTGAGCTGCACTGATGGTTGTCCTTCTTTACCCTTCTCTTATCCTCTCAGAAGGAACTCTGGATATCATTCATAGTTACCATTGGGTCTTTGGTTACCTGTCTGACCCAAGGCCATCCGTCTCGGATTACTCAGTTTGGCTGAGCAGCCAGATCTAGGAAGACTGTTGGTTGTCCCAAACTTTTCCATTTGAGAATGATGGAGGCTACCGTGCTCTTGGGCTCTTGCAATACTGCAGAAATGTTCTCGTATCCTTACCCAGATCTGTGTCTTCACATAACCCTGTCTCACAGGTCTACGGACCATTCTCTTGACCTTGTGGCTTGGTTTTGGTCTAGTGTAACCAAGGCGAACTGAGCTAGCGAGCTAGTTGCCGGTGTAAATCCTCACACCCCTAACCTTAAGAACGATTCTAACCGCTAAGTTGGAAGCCTGGGCTTTTGTCTCAGTGGTTAGAGCGTTCGTCTCCCATACCGGTGTGTGTGTCAAAGCGGCAGGTTCGAGGCCCGTGAGCTGCGAACGAACCGACCTTGTTACAGTGGTGCCGTGACCCGGATCATGGGAGTGAGGATTTAGGGAGGTGAGTGTAATGGAGGCGAACTGAGCTAGCGTGCTAGTTGCCTGTGTAAATCCTCACACCCCTAACCTTAAGAACGCTTCTAACCGCTGAGTTGGAAGCCTGGGCTTTTAGCTCAGTGGTTAGAGCGTTCGTCTCCCATGCCGGTGAGTGTGTCAAGGTGGCGGGTTCGAGGCCTGTGAGCGGCGGACGAACTGACCTTGTTACACTAGGGCACTCATATTTTCATTCTATATTGATCTACTTTTGCACACAACTTCACAGGACCTGGTGCTAGGGCTCAGTTGTGTTTCTAGGTGATATCAAGTGACCTAGAGGGCTGAAATGTGGTCTGTTCAGATATGCTTTTAATCTGGCAGAAAGAAAAAACTATATTCTAGCCTCTGTAACTCTGTGTCAGTACATCACACAGTTATTCTGACTGTTTCCTATGAAAACTACAGGTTCTTAGCTTTCAATATAGGTCAAACATTTGATGGTAGGCCCCAAAAGAGGTGGGAACAATGCCCTCGTAAATAGGCACAGTGGAATTTCAGGCAAAAACTTGAAATTTGTATTGGAATTCATGTGGTTAAACTTTAAAATATACAACATTTTATCCCAGAAGACCCCCCCAGATCACCTTTATGGGGGGGCATGTGCCCTAGTGCAGTTTTAGGTCTAGTGACACCCCTGGAACGTACATCAACTCACATAATTGGATTGCTTTGTTCATAGATATATAATAGTTCGGGAGAAAACACATTCTCTAGGCACATTTCATAATTGGTCCCATCCTATGGTGTACAGTAAGCAAATTTGTACTCGAAGGCCATGAAAAGTCATGGAAATTTAATTCAAGGACATTGAAAAGTCATGGAAAGGTTTCGAAATTTGTCAGTGAAAATGGGTGGGAACCCTGAGTTGTCAAGTGTTTACCACCAAACACAATTAAATATGAGTGTCTTAAACAGTATTTTTTTTCCTTTTCAGTTGTTGTCTGCCGTGGCTCACATCCTGTCACATGTTTATGCGTAGGCTATACTCGTTTGTAGAACATTGTGTATGTGTGGAGGGGCTGTGGTTTCCTGTCGATGAGTCAAACACAGACAGACGTGTCAAGTGGTCCTGCATATGCAACACTTCTTATCTTCTTCTTATCGGTCTATCAGCTGAGCTAAACCAGCTGTTCGCAGGACAGCCACAAAAATGTCTATTTATACTTACACCATGACAGCTTTGCAGAACATTTAAAAGCGACAAAACCGAGGAAGATGGACCTTACAGTACATTGTTCCCACGCCTTTCACTGCATACTGCTATCTGAATGTATTCAATTAGTTATTATTAGGTGAGTGTAAATGTGTGTTTTTGTTTATGAATAATGAAGAGTCAAAAATTTGGGGTGAAAAAAAAAACTGTTTAGTGTTTAATGTGCAGAAACCATCAAACAGCAGACTTCATGTCAAATTCAGCAAAGATACAGAGACAACATGGCACGCAACACTTAGGGGGCAACACAGAAGGAGGATGGTCAGACAAAAACAACACCACAAAAACAAAAACAAACAAACAAAACAAAAAAAATCAACACAAATGAATTAAAAGCACATAAAGACACATGACAGAAAACAGCTCAACACAAACACAGAGAACACAAGCGGGAATCAACACAAATTCACTTCTTGTTGCTGAGGCCTTGTCAATCAACCTGCAGTGAGACAGAGAGAAGTGTCAAACAAACTGAATGATAAAGTGTGCAGTTCTCTCTGACTTTTCTGGCAGTTCAACCATATATGTTTACTTAACTCATTGAGTGCCAAATGCGTTGAGTGCCAAAAATGTAATATTAAGTTTTTAGCTTTTTTTTTAAATTACAAAACTAGACACTCTAACACACCTTATATGTGATTTTGGGAACTCTGTGATGAATGGAAATAAAATATATGATGATCGAAAACTCATGAAAACGCACAATCTGGACATTTTCTCTGGACATTTTATGATAACTCGGTTGCCGCATTTTCGTGGGTCTATCACTAGGTGGCAGTTTCGCCAGGTCTCGCTGATCACTTCCCGGAAAGTTTACAGGCAACACTTAATATTTCATGAAAGACGTTATATCTCCATTTCTAGACAAAAACAGCGATTTTGATGAAAACTAGCCACTGTTTAGCTTGGGATTTCTCAGGAACAGAGGCGTGTAGAAATACACGGTTTGCATCCACTGAGAGCTTAAAGTTTCACCTTTTAAACGAGCCATTGTATGTGTTCATAGCTATAACACAGAATATGCTGTGGCTGTACAAAAATCATCAACAATGGTCTAGATTTCTGGCACTCTAGGACAAAGCTTCCGAAAACAGCTTGGCATTCAATGAGTTAACTGGGTAGCATAATATAAAAGGTGTGTAAATTTATTTTAACGTGCACCATTAAATCGAACAAATATCTCACCTTTGTAGCCATTGCCATAGTAGCCGTTCATACCATACTTGTTTCCGTCTTTGCCTCCTATAGAAAGAGAATAAAGCCATTTTGCAAGGTTAAATGTTTATCCTGTGTTTGACAGTTTAAATATGGCTATAGGACACAGGACTATAGGATCTGAACACAATAATAAATCTTATTCAGTATGAGACAGTACCAGCATATGGGGCCCTAGAAAATGTAGAATGTCACTCTTGAGTACTCACCATAGCCACCCTGGCTGGCTGCCAGTGGCCCAGCATAGGCTACAAACATGCAGAGAACATGCAGAGAATCAATGTACTGAAGCAACAACACAGAAAGCACATCTCCTTATTTTTCTACTTGGAGTTTGCAAATAAGTACTGAAGTGCCGAAATGAATGTGTGTGTGTGAGAGAGAGAGAGAAAGAGAGAGAGAGAGAGAGAGAATACGTATGTACCTGCTGGCTGAGGTCCTCCATATCCTCTGCCATTTCCTAAAACACAGAAGGAATTGTTACTGAGTTCCCCACACATACGCAACACTAGCAGAAGCATGGCTGAGGACTAAGTCAGACGGACGGACAGAAAGAGGGACAGCGAGGGTGACAGAAAGGCAGACTGACGGACAGACTGACGACACTGACAGGTACACACACACACATACAGTACACATAGACCAGTACCATTTTTGCATTTAGGTTTGCCCCCAGTCTGTGGTCCAGGCTGAGAGGGCTGGGCACCAAGAGCTGCCCCAGCATCCCCTTCGAGAGAGAGCAGGGGGGAGGAAGAGGCCCAGAGACACAGCACAAGCAAGATGGAGGTCATTACAGCAGGCTTTCCACACAGACTCACAAGCTATACATGCTTTCTCTCTCTCTCGCTCTCTCTCACTGGTACATACGCACACATATACACACTGTCTTTTTACTCTCTCTCTCTCTCACTCACTCTCTCTCTCACACTCACACACACCTGTGCCCCCATACACAAGGCACAAGCATGCACCTCTTAGCGCATTTGCATTGTTCTTGACTTCTAAAAAGAAACCACTACACCAAGGACAAACTGTCAGAGCTTACAATGACAAGCAACTTAATCACTCTGTTAGTCATGTTACGGTAACATCCCAACCACACTTCAAAACACACACACATAAATACACAGACACACACATACTGTACATACATACATACATACACAGACACACACACAAACACACGTACACGCACACACGTACACGCACACATGTACACACACACACAAACACACTCCCTACTATACACTACGTACAACATATGCACACACACTTACCATATTTGCTGGCAGATTTGCCTGCATCAGCTCCCAAGCCAAGTTGCTGAGCAGCGCCATATGGATACCCACCATCACCTGCGGGTTTCAGGAGTCATATGTTATCACCTTGACAGAGAAATACACACACACACACACACACACTTACCCTCTAGCCCAGCTGGACACACACACACACACACACACTCTTACCCTCTAGCCCAGCTGGATGGACGGACGGACGGGGACACACACACACACACACACACACACACACTCTTACCCTCTAGCCCAGCTGGGATGACTGGGGCGCCATTGTAAGGAAGCTGTCCCATACCACCTGTTTGTACAGAAAAGAGACTCTGTCTTTACAGTGATCAACAGACCAATCTACGGTCAAACCTGTACTAAAAAAAAAAACTCACCAAATTTCCCATTGACAGGTTCAAGTCCTGCACCTGTGGGAAAGACAGCGGGAAGTTATTCTGAGGCCAACTATCCTAAGTATATACTGAGTGTATACTTGATTAAAATAAACAATCAATAAAGTGTCATAGGAGGCAGTAACCTTTACTTAAACGGACTTCAAGGAAAATAAGGTGAAATATAGCATCCCATTAATGTTAGTGATGGGACCTTTTTGTAAAGCACAACCATGTTTTTATATGGTTTCCTTTTCTTTCCTTATGTACCCACTCTATCTGATCAGCACAAGTGGTGCCCTATTTACCCAGGCTGGCATCAGGACTAAGCCCCAAAGGCACTGGGCCAGCTCCGTACCCTCCAGACTTTCCGTCAACACCCAGCCCAGCTGCGACCACAGGCTGGCCCCCATAGGGCAGAGAACCAGCAGGCCCCATACTAGCGCCACCTACAGGCAGACACACATCAATTACAGGGGCACGAAATAGGGGAGATGGACTGGATGGACCCTTACAGCTTGGTTAACTGAGACACATTTACAGACATGACATTTGTTTGCCTCATTGGCCAAATATGAATGTCAGTGAACAAACTGAAATACAGATAAAATGTGGATTTGTGAACTTAACACAAGTCATTCAACCCAGGATTGTAAACATATCCTTAAGCATAAGGTTCACTATCCCTAGTACAAGTGTAAAGTGCGTATAGTAAGAATGGCATTTAACTTGACACACTCATTTAAATGAATGTTTAGTTTTGTTAGCCTGTGGTGTATAATTAACTGTACGTTGATGACCTCATCATTTCTGACAGGACAAACTTGCAACATCATTTGGCCCCCGATTGGGCAGTTTACCTGGTCCCTTCCCTGCTTTGCTTCCCATCCCTGCCCCATCGGCTAACACTGGGTATCCACCAGCTCCTGAAACATAATTATAATCATCTCTCAATTATAATTATGTCTGTTAGCCTTTTGCCCTCTGCTGGATGGCTAAAAGGACAGCACCAGGATGATACTCACCATTCATATAGCCATTACCATTGGTGTAGCCATTAGCATAACCTACGGACAGGAAAATGGAATAGGGTGGGGGTTAAATGCATGCTTGTCAAATTCACATCTTCATTCAAACTGAAACTAACAGCCCCACACTGTTTTTCTAGCCGTGCAGCCAGCAGTTGACAAAGTGTTTGTGGTTTCACACTAAATTTCCATAGAGCTTTTCTACTGATTAGGGCAGGAAGTCTCAGCTATTGACCACCATGTGATACACACACAAGACCACAAGTTTGGGGTCTTTCCAAGTAAGAGACAGTGTCTTTGTAAGTCTACAACTCTTTTCTCTTTCTTTCTTTTTGTCCATCTCTCTCCTTGTCAGACACACACTCAGACACACACACACACACACACACACACAATACACACAATATGCACATTATCAGGTAAATGGCATGGGATTTACAGGTTTTGCCTTACACATTTACCCATTCACACACACACACACACACACACACACACACACACACACACATGCCCAACTGCTCTGTGTTGTGCTCAAAGACATAAGATTTCAGACACAAGGTCAAGGGCAGTTTTCGACACAAGGTCAGGGGGAGCTGGGACGGTTATTCTGTCTTCTCTCTGCCTCTACCTGTTTTAAAAGATATACATGCATGGGGGGAATAGAAAGAAAAAGAGAAACAGAGCGAAAGAAGTACCTGAAGTCAGAGGTTTGGCTCCTGCACCTGGTCCTCCAAGACCTGTAGGGGATGGGTAATGGGAGATGATTAGAGTTGCTGTTCTTTAGATTCTGTTTAAGTTGTAAAGCTGTGACATGTACAGAGAGACATGCTGCCCGTGTATCCATCATCTACACCTGATGGAACTAGTTATGGAGCATAGAGGAGGTCTGGTGCTAAAAGGCTATAGGTAGAGATAAAATACCAACCAAGGCCCATGCCGTCACCGAGGCCGGCGCCAGGATATCCTCCCATGCCATCAGTGTAACCTAAGGGCACAGCACAAAGAACAGACTGAGTCGCATATTACACACACACACACACACACACACACGCACACACACGCACAGGCACACACGCATGCACACGCACACACACAGCTAGGCTGCTCTTATCTCTAGGAGGGTGACCCTTACCTACTTGCTTGCCTCCACGGCCCCCCATGGGGTATCCACCCTGTCCCAAACCTGCATCAGATGGAGCATTGAGAGGTGACTTGTGCAAATGAACTCAACTTAGGCACATCTGGTAATAACACTAATCATAGCACATACACTAATGATGGCATTGAAACTGACGAACACAAGAAAATTATTTCATTGGATGGGAAGTTCATGAGAATTTTTTATAAGACACAATGTTTTTTTTTTACTCACTAATAGACACTGTACTGCATTAACATGGATTGCTAATCAGCAAATTCTTACAAATTCACAAACTCAGTGTGGGAATGTGCTACAAGGTAAGTTAGTACTGACTCTGCCCAAACCAGCACCAACAAGTACAGCACCGTTGTCCTTTACAGATGGAACGTTAGTCAATTCTAAGGCTTTCTGCTTGGTTTGGCATGTTACTTGGCATGTTCAAAACCCTTTTAACCATATCAATTTGATACCTCCATAGCCATTGCCGACAGCTCCAGGGTAAGCTGCACCAGGTCCATAACCTGTGTGAAACATACACCCAACAGAAAGTTAAACACTTAGATATGTTCATAACCAGTGCAATGCAGAAATAAGGGAAGTCGACAAACAATATGCTGTGGTCCATAGCCTGCAAAAGAGAATAAACATGCACATCAGAGGGAATGTAACCGGTTGCTGTAACACACCATGCATGTTAAATGGTATTGGTGGACGAAGCAGGAATAAATTATTAAATGAATGGGAATCGTATTCAAAGAATTTTAAATAGATAAAACAACGCACAATACTGGAGAGAAATTAATGAGTGATTCCAATGTAGTTCTGTAGTAAAGATATGTTTCCTGGAAAGAGGATGTGAACGAAATAAATCTGTGATGTTGCTGTTCTCTGAAAACGTCCCAGAATACCAGTAATAAATAAAATGGTGAAATTAACACATCCATCTGTGACATTTTTGTGATATCCATTTGTCACACGATGTAGCAGCACAAAAAAAACTGTTGCCTTCTGCAGAAGCGTGATTTTTTTTTCTTTTTAAGTGTGATTGTCATGTGCACACAGAGCTAGGTTCTCAGTTAAGACAAGCATGTGCAACTCATCAATTCTCCCACTGATCTACAGACTGCTATTGCAATTTACAAAAAATGCTTCTATACCCTATTTCTTTTTGTGTGACAGTTGAGTTACACATGCACATCTTAAGTTAGAAAATGGGCAGCTGAAGAAGTGTGGCATGCAAAAGTGCCTTTACTGTGTCTTGATTAGGTTTGTTTACCAGTCTTCGAAGGCTTCCCCCCCTGGCCACCAGGCCCTCCAGCTCCTGAACCATGAAGATCAACAGCAATCACTTGAACACCGCTCACTCAATAAGCTGACAGTAACACTTGCAGCAACTCAAGTATCAATGAGCATTAATAGGAAACTTTTTTTTCCATATAATTTACAGGACAGAAGAAAACAGAGAGAGAGAAAGAGAGAAAGAGAGAGAGAGCACACACAAGTGGAGTGTGTTTACCATAAGGTTTGCCTCCCTGTCCATTGGAAACTGCTGGTCCAGGGCCATATCCTGGATGCCACAGTAACAATTAAAATTCACTCAACACAACCTTCAAACCAACATAGCTGACAATGCACTATATCAAATCTAGGGAGCCAATAAATATCAATCAGAGAAATATTCTGGTCAGACAGCCTGACAATTACACAGAGGAAGTGCTATCAGCCTAGCTAGCCACATAGTACTGTAGGTCACTTAGTAGCACCCTATGTGGCCACAACACTACTTCATGCGCTACTAGATTATTAAAGGTGGCCTGGGCTCACTGAGGCTGAGCTGTAATAAATAGATGCTGTCTAGGGGGCTTTGGAGAAAAAAGATTTAGCAGAGAATCCCAAACCAGAGTATAGACCTAGCCAAAGCTGAGTCTCTATGGCCCCTGCCCAGTACATGAAGCTTTGGGATCTGTGGGATCAATCAATGTAACACTAGGCAGCCATATTCTATTTCACTAATGTAAATATGTTCGGCCAAAGTTAGGCAATGAAAATGCTAAATAAACTACTGATATACCTATTTCACACTGTCTAAGGATGTAAATCATCTCTAAAGCAATAGTTACAAATGTGTTACCGTTGCTTATAGGTGCCTGTCCATTGGAAAAAGCTGGTGCTGGCCCATATCCTACAAACCACAACACTGATTATTCAATTTTAGGGTACTTAGCATTGAGTAAATAACACCTGACAAAGGATAGCTCTAATTTCTATCCCGATACCACTAATGAGTGGAAAGTTGGAGACAGAAGACAATGACAAAATGGTTCTATGCAATTGTGACATTTTTTTTTTCTGTGTGTGATTGTGATTGTCATGTGCACACAGAGCTAGGTTCTCAGTTAAGACAAGCATGCGCAACTCATCAATTTCCCCACTGATTTACAGACATGTCTGCTATTGCAATTTACAAAACATCCTTCCAAATTTGTTTTTGTGTGACAGTTGAGTTACACATGCAAGCTAGAAAAAAGGACACTGAGGATGGGTGGCATGCAGAAGTGCCTTGAAGGTGTGGTGCCACTTGATTAGGTTTGTTTACCAGTCTTCGAAGGCTTCCCCCCCTGGCCAACAGGCCCTCCAGCTCCTGAACCATGAAGATCAACAGCAATCACTTGAACACCGCTCACTCAATAAGCTGACAGTAACACGTGCAGCAACTCAAGTATCACCAATGAGCATTAATAGGAAACTTTTTTTCCATATAATTTACAGGACAGAAGAAAACAGAGAGAGAGAGAAAGAGAGAAAGAGAGAGAGAGAGCACACACATGTGGAGTGTGTTTACCATAGGGTTTGCCTCCCTGTCCATTGGAAACTGCTGGTCCAGGGCCATATCCTGGATGCCACAGTTATAATTAAAATTCACTCAACACAACCTTCAAACCAACATAGCTGACAATGCACTTTATCAAATATAGGAAGCCATAAATATCAATCAGAGAAATATTCTGGTCAGGCAGCCTGACAATTACACAGAGGAAGTGCTATCAGCCTAGCTAGCCACGTAGTAGGTCACTTAGTAGCACCCTATGTGGCCACAACACTACTTCATGCTCTACTAGATTATTAAAGATGGCCTGGGCTCACTGAGGCTGAGCTGTAGTAATAGATGCTGTCTAGGGGGCTTTGGGGGAAAAAAGATTTAGCAGAGAATCCCAAACCCAAACCAGGCCCTGCCCTGTACATGAAGCTTTGGGATCTGTGGGATCAATCAATTTAACACTAGGCAGCCATATTCTATTTCACTAATGTAAATTTGTATGTTCTGCCAAAGTTAGGCAATTAAAATGCTAAATAAACTACTGATATACCTATTTCATACTGTCTAAGGATGTAAATCATCTCTAAAGCAGTAGTTACAAATGTGTTACCGTTGCTTATAGGTGCCTGTCCATTGGAAACAGCTGGTGCTGGCCCATATCCTACAAACCACAACACGGATTATTCAATTTTAGGGTACTTAGCACTGCATAAATAACATCTGGCAAAGGATATGGCTCTAATTGCACACCCAATACCACTAAAGAGTGGAAAGGTGGAGACAGAAGACAATGACAAAAAATGGTTCTGTGCAACTCGACTTAGCTTCCTGTCATTGGATGGGCCCACTCCTGCACTATAGCCTAAACACTGCAATCACTGATCCTGATAGCTTTATCTGGAAACAAAGGCTGGAGGGTTAGGATTACCATTGCTTACAGGCCCCTGTCCATTGGTGGGTCCTGCACCTGGGCCATACCCTAGAAATGCCAAAACGTATTACTCAACTGTCAGCAATTATCACTGATTTCAATTGTGCAGTGCAACAGCAGTTCAGCTATGTCAGACCACCCTAAGTAAGGTATACCAGCCAAAGACAACAACACTTAATACTAATACACGTAAAAATACAGAACTGACAGATGCCATGATGAAACACAAAAAAAACATAAGAATGTAAGAATTGTGAGGCAGAGAAAGGTGGAAATAGAAGTGGGATTACCATTGCCTTTTGCTCCATTTCCATTGGAAATAGCCGGGGCTGGACCATATCCTAAGAGTTATTCAGTGAGGGTAGGTTCATTACTGACACTGGACATTCAGCAATGTAAACACTGGAAACAGCTCAGAGAAGCCACCATGCTGAACACAACCAACGACATGCCACATAACCACAAACATAATGTACACTGTGCGAATAACTGGCATGGGAAAAGGACATTCCAAAACTGTGGCTCCCCCACTGAAAGTTTGAAATTCTGTTACAATATTAACTGGTGAAGGAGGAACTCTCCTTATTGTAGGTAGGTTCAGTGTGAGGGAGTCAAAGTTTAAGCCAATATATGGACAGGGCAGCATACAGATTAGCCTAAAGGCAAGAGCCTGTGAAGTGGTACCTCATTTAATGCCCTTACTGAAGGGATAATTGACTAATTGTCTTTAGTTTGTTATGAAACCTTAATAGAGTTTCTTTCCCAGTTGAGTCAATAATTTGACACCTAGCATCCTTTTCCATTGATAGAACTCGGATCCAAACATGTCTCACCACAGTGTAGAAGACAAAAGGGCATTAAATTCTAGTACCTGTAGCTGTAGGCTAGGCCTACTACATAGTAAGTGTACCAGAGACATTTTTCTGCCGTGTGCAAGTCCAATTACCAATTAAAGCCATAAACAAAAGTAGGGACAGGACAGTATGACAGGAAGTTTGCTTTTACCATTCCCCTTCTGCCCCTGTCCAAAAGGCAAAGCACCTCCACCTCCATTACCTGGACACCACACACACACACACACACACACACACACACACACACACACACACACACACACACACACACACACACACACACACACACACACACACACACACACACACACACACACACACACTGTCACATAATACAGTGGTGGTGACACATATTACATGTTTCATCAAAGCTTAGAAAGAGTCTACGATTCTAAAGTGCAACACACTATAATCTTTGGTTTCTATAATCAAGATCATATTGCACTGAACATGTGATAAAGATATTATATGTATCTGTATGTATAACTACTAATACGTTTATTATTTTATGGATCCCTTGGTGAGAAAAAAAACAATGTCTAAGGGTACTTTTTCATTTCCTCCTGAAAGAAAAACTTTGACAGTGCTTTCACAACAGCTTCTCCAGTCATACAGCCTATACAAGTAAAAAAGATGTGCCATAGACCAAAACTGAAAGATGCCTGGGAAACATTGGTTCAACTTGAAAAAGAACACACCCGTAAGGTGTCAGGTGAACACCACAGAAATGAGATAAGGATCTCTGAAAACAGTACGAGGAGAGCAGAAGATGGAGAGGAAGGAACATAATTCACTTCCTGGTATGACAAACATAGAAACACACATACAGAGAACATCTCATTCAATGTAGAGATGTGTATAAACAAGGTTATATATCCCATGACACAAACATCCTGTGCACATGGATGATGTAGACCACAGAAAGGTGATGCGACTCTTGCGGGCAAGCACACAGAGGAACGAGAGACGGATTACCCTGATCTGTCGGCAGAAACCCTCCAAGGTTTGGTGCGGCTGCTTGCTGACTTTTCCCTTCCCGCTGCCCAGGCACCTGAGGGCCCACGCTCTTCCCTTCCAGAGGCTGGGAGCGCAGACTTTTTCCGGCTTGAGCTGGTGTCGCGGCTGACCAGATACTTTTACTGGCGACCTCAGGGACCATGGGGGCCGCGTCCAACGGGGGGTTGAATGAGGTGGCTGTTTTGCCTGCCTCTACTGGTGTGACAGCTGCAGAGGCCAGACTTTTTCTATCCTGCGCCTGTAGCATGCCTTGACCCAAACGTGTGCCATCCAGCGCATGTGTCATGTCATCATAATAGGGGCCTGTGTCATCAGACGTAACTGAGGAGATGGGGGAACCTTCCTGCACTGGTGCTGCAACAGGGCTTTTGGAGCCCTGTTTGACACTGTATGACGACACTGAAGATGCTGACTTTGCTGAGGACGCAGCGAAATTATAACTTTTACTACTGTGCATTTGCACCCTGGAGGTAGAGAAGTAGCTTTTGCCCTCTTGTTCGGGCGCACCGACAGACACTATTCTTTGGGTCCCATCAGGTTCCTGGGAAACTGGACTTTGGGCCTGAAATGAAGAAGTGGATCCCTGAGTTTCTTTAGCACCATAGCCATAGGTTTTGGTTCCTTGTGGAAATGGACTGGAGGGACTAAGACTTCTGGTTCCATGTAATTGTGGAGTAGAAGCCCCAACACTCTTGGCTCCTTGAAGTTGTGATGTGGCAAGATCAAGACTTTTGGCGTCTTGAAATTGTGTCTTGGCAGAGCCAAGGGTTTTAGTTCCTTGTTGCTGAGGAGTGACCAAACTCCTTGTTCCATGCAGTTGTGAAGTGGCAAAACCAGAGCTTTTGGATCCTTGAGCGTATGGATTAGAAGGACTAATGGTTTTGGTTCCTTGTGAGTATGGAGTGGCAGGACCAACATTTTTGGTTCCTTGTAGCTGAGTACCAGTGGCAGAACTAAGCCCTTTAGTGGCCTGTTGCTGCTGAGAAACATAACTTTGGTTTTTTGCCCCCAGCAAAGCCTGAGCTGCTGCATCAAGACTCTTGGTTCCCTGTTGTGAAGGAGCAGTATAAAAACGTTTAGCTTCTGCCACAGTCCCTCCTGATTTAACGACACTGCCAGCACTTCCTAAACTTCCAGCAGCTACTCCTGAAAGGTCACAAAATTACCACCACACATGAATTGACATGAAGTGTAACTGTTGAAAAACTGTAAAAACTATAGCAGCCAACTAAAATGCACATAAAATGCCAATACAAATGGAAGCAGGATATTCCTTGAAAGGGCTAACAGAAAACTAGCTGGTTATCTAACAATTCATCTGACCAAGGTTCCCACCCATCATAAACAGAAAAAAAATGTTGGTGTTTCATAACCTCTAATTGCCAAAGAAGCCAAAGATCTCCTTTCAAGGAGATACTAGTCTGGAACACCATAATTAACTAATGTTTTTATCATACCCCAGAAAGGTAGGGCCAATCAGCGATGAGAGGGGATGAAATCGAAAGTGGCTGTAGTAAACGGTAGTAGCACCGCCAGCAAACATCAAAAATTGTAGTCGGAAGAATGTGTACATTAATTAATAGCAAAGGTAGCCCTACATACTTTATTTCTTGACTACCGATGCTGTAAGTAAGTAACATTAGGAATCCCTGATCAACGTGATTGGTTAGGCTGGACCAATGATTTCAAAGTTAACGCAAAGTGTACGCTCGTCACCATGCTAGTGTTAGAAACATTTCCAAAATGTGAGTCCCCAGACTATTCATGGCAAAGTGTAGGAAACTTTCACATTATTCACATGAATAATTACTCAACAGAGATACGATTAGCTTTATAGTTCATCAAACTATTTTGATTCGGAAAAATGTTACATTTAGTGTACAATATCAGTGATCGTGGGAACCCTGTCCACTGTTAGGTACACAGATCCAGAAGCCACTACAGCTACCACACATACCAATGACAGGATGCAAGACAACATGGAGGAGAAGTACAAACTGGTAGATGCTGACAGACAAAGAGGTAAAAGATAAAGACAAAAACACTACCAGACAAAACATAGATCATAGACAAAACATGAATCCAAGTCTGACCTGCATCAAATTCCAAAGCAAATCATTATCTCAACATGTCCGTAGCAGATGTAAATATAATTCAAAAGTAATCAACAAGAGTTTTCCAACATGGAAGAATTTGATTCATGTCTGACATTGGTACAGAGAGACAAACCACTGCTAAAATGTCTCAAGCCAAAGAACATCTACCAGGCATGGTGCAAACCTCAACCTTAACACTGACAACACCTAAAAAGTCCTAATGCATGCAACATACACAAACAGGCTTTACATATCAGTGCTTCAAAGCATAGACACAAGGGTTGACAGAACAGCTACCCTTTGAATACACATCCATCAAGCATACACATAGGATGCTATGGCATTATTACCCGGTTCTGTCACCCTGGGTTTGTTGTTCTTGGTGACCGCACTTATAGCTCCAGCCCTAACACCTGGAACCAGACAAACCAAACTAGAGAGTTGGTGGAGTGTAACCAGGTTTAGCGTGCAGGGAACAACTCAGCTAACTCAAAGCACAGTGGAAAGGCAAACATTCACAAAAACAAAATCCGATCAAAGACCAAAGCACAGAATAAGGATATGTGCATTATCTCTAAATATGTGCAAACAGCCTTATATTTGTAAAAATAAGATTTTGTTTGATGGCTAATTTGGTCACTTTCAATTGCACACTAATCTCAATGATTCACTTGTCCTTGTGTCCCTGGCAAGGGCAAATACATCAAGCCCCACATAGGGATGTATGAAGAAAAACCCATGATAAATAACAAAGACAACACCTCAAGTATAAGGACAAAATAGAGAGGAGTTTACCAGCTTTAGATGGCTTGGAGCCCTGTCCTGTGGGCGTGCCTGTTCCACGACCATATCCTGAAGACCACAATACTGATTAATCAACACCAGGAAGCAACCTAAGTGCAAAGTACTTAAACTAAATACCAAAACAATCTATTACTGTACAATACAAAAATACACAACCCCTCACTAACATGCTCAAATAATATGTTTTATCTCTCTGTTAATTCATATTTTAACTTGTGGCACATATGTTGGCGGATCAACATTACGTAAATCTAGTAATCCCCTTGGCCTGCAAATGTTTTGACATTGTATTCTGACTGGTCTGACTTTTGGTCTGAAGTTGTAATTGTCAATCTACCACAGATAACAACTACCCTGACTATCTCATGCTGTTCGCATGTACTGTATGCTGCCATAGTGGCATAGTGATAAAATCAATGTTGTTTGTCCAATAGAACTGAGTAGCTAATGCTGGCATGCTACCACCATCACAGCCACACAGACAACATGGGTCATCACAGCACAGAATGACAGTGACACACAGACATGGTAGTGTGGGTTTACCATTGCCAGTAGGTCCCTGGCCACCAGCCACTCCAGGTCCTGGTCGGCTACCTGAAGACACCACAACACGTGTTACGACACAGTTTCTGGCGTTGTAGGGTGCTCGGAACAACCACAGAGAGGCGTGTTCACACTTGCATGCGAGGCGTTAATGTGTGCACGGCACCACACAAGAAGCTGTCGCTGCAGGACCAGCTAAAGGTGACTGCAAAGGTTTGCAGTTGAACAACAAAAGCTGATAGATATACACACAACACAACATAAACATAAACAAACAGACAAAAAAACAAACGCTTTAGCAACAACAACACGCATCAACATGCTGTTATGGTATCCACGCTCATGGATTACACAAACACTGAATTAGAACACAAAATTAAAGTTGAGAGTGCATTGACACAGAAAAAGATCACACAACACACAACGCAAAGAACCACTCCAGTCCAAAACAAGCCCCCACTCTACACTCTCATGAAGAGAGGAATCCCTTTCTAAAAGGACTGATGCAACACAGAGCATAAGCCATCCAGTCCAAACATTTGTGAACTGAGAAAAGCTCAATGGTCAAATCAGTCATAAATCCTTTGGAAACAACAGGTTTCCAAAGACTGGATTTGAGCACCCTTTAGTTTCTCAGATTCCCCTGATGTTGAGCATATGAAGAAAGTATGGGGTGTCAGTGTTTGGAATGGAGTTGGAGAGTTAAAAGTTATTGACACACACAGGGAGGGGTAACACACAGGGGTGCACAGTCGTGCGTTTTACCCGGTTTAGGGGCCTTTGAGCCCTGGCCAGTGGGATAGCTCCCTCCTGCAGTGCCTACCAGTGGTGAATAGGGGTACTGTCACTAACAACCACAAACAAACAGCTTGCCGTCTAAGCACATTAGAAATAATGGTTTGAATTATTTGAATTGACAAACACCATGAACATTGCACTTCAAAACGCAATTGTGTGATGTCTGAAGATTGTTTTGTCTTATTTTACCTATTGGTCATATTTGCCAAAAGGGAAACGTGTGCTGCTGATTAATTGCTAGCTTTTAGTTCAGCAGTTGTCACAATACCTTACTGAGATTCTGACTACACAAGAAACCCATCACAACTCAGAAAGGTTGGTACATAGAGGGAGGGGACTATCAACCTGCAGCAGTGAAGGGTATCTGTGGGGGTTTCTAGTTTCCAGTGTAACTGTCAGAAAGTTTAGGTGTAAAGTTTGGGTGGCTACTGAGATGTGAGAAGGCTGTACAGTTTACGCTAACAGTGACTCACCGCGACCTGCTCCAGGGTAGCTACCGTACCCAGCCCCAGCACCAGGGTAAGCACCCATTCCATTTCCATAACCTGACAGGGAGAAAGGGGACGCTAAGGTCATTAGAGATATGGACAAACAAAAACACAGGAAAGACAACATCCACTAACAGGCTTAGTAGGATACACATAGACACAAGCAAGCATACAAGCATACATATAGACATGCAAACACACACAAGTACACACCCCCAGTGAGGTAAATTAAAAGTGCAATCTATTTTCTGGGAATAGACAGCATAAATCATATCTGTGCTTTAATCATACAAGGTTGGTGTTATTGCACCCCAAGGTCACATTTTGATTGGTTAGAAGAGGTGCAATCTGTTACACCCTCATCGTTCCAGAAGCTTACATGAAGTTCAAGGTTGATTAGATTCCTCTCTCACAGTCCCACCAACCCTCCCTCCCCCTCCACCCCCATAGTTCACACATAGACACCATACCAAGCAGACAAACGAAACACCAGTGTGGAGTCCGCTGCCTCTGAGAAAATGACCTGATCGACCCAAGCATTTGCAGGGTGCTACTCACTCACAGCTGCTGCACCCCGACATCCCTCTCACCTCTAGCTGCCTGTTTGCCTGCTCCCAGACCGGCTCCCAGTCCATTGCTCAGGCCCATCCCAACTCCCAGACCGGCTCCTACAGTCAGAGGGAGGATGGGAGAGAGTAAGGAGCAACTCACAGAGGGGCCATGACAGTTATTCTAAAGAGGAACCTAAATCAAGTACTTGTCCTTTTGTATTGTGTATAAAGGTAGTATTTATTGTTACACTATGGTATCCTATTGCACTGTAGCTTGAATGGCATTCGTTATTGTGAGTCGCTTTGAATAAAAGCATCAGATAAATGAATAAATGTAAATGTAAATGCACAAAAATAAATTACAATGATGAAAAAGACAGCAAATGAGCTGATATAGTAAATTAATGTTATCAGTGAATGAATGAAGGCAATTATGTATTTACTCATGCACTCATGCATTCATGCCAGCTGCTGAATGAAGCATTACCTGCTCCATAGCCTCCTTGCTTCATGCCACGGCCATTTCCATTTCTGTATCCTCCTGGTCATATGAATACACACACACACACACACACACACACACACACACACACACACACACACACACACGCACGCACACATACACATACAGAAAGCAAACATGTCAAACCACACAAAAAAATCATTGCTAACATATTAAACACGCAGGTTCTTGGTAATCGGTAGTGGATGCCAAAATAAATAAGCTCAACCTCCATTGCAAACACCTAAAATAAAACCTGGAGACATGCAATGCCAACGAATATACATGTAGTGGAACATATACGCCAATATCACACAAAAAAGTAAATACTCCCATGCAAGCCAATGAATGGCTATTACATGATGGAGAACCTTAAAATATGCTGAGTCTATGCTCAACAGAGTGTGGAGGTGCCAATCTAACACATCCTGTACAGTGAATGCAAAGACAACACATCAGCTAGAAATAACTCAAGCAACTCTTGACCTTGTCTGGTTTATTGGGCTTCAAAAGTATAGCAAAGTTACTACACACAGTACACTACCTCCAGGCCAAAAAATCTTCCAGTTACATATATCAAGCATTAATGCAAGAAATTATTCTGTCCATCTTTAAAACTACTTTCCTCTGTGCATCATTTATCAATTCATAGAATTAATAGTAATAATGAAGGATGGCTCTAATACCTTAAATGCTCTCAGGTCTTAAAACACTACTTAGCAAGGTAACTCACCTGCACCAAGGGCAGCAGTTGGATAGCCTGTGTTTTAGAAGGGGAAAATTGGGCTGTCAGATATTATTCACAGAATACTATGTTAAACTATAAAATCACTATACTAAGTGATAAACTCACACACACAGAGGCATGTATAATGCAAATGCAAATAGCCTACAAATACAAACACAAACACACACGCACACACACACACACACACACACACACACACACACACACATCAAAATAATCAAGTATGAGCTTGGTGCTTATGTTATGTCATATGACATTTAAGAGCACATTAAATGGCTTGGGACTGGCAGGGTGAAATATGGCCAACATTGCAGCAGGTGCAACTCATCTGCGCTCTGTGACAAGGACACATTCCATCACTGTCAGCACCGACTTCAAGAGAAGGCCAGCTATTTCAACATACAGCTTCATTAGACCGGGGTTATTTCATGCTGTGGATGTACATCTAAATATTCATTATCATTCAGGATACATAACAGTCCTATTGTGGGAACAGTTGGGGAGAGTGAGGCTAGTTGAGCTGAACTTCTGTTGTGAACTTTTAATCTTCAGTTAAGTTAGAATAAACTCTGCTTACCACCGGCTTTGCCCCCATAGCCACCACGCCCTAGCAACAAAATAAACACACAATACTGTTATTGTACATAAAACAGTAAAACTATAGCATAGTGTAGGCTACTCATGAACAGAATACAGAATGCACCATGACAGCATTTTAACTGCTAACTGGTTCATTGAAGAAGTTCTTATTTAACAGTAGAAAATATAGCGCAAATATTCTGTCAGATCAGTTCATTATTAGATAACAGAATCTTACTGTACCCACTAACAGGCACACACACACACACACACACACACACACACACATATAACCAAACATAATTACACAAAAGAGGAATAGTGTAGGCCTACCTCTTGGCATCAGTCTTCCTAAGGCACCATTCTGAGGTCTGCTTACGCCTTGGAAAGAAAAAGTGCAGAGTTCAGATTAATTCTCACTCGTTGCCCACAAACTATAGTATAGGCCTATAGCCTACTACCCTATAGGCCTACATCCCGCATGGGCTTACCGTTTGGTCAAATTAGACAAACACATTCATCAAAAAAGACGTCACTTTTAAAAATTGTTTTGAACAAGAGAGATTCTGTATTTGACAAACAAAACCTGTGCCAGGTCGAAGTAGACTATTGGCAGGGCCGCGTTTGTGCATTGGGCAAAGGGGCTGCTGCCCCGGGCCCCGGCCACTAGGGGGCCCCGGCGCGGGACATTTAAAAAAGAAAACATATGTCTTATCGTCACCTGTCTTCCCCCTTATCAATGCATGCTATCCCAGACAACAATTGCTTCGCATGAGACAATTAGGAAATATGAAAGCGGAGCTCGAAAAAAGAAAGAGCTGACGAGAACCAGACGTTCTCAGTAAGGCGCACCAAAACCACGGCCGTACCCAAGTACGCACTGTGCGTATCATCAGGCTACTCGAGAGAGAATTGCCCCTGTGTGTGTGTGTGTTCACACCAAATAGGCCTAGGCAACCATAACTTCCCAACTCTGCACAGTATTCCATTAACTGCATGACAGTAGGCTATTTACAATTTTCTGTAAATTAAGTAAGTTTGTAAACGTTATCAAAATCAACTCAATGCAGAACTATGCACGCGCGCACCTTTTGTTTGAGCAGGAGAGCCTACATACGCATGCTATAGAAGTTGTCGGCTAGCTTGTTGTTTTCTATTACTATCTATGCTGGTTATCAGCACACAATGTTATAAGCTAATTAATTAACTCGAGACTCATCATGGATATAACACGTTTTTTAAACAACGAAAACAGAAAGGATGGAGACAACAAAGCGAGAAGAGTTATTTCAAATGGGCAAGCCGCAAGAACAAGGTAGGCAAGATTATTGTGCTTGTCAAAATGTCTAGCATTACCGCTGATTAAAGCCATACATGAACGTAGCCTTTGCTAGAACAAAACTAAAGGTAACTTTAGCCTTTATAGGGCTATACAAAGTTGTCCAAATAAATAGGTCGTTGTTAGGCGTGGTTGTTGTAAAGATATTGCATGTGGATGTCATTAGCCTAGTAGATTACTTTTTAACTGACTAATGCAGGAACCTAACCGGGACAAATATTATCAAAGCGTTGAAAGTTAGGTGGGTGCATGTGTGCGTACCATCGCATTCATTCCTGCAGGCGCCTTGTCCACTTTTTTCAAAACGAGGATCAAAATAGTGATAAGTCCACGTCCACCCCTGTCCCTGACAACGTTACCGTTAACGTTACTCTTGTTTGTATTTGATGTGGCTGGGCTGTGTGTGTGTAGCCTAGAAATCTAGACGCACCCTAGCGGCGGCAAATTAATTTAATTTAATTAATATACATCTCAATGATATAGGATGGCCCCGCCAGGCTAGTGTGTGTGCGCTAAACTGCGTGTTTCAATGTATTTGACGTCGTGGCTGGCTAGGGCTGTGTGTTAACAATGTATCATGATGTGGCTGTGTGCGTGCGCACCAAACTCTAGGCTATGTTTTATGAGTTCAGAGTTCGGGAGTTGCACATTTTAGGCTGACCTGGGTACCACTGGCAGTTTTTTTCAAGCCTTAGTTTAGGTAATTCATTGATGGTAATAATATAATATTTCATGGTTGATTTTTTGTGTGCATTGCCCCATGTTTGTAGGCTAGGCCTACTTGTTTTTTGTATGTTGTTACAATTGTATGTTGGTTGGGGGGGGGCTCGGGGAGGCCCCTGCCCCGGGCCCCAGATGACCTTAACCTGGCCCTGACTATTGGAAGCTGATCTTGACTGTTTCATGGTGACAGCCTATCCGAAATTATGTGGATGCTAAGTGTTAATTGTTTATGGTTGCTTAAAATGTTGCTGCAGTGTTAGCTGTTGTAGACTAGTTGTGGGATGCCATTTCACCACAATTCCGGGCTTCTGAACAGACGTTCATTGATGAAAAGGCTCGACTCAAGTGGCTACAGTGTGGGGGCAGTAAAGTGCTGGTCTAGCAACGAGTCGTCAAATTTTGACCACCGCTGCCACCTCCTGGTCTCAGACTTTGATTCTAACCATTAACGGAAGATATAGCCTAAAATGCGACTTTGGCATGATGAATGACTGGAAACGATCCACGTAGGCTACTTGAGCATGATGCCTGAACTCGTCGCTCTCAGCAAGTAGGCTATTTACCTCAAGGTGTTTCCTGTCAATATTATTTCGTCATAGGGAATCTAATACATTGTGTTGGAAAAGATTAGCACTTTCTAAAATTTGATAGACCTATGGATTTGACATAGGCCTAGCTCTCGGAAAAATGAAGACCATGGGTGAGACCATTGCAAATCTGTCTGATGTCATCCTGGTTGCTGAGTGACATTCGAATGAGTTGACGGTCATATTATTTTATTCCAGAGCTGTATGTCACATGTCTTGTTTTCAGGCTCCTTTCAGACACCTATCAATTTATGTCTTTGAGTACACATCATTTGGTTGCAAATGTTTAACTAATGGCCCACAGTGGTCAATGGAGGATCTAGATATTTAGATAGATAAACTTGCAATAAACCCAGATTAGTAGGCTATAAGTCACCTTGTATGGTATGGGGATTATTGATGACTATAGTAAAGACTGATATAAAATGAAAGAGGTACAAACTTTGTGAAAGTTATAGTAACTGTAATACAATATATAACTTCAGATCAGATCAGATCTTACTGTGGGACTCTTACAGTTGACTTCATGGGTTTGTGCATTTTCTCATGTCTTTATCATTAAATAGGTTTCTATCTAATGAATTAATATAAAAGCATTTAACTTGGTAATCAACACGTGCATCACTTCTTTATTTCTGAAAGCACTGAAATACTGTCTGATTTTATATGCAGATGCTTTTAAGTGCTTGCGTGTTCCTAGATTGATGAGGCAAAAAATAATTGCCTATGTTATGTGCTCATGATGATGTGTTTAAGGTTTAATCATATAATTTGGTTGAAGTCCCATTATTTTTTTTATCTTAAGTGAAGATTCCCATTTTGTTACACATTCTCTGTTCATCTCATCTTATTCATCCCTTCTGTCTCATAAAATATGGAATCATGCATATACTCTAGTACATGAACACACACACAAACACACACCACTGAGTTTCCTACCTCCTTGCAGGGTGTGCTGTACCAGCCAGAGGACCAGAGAGGTCTGCAGGAGAGCGCGTCCCAACATGATGGTCAACAGTCAGAGGAGACAAGATGGACGGTGAGACGAGGAAACGCCGTCAGACAAACTCGGGGACGGAGAAATGAACACAGTGCGTAAGACAGAGAGAGAGAGAGAGAGAGATGAGCTAGCTGGACAGAGATGCCACTTAACTAGAGATCCCAAGTCTCTGCCCATCCCTTAAATATGGTCCATGATCCCATGCCTTTCCCCCCAGACAGCCCTGCCCTCACCCCACAGCCCCACAGTAACTGGGCACCCACCCATGACCCAACACCTGCCCCTTACGGCCCCACACCTATACCAACCTATGCACACACACACAAACACACACACACAGACACACTCTTTCTCTCTCTCTCTCTTTCTCTCTCTTTCTTTCTCAACCACTCATCAGTAAAAGCTATGCAGCAGTACCTATACCCCCACCAAAGGGAGAGTTTGTGCACACACAGGCCCAGGGCGAGGAGAGCACTGTTGGGGCACTAACAACATGGGCCTGAGAGTTAGAGAAATGCAATGCTGGTGTGGAACATTCACCAGTCACAGCAAACAGAACTGTGTGAGAGAAGAATGGCACACATGGCAGTAGCCAAAATGAAAAAAAAAAGCCTTTGGACCTATTAAGGGTATTTCAGGGGGGATGTATGTCAGAGCCACAGTTACTGTACTTGAAGTGAGTGAGTGAAATTCTTACAGAGGGTCACTTCAGGCAAGGAGGCTGTGGCCAACTGTTCCTAATGCGCAAAAAAACACACAGAAAGAAATGATTCCCCTCTGGACAAAGTCCTCAGTGACCCCGGAGCTTCACCCACCCCCTCAGCCTCTCAGCAGACAGGGTAACACGCCCACGCCATGAGCTCAGCGTTGCGATTTATTGCAGAAAAGGAAACATCTTGTGAATCTGCGTCTTGGCTAGGCATGAGATTGCCACTTTTCCAAGAGGAAATTTACAAGTTTCTCCTTCCTTTCCACTACCGCTTGTGCTTTTGTGTATCGGCAGACTTTTATCCAGTTGTGTTCAGCTTCACCATGGCTGAAGGCTTTGTCAGAAAGACCTTGAGCTACTGTATTGGCTCTAAGAGATGAGTGGCTGTATATTGGAAGGTTTGGACAGTCGTTGCTCTGGATCTACTGGGCTTTGAAACATGCATCCTTAGATGACTCAAGAAAAACACATGGTGCTACATGACATGTTTTCCCAACGTCTATCAGACTGTGTGGCATTGCAGCCCTTTGTGATTCCTGGCAGGAAGTTAGTTAGTGGTTGATGTGGTGGCTTTGGCTCATTGAGTATTGTATAGGTACAAGTCAGGTGAGCATCGGTCTGGAGGACGCTGAGTTCAACACCTGAGGCACAGATGACACCCACAGTTGTTTGTGAATTCAAAGAGAAAGGGGTCTTGACTAAGGTCTTTCTTATGACCTTAAATGTTCAGACTCGCAGACAATGCCTTCTCTATTCACAAGCACAACGATGGAAAATCTCCCCAAAGATGAGAACAGGAGAGTGCACAGGCCTTGGGGAGAAAACAGCCACTGCTTTAGGATGTGGTGACACAGACATGCACATTAAACAGCAGTAGAAGTTTACCCTCCACCAATTAACAGTCCCTGGGGCAAAACTCAGTGCAATGAAGTCATATTTGCCCAGCAATGGGATGTGACATTTTTCATCACCACATGCTGTTTGCCTCCATTTAGAGGGTTTGGCTTGTTTATTATTGTTCTTTTTCTGCCTTGGAAAAGTGTACTGCTTTGGCAAACTGAAAAACAGGTTGTTATTACCTGCTGCCTGGGCTCTTTGGTTTTGTTTAGGTCACAATGAGTGAGAGCTCCTTGGTCGGGTAGCAAGGAATGTTCTCAACATGCGTCATTAAAAACGAGGAACTGTTCAAACTCTTGCGGATCATTCAGTGTCCTTCGTACACCAGTCAGTGGGATTATCAATGGGTGTTACAGTGAATGTGTGTTGCATGCACTTTCTCTGTTTGTTAACAGTGAAGTGCGTGATGAAGATGTCAGACAGCTACATAACCATGTTTGCTTTGGGTGGTGCTCTTTCACTCTCACACTCACTCTCTTTCTCTCTCTCTGCTCTCTCTGTTTCTCTTTCTCCACTCTCACGCCATTGCTGTCTATTTCCCTTCCTCTCTCTAAATATTCTCATATTAATTTCTGATTCTGCTGAACTACACAAAAAGATATTACGTATTCTACTTAGGCCTAAATTATTTTATTTTTTATTATGAGAGTCTTTTACCAAGAACTTGGTAAACTTAATAAAACATCATGCGTAGGTTGTGTAGACATATGAGACAGTTTATGAGAATCTGTGACCTGCTACAGACACCATCCTCAGGTGGGAGGCAGGGTTAGAACAAAACACACTCAAAGCTAACTATGCCAAGATTTTAGTAGCTGATACCTGCTGCTACGACAAGTAAGGAACAGATTCGTCATCCCATACACCAATACACGTGAAGACACTACATTTACACCACACACACACACACACACACACACACACACTGTCTGTAGGAAACACTGAGGTATAGTTCCCAGACCTTTGACTGTATTCCACTACAGAGGTGGTCAGGGTAAACAATCTTTCTACTAGACCACCTTCTGTGAATGTGCTCTTGAATATATACATATGTGTGTGAGTGCATGTTAGTGTTTGGGTTTGTTTAGCTATTGGTGAAGTGTCCTACAATCATCCCACCCAGCTCTTGAGGGTTCACCCTGCAATCACTCTTAGTCAGTGCGCCCCTGGCCTCCCACCAGAAGATGGCATTGTGGTGGACTGGACTCAACTACACTCATGTGTTTAGGCCCTCGATTTGTTATTGTGGCGCCACTGGTGGTTTCATGCCGTGCACTCGTCGTATTGGCCTAGTAAGTCACTGAAGGGTGTCAGGTTGTTAGTGTTGTGCTTGACCGAGTGTGGTAATAAATATGATGATGGTAAACCACAGCAACAACTTCTCACTCCACTTGTCCGTGTCCTACTATCCCTCTCTCCCTCCCTCTCTTTCTCAATCCCTCATTCTCTTTCGCCTTTATTCATATTTGGACTATTCAGGCCAAGTGGTTTGCATCCACAGTAAGACAGTTCCTCTTCACACATTGATATGATGGGGGGCCCCAGATGTAACTCTGACAGGAACAGCAGCAGCACATTCAGTGTCATATCTTTGCTGAGTGTGTAAGCTAGGATAGTGTTTAGGTTGTTGCTAGATATAACATGAATCTTAACTACAGTGATGTAGATGTAGACATGTAGATGTTGTATATTTTACAATATATGGAACTGTATATATATTATTTCATAGGCTTTGTTCTTTACTCATCATGCACAGATGAGTACACATTTTTAACTCTTTTCAGAGCTCTTCAGATTCTAATAGGTTATTAGTTGGAGGTAAACAGACTCATTAGTAAGGGCAGGATAAATAAAGGAAATGGAGTGTCTTGACATGGTATAATCAGACTTTTACACGTAAAGCAGCGGAAGAGATATTGCACTTTTTCATTCGTTTTTTAGTTTTACTGTAATATACTTTTTTCATCATAATCTGATACAGTTTTTCCATTAATAGTATTTTCTGCTCGCTGTAAGGTCTAGAGAGCTATAGAATTGAAACCAAATGCTGTCCTGATGTTTACATGAGTTGTTCATAGAATATTCCGGTTTACATGTTACGCAGCATAGACCGATTATGACTATCAAAGATGGTTGATTCTGTACATGTTTCTGCACCGAAAATTGTAGGACGTTATAATGTAATTAAGGTGTATACATACATACAACACGTCTTAATTTGATTATTGCTTATTCCGACCTTATTCAAATTTACACATCAGAAAATGTTTACATGGCAGCATCTTATTTCGAATATTGTTATATTCGGAAAATTAATGTCTATGTAAATGTAGAGTCAATGTCAAAAGACTGATGCCAGTATCTGATTAAAGTAATATTTATATGTAGCAGTGGCGGCTGGTGGTTAAAAAAATAACGGAGGAAGGAATGTCTGCTTGATTGGCGTTAGTGGCAAATGTGAGGTTGTGATGGTGTTGGTGGCATATGTGAACAATAGAGTATGTAGGCCGCCTATCCAGACACATTTATGGCAGCAGTATGTACTATGTAGCAGGGGGGGGGTCTGATCTAAAGAGCTAGGCAAGCATGCAGCAGCCAGAAAAGTTGTGGGTTCAATTCTTGGCTTCAACCATTGTGCATTTGAGCAAGGCACTTAACCCCAAATTCGTCCAGGGACAATGGACTTTGTAATATAATTTAAATATATAAGTCACTTTGGATAATAGTGCTAAATTAATAAATGTAAATGTAAATAAATGTAAATTTAGGTCTGGGAAGTCAGGGAAGATATGTAGGTCTAGTTATGAAATACTGTTTTCCAGATGTGAAAAATTACGGAAAGTCTGGAGGTTTTGCTCAGTGTAATATATTGGCAGAAAAGTCTATAATAATAAAAATAGACACTTGTTTTATAAAACCATGTAACTATTTACCATTAAAAATAGACCTTAAATGTGGCTATTTGTAACATGCTATTGTTTTTAAAGCCAAATCGCTATAATTTAAAGACAGGTTGTAATAGCTAAGTGGGAATTTATGAAAGCATAACTTGGATGATTATAACAACGCATAACTATCCAAAAATGTTTTATCACCAAGTGAACTGTCCACGTATGTGACAGGTCAGCAGTAGGCTATAGACCTCTCCAGAATATATCCCGCCTCCTAGCTTCCGTATCCATCCAACTTCCGGGCGTGGATTGTCTATGGGAAATAACATGGCGTTTTGAAAGATTGTACCTGTCAAACTCTGTAGGTGACAAAGTAGAAAAAGCTGCTGGGCAGATTGGCCTACACTCTTCTGCCATCTAGTTTCCACTGGATTTTTTGATTTTCGGTGCCGTTTAAGTAGTATAGTCTATAGTATACTACTTAAACGGCACCGACAATCAAAAAATCCAGTGGAAACTATATGGCAGAAGTGTGTAGGCCAATCTGCCCACCAGCTTTTTCAACTTCGCTACCTACAGATGTTTTACCGGTATGATATTTCGAAACGCCATGTTATTTCTCATAGACAATCCACGCCCGGAAGTTGGATGGATACGGAAGTTACGGAGGCGGGACTTATTCTGGAGAGGTCAATGGCTGATTGTTTTCTGTGCTAACGTTACCAGTTAGCCATTAGTAGCCTATTATCTGACTATGTAGCATTCAGTAGCCTACACTAGCCTTACCGTCTTGTTTTGGAATATGAATTTTTGGAGCTGGTCTTCCAGCTTTGATAAACATTCATCATACATCAGTGTATTCACAGTGTATTTGAATGTATAAAAGATTTGAGATTGTCCTCTGATTCCATTGTACTGTTTATTTCACGAGCAAAAAACAAGCTTTCCGTTCAACATAAGATTCGTAGACTGCAGATAACGTTCTTGAACCGTTGCCGCTAAAAACAGCACCCCCTATCGCAATTGAAAATTACTGTACGGAGGAGCTTCCTCCCTTGGCCATTGAAAACGACGTGATTCACGAGCCGCTGGGGCCCGAGGCGTTTATAATGGACTTCAATGAGGGGCTTGAGGAGGAAGCTCCTCCATACAGTAATTTTCAATAGCGATAGGGGGTGCTGTTGGCATTTTGACCTAGGGGAACGATTTTGTTCATTCAAAGTGTTAAAAATAGTAATATTAACAGTAATTTATCAGATTAGTAATTCACTTTATATATTTTTTATTTTTCTCTGAAATTTTAGGGAGGGTGTTCCTCCCTTTCCTCAATGAAGGAGCCTCCTCTGATATGTAGTCTATATAGTGAACTTGCTTCACTTCTCCAGCTCTTCCTTTACAATAAATTACTTGGACAGGAGGTAGAAAACAGGGAAACAAAGAGAAAATGAGAGAGAGAGAGAGAGAGAGAGAGAGAGAGAGAGAGAGAGAGAGAGAGAGAGAGAGAGAAAATGGGTGATTTACACTTAGACATAAATGAGAGAAATGAAGAGCAAGAAGGATGGAAACAAGCCGCTCGGTCGAGTTCATACTGAAACAGTATGTCGGCAGGCCGGGCCAAGGCAGTGATGTATGGCGGAAAACGCTGACGGGGTCAGATCAGCCAGAAGAGTGGGCCCATCCCCATTACAGGCCATAACTGCTGCATTTTATCAGGAACAGGCGGCAGACGCCAGCACTTAGTCAGTGTCACCGCTGAGCCCTGTGGTGTTGGCATCGGGGCTTCCCCTCATCACTCATGCGCCTGTGGTCCCCGCCAGTGTGTCAAAAACCAAACAGTGCAAGGGGCTTTTACAGGGCACATCTGTGGGGAGGGGACAGACGTGGGGTCACAGACTGGAGTTGACGTATGTGCTCAGCCATGATGGTATGGGGGGACCATTTTACTATAGGGGATGAGTAACATTTGAAGAGAGGGTTTCAGTGGGAGGTCAGGGGAAAATCTGTGGAAGGGTGTGTGCAAAGCATGAGTGTGCTTGTGGATGTTGGGTTTGTGTATGTGTGAGAATGTTGTGTGGGCCTGCGTGTGTGTGTTTGTGTACATGCCTGACCACTTGTGAAAGTGTGGGTACTCCTGTGTGTGTGTATGTGTGTGTGTGCACGCAGATACCTATGCATGTGTGTGACAAATGTATATGTGTGTGTATGTGTACACACCTGCCGTGTACATGCGTGTGTAGTGTGTAGATGCTCCTATATATGTGTGTGTGTGTGTGTGCATCTATGAGTGTATATGTGTGTGTGTGTGTGTGTGTGTGTGCATGGAGACCCTCTAACAGTAAATGGAAGAATCCCCTCCAAGGTTCCATCCGCCCTTGTCCTCCCTCACCCTCAGCCTCCGTCTCCTGCTGGCTCAGTCAGACAGTGACAATATTGATGGTGGGTTCTTCCACAGCGTCGGTTTGCTTAGTCGTCTACAGTCATGGACAACGCCAAAAACAGGCAAGGTCCCTGTCTAACACAGACACAAAGAAAATAGCTGGAAAAGAGGAAATGGAGAAGGGAAAGACAATCTTAAGTACGGTATATCGGTTTATCTAACACTTTCTCTCAGTCAAGAGAACAGTAGCACCAAGTAAGAATTTGTACCACTGATATTTGAGTCAGCAAGAAGAGCTGTAGCTCTAACAGGCAGTGGTTTGTAATCTGTGGAATCTGTGTCTGTGGACATGCACTGAATTGTTATTTCATTTAAGTTGAGATGAACAAGTAATTATGTATCCCTGGCCTGCTCCTCTTCTTCGAATAGCTCTCTCTTTACCCCCATCTCTTTCTCACTTTCCAATCTCATTCTGCTTCTGCTCTCTCATTCCTAGTGAGCAAGAGTTTGTCACTCCTCTCAAATGTCAATCTTGTTTCATAGGGTTCCCTTTTGAAGAATTTCACATTAAGATGTTTCTGCACAAATGGTCTTTCCAATGTAATCTCCATAACCCCATATCACTCCTCAGCTTCTCATTCTGCCTTTGGAAGAGCATGGAGACAAAATATTAACACATTTAGCACTGCACTGCACTTTTTTATCTGTTTGTGTGACTTGGTGTGAATGCGTCTTTCTGCCACTGTTGGTCTCATTGGAAAAGAGAGACCTTGTTTTGTCAAAAACAGTGTGGTGGAACCATGTTTTGGTTGGGCTCTGGTGCACTTGCACACAGACTCTCCTCCACTAGACTCCCTCATCAAACGCTCAGTAAACTGAGCACAATAGGGGAGTTGTACTATGACACTGCAGGGGTAAGAGGGAAGGGGGGGGGGGTTAAATGGGTAGAGAGAAAGAGAGGGAGAGAGAGAGCAATTGCTGAAGTCCACCTTTGCCTGTTATTCATGCCCATATTTCCACTTGACATGTAAATATCCATGGGTACAACACCTGGCCGTGATATGTAGAAACTATTTCATAACACGGCCTGAAAAACATAGACCAGGCCCGAGAGGCAACAGGGTGGCCGAGTGAGAACTCCAGGGTGGGATCAGGGCATGCACCCTCGCACAGAGAAAGAATAACAGAAACCAGATAGAGATGGCCTCATCAATTAGCCGCCGTGGTGCACTGCGATTTATATCATTTAGTCAGGGCCCGGGGCCTGGGCCCAACTGTGACAGAGTTGGCTCTAGCCTAGTGGCATGCAGACAGCAGGGGAGAGTCTGGCATGGCCTGCTTTGACCCCCTGCCCAAGACATAGGGCCTGAGCCAGTGCTGTTCCATGCCAGTCCTGCGTGCTTCAGCACTGGCATCTTAAAGAGGTTTGGAGTGAGCTCTTTGCATGTGTATGTGTATGTGTGTGTGTGTGTGTGTGTGTGTGTGTGTGTGTGGTAAATGCAGACACCATAGAGACGCGTGCCTATTCTGCATGTGCATATGCACACTTGCACCGTGTTGAGTCTATGTCTCAGCTACGGTAGACAGAGCTGTGCCAGGGTTTACAAAAGCAGGTGTACTAGCACACTCGAACGAGAGGCTTTCGTGGCACTTGTCAGGGCATGACAAGACTGAAGAACACAGTAGGTGAGGAGAGCGAGGATTTTGTAGAGGGTAGTAAACAGAGGTGTATGTAGGCCTATGGACAGACCACAGGTGTTGTCTTCACTTCACGAATGCAGGGTACACCAGAGATGCAGGGCTTGTTGTACGCTGTTATGCACCAAGTGTTCTTGGTGTGTGTGTGTGTGTGTCAGTGTCTGTGTCTGTGAGTGTCTGGGTGTGTCTTCTGGCCAGAGTTTCACATATTTTTGTAGGCATTTCTCTGTGTCTGTCTGTGTGTGTTGATTAGAGTCTAACACATACAGTAAGACGGCACCCTTGCCCACAAAAACAGTGGACCAGACGCCCAGACAGGCGGCCCGCATGACTGACTAACCCTCAGCCTCTCTGGGCCGCTGGGGCTGACTTCACGCCTGGCTCCTCCAGCTGTTTGCATTGGACCTGGAAGCAGTGCAGACAGAGCCGGGAAACGCTCACCAAACACAGGCAGGAATAAAAAGATTCACACTTTTAGCTGGGCACACAAAGAAAAACGTAAGCTGCACACACATCACAAAGACACACATACCTACACACCTGTACACACATACTCACTTACACATGTTCGATGGCCTGTAGTTTTAGTCACTGACACAAAGACACTGCACAAATAATTTACAGCGATTAAAGCATATACAGCTCTGGAAAGAAATTAAGAGACCACTGCACATTTTTGTTGATGTCATCCCACGGTTGCTGAATGACATTCGAACGAGTTGACGGTCATATTGAAATTTGCAGTGTTCTCTTAATTTTGAATATGACCGTCAAATCATTCGAATGATGAACCTCACCTATGTCCTATGTCCTACTCAACCTATGTGGGTGAGTGGTTGGGTGAGTGCTTCCTGTGGTACACATCACACATACACAAATATATCCAAACACATACAGCACACACATAAAATACACCCACACTTTACTCACTCACATGTGTACATCCCCACGAGAATCGATTTCTGTTTTTACAGCAATAACTCACAAACTGTTACACAGCCCAGACCCTATTTCAAAACCCCAAAGCTCTCATGGGATTTTTGTGGTGATACCCGATATGCCACTCCAGTAGGGTTCTCTCAAAAGTAAGCTTTCTGTACATTACTGACTACAGGACATGACACGGTAGAGTGACCACAGTCTACATAATAAGCCAGATTAATGTATGGACCGGGGCGGAATTGTCACCATAGTCAGCATCAGGAAGCTGACCCCCAGGAAAAGCAGCACAGGAATTTAGTAGAAAGACAAAAACACCAAACCCAACTTGGAAGAAAATGCCCTGGACAGCCCCAAAACATGAGATGTTTAAAACATGTTCAGCCAGCTGAAAATGATATACAGACTTCTATCTATCGCAGTGAGCGATTTTGTTGGGTGGATGGAGAGAAGATGTGGCCAGTATAAATCAGCCCACTTGATGTGCCATTTAAACTGGAAATAGATACAAGCTAAGGAAGATGAGCAAAGCAGAAAAGGTGGCCACATCTTCTCACCAAATTTGATCAAATAAAACATCAAAATATATAAGAAAAATATACAGGCCACCCTATCATCGTAAGTCACTTAGATCAAGAGTAAGTTCCAGGAAGGCCTGTTTGCTGTATGTGATATGATGTGGGTAGCACTGCTCTGTAGTTTTACAACTGCCAAAACAAAGTTTTGCCCTTTCCTTTGCATTTACACAATCTAGTGTAGATGTGAGGCTTCTAAGATTACATATAAATCTCTATCGGATTTTCTTGGTTGACATTTTAATGTGTCAGGATTTGTAGCTCTGCTTTGCTGGTCAAAGTGTGTTTCAGCCCCCACTAAAATTCTGTGAGATCTTTTATCATTAAAGTTAACATTTTAGGAGACTTGCCCCTCTATTATTGTCTCCTTCCATTTCAGATACCAGCACCAATCTAATGCCTTATTCAGAGCCATATACTTTCTACTTTGCAATGAAAGGTCTAGGCTATTGTGCCATCTGGTGGGCAACTAACATTCCTATAGAATAGATCTTTAAAATGTTATCACAAATACACTACTACTTAATACCTTTAAGTAGGCCTATTGGAATTTCTGAACAACCATAATAATTGTTGCATATCAAACTGATCAACCTATGTTGAAGCATCAGGCATTATATATGCGCTTAAACATATCTAACAACAAACTTGTATAGCCTACATCAATATTAAAAATGCAAATGGTACAGGAATGTAATGTAGCACATTAATGCCCTCGTTGAAAAGGAATATAAGATTGAAGAGGAACTTCGCGGTCAGATTGCGTTTTGAGCGGAGAGTAGGCTAGTGAACATACCATTGAGGTGGGTAAGGCTACCACTCTACTGGTCCTATGACACGATAAGCGTTTGCTATTTTTTTTCTCTTGGCCAAAGTTCATCTGGACCAAATTCAATCAAGTAAAACTCGAGGAAGCGCTCCGTACATGCGAACAGTGTTGCGATTGTTAGAAGAGTCTGCCAATCATTTACGTGCCGCAAATCAGCCGGTGGTACCAAAGAAGGCTGTTCCGAAAGAGCGTGCAGCTGCTGAAGAGGGGCATGGCGACTTGAGTGGTTCACCCGAGGACAAACGCAGTGTAGCAACGATATGTTGCAAACGCAGTGTAGCTTCTCGAATGTTTGCAACCCAGTGGTGTTCTTATTTCTCGTGATTTTTTTAAATTCCATATCCCCAAATTAAAATAGCTATAGTGGTGTGTGGGGTCCATAGCAGTGCTATTACACTGCACACAAAAACATAGTCAGGGGCTCTGATATTTAACTGACTAGATGCACACTGTTAAAGCTGAAATACATGCCAGAGTCAGAGTGTTAATATACTTAATAATTGCCGAGATGAAGATTAAAGGAATAAAAAAACAGCCAGCGTTTGCAAGTTCAGCATGTTATCTATAAGAAGCACATGTTCACACTGTAAATGATGATTAGAAACTAACACTGCTTCAGCCCATACCCCCTCTCTCTAACTAAACCTCCTGCTTGTCAGTGCACTTGACCAAATATAAACTTTATGTTTCTTGGCAGATATACAAACTGCAGAGGGGAGGAGCCTGCAGTTCCTGCCAGGACAGACTGAAGGACAAACAGACAAAGGTGCAAGAGAAATAGGAAAAAACAGAGGACTGACTTTCTTAATTATAAAGCAATAGAAGGACCATAGACTGAAGAGGGAGTGTAAGTATGGGATATCTATTTTTACATTTGACATTTTTGGTCTTGTTTTGCTTTAATTTTTATCATACCAGCCTGATAGGCTATAAAATATTTTCTGTTGAACGGTACTCTTTGGCTACACAGTGGCTAAACTGATCTGCTTTTTATATGAAAAAGATTGACAATGATATTGCATGCTCCCAGATTATTAATGTGATATATTTATGCTTTCATGTTTCATATTGTGGCCTTTTGAAATGGTTTCTTTTTAGGCAACAGTTGATACTGTGGTCATAGCAAGGACAGGTGGCAGTATGTGGGCCTTTATACACTAAAATTGTAGGCCATTAAATAACAATGATACAATGATAAAAACAATGATATACAATGAGAAAAAACAATGATATTTCACAATGATAGGCAATTGCTTATTAACCGTCATGACTGACATTCACCTACTTTCAAGTAAATACTTTTAAATCAGAGCCCTCATGGTGTCAATGTAAGGTCATGTTTATAAAGACTTCACCTCTGGTATCAGGACACTCCTTAAAGTGTTCTTGGGTCATACACAGATTATTCCCATGTGAAATAGGCTACTGTACTGACATATTGAATTAAGAGTGATTATTCTGAGGAAAGAGGAAATTATGTTTTTATTTCTGGTTTCATTGTCAAAATGTTTTTAACGGCTGTTTTTGTGTAACCTACTTGGATAATCTACAGACATTGTGCCTTGCATTTCCCCTTTATGCTTCATCAGATTTTAATTCCTACAGTGACCCATAATAGTTAATTTTACATAAATTGTATGAAAGGTGGTATAATTTGTGCTGTAAACACACATTTAACATACAAGTATTGCTTTACAACTGTAGTCAAAATTAGGTGATCAGCATCAAGTAATTTAGGTAACCTATAGCCTACAAAACAAGTGCTTAATCTGTCGGTGATTTGAAAGTAAAACTTTGTTGTGTCTGCAGTCTCGAGAGACGATTGGGCAGGCTCTGACTGCAGTAATCTTCTTTTAATAAATATAGGGTGTGTAATAGTCTTATCTGTTGTTGTGTTCACCCTGTTGGAAAGATGGCTTCAACACCTGCCCGCCTGCTATTCCGCCGAGGGTTTTCTGCTGCTGCGTCCCATGAAAGCCATGAGGGAGGAGGTCTGTATTTACTTATTCAGTATCTTTTTACTGAAGTTGTTTTTCTGCGTCCTTCCATGGGCCAGAGTGTGAAATGGTTATGTTTTTGAGTAACTGAGAAAAGAGGAGAGAGAGGGGGAATGAATGAACTTCTTAGTTGTATCACAGTGCTATTATGTGATTTAAAGGTTTTCTCTGCTCCATGCAAATTTTTAAAACTCAGGAGAATTTTCTGTCTGCTCTGGCATAGTGTTAGGACTATCTGTCAAGTCACATTTACTTACATTTTATAGTCATGGTGTCTAACGATATTTCTCAGTAGTACTTCCTATTCAGTGAGAGTGACACTAAACTATCTGAACGCCCCTCAGCGAAAACCTGGAAGATCCTGTCATATGTCCTGGCCCTGCCTGGAGTTACCGTATGCATGATCAACGCTTACCTGAAGGCACAGGAACACGCAAAACACGGACAGCCAGAGTTTGTGCCCTACCCTCACCTGCGCATCCGTACCAAGGTACAACCAGACAGAGATGTATTTACCACGAGCTTCCACATCTTCCTCTCACTGGCAGCCAGGCTCCAGTCAAGTCGGAGCATCTGAAGAGTAAACATGTGGAGTAAAATATAATTTCACAAGGTTACAATATGAATAGAGGCTATTTAGATGTGAGAGAGCCTGTAATGAAATGTAAGCAACAGGATGTCAGTTCAAGAGGACAGCATACACCAACAAACTAAGAATAATGACAGCATGTCTTTGATATGCTGATATAAATATTGACTATAAAACTGCTGTTTCCTTTCAGCCCTGGCCCTGGGGTGATGGCAACCACTCTCTCTTCCACAATTCTCACACCAATGCCTTACCCACTGGTTACGAGGGCCATGGTCATGACCACTAGTCATAGCGCCCCCTTGTGTCCACCAGAAACCTAACGTTCACTCCTGCATCATCATGGGCTAATTACCTCTATGACATGAGCACAGGGGCCAATCAAAGAACTGAAGAATGAAATAATAAAATTCTTCTTTTTTCTGAAGTGTAACCTGTGTTGTTTTGTGTGATCAGTGTTGAAAAATTGTTTTTAAAAAATGTAACAACAGAATAACCTTTGGTTTCCTGAAGATGTCACTGCAAGTCATCAACAAACAAAGAGTATGGGAAAATCATTGATGAATAGAAGGTTTTTGGTCTCAAAGTGCAGTATTAATGTCTACATAAAGGACATAAACAATTGAGTATTTGTCCTGTGTAATTGTAAATTGTCTGCACCAATTGATCACATCTTCACACAATACTTACCTGGTATCATGCACGTTTCGAGGTGAAATTGTTGTAAATAAGCCTGAACACGTTTGTGTTTTAACTTTGAAAAACAAACTCCACTGTCAAATGGCAATGTCAAATCTTTGTGTCTGGTTTATTAGGATTTGTCTTTGTAAAGAGTCACATCTCATTATACATCTTTCATCTCTATAAGATTTTCCATTTACACTATATACATATGTGACTTGGTTAGAATGAGAGGATGGCTGGTAGATTATACTAGTATTTCTGTGTACAATGGAAAAATACCATTTTTCTATAACACCTACATATGACACAAACAAAATATAACTGAGGAGAGCATATTCACCAGACACCAATCACTCAAACTTAGCTCATCGATCCATGCTTATCTTGGCAAAGTCTTGTTTTACATATTTACAAAAAATACTTACAAAATGAGGAGTACAAAAATATAAAGTAAACACAAAGGAGTCCCTGTTGTACTGATTGTTACACATATTGACACTTCATAAGCACATACTTATGCCTTTTCAAAATGAACTGTGGCAGAAAGAGTACCCTAGCTTATATGGCAACATCTATGGTATATCCAATGGGGTGTTGACACTATGAAGATTAACAGGGTGCTCTGCCCAAAACTTTTAGAGTTTTTTAAAACAAAAATGTACAAAGACAAAAATGCTTTGGAATTGGCAAGAAAAAAAGTAAACAAGGACATTCTATCATGGCAAGGAATTAGTTATGATATTAATACACCATACAACAAAAACGGATCAAATGGTAGAGTGGCGGTAAAACCACTTTCATTTAATTTCTCCTCAACCCTGTGTTGCCCTTTCCTGCTCCATGTAACCTCTACACCCCCTCAGCTAAGAGCTGCTGCTGCCAGTCCTAGCAGATCCCGTTTCAAACTCTCCTGGCAATCTGCATGCTTGACCAGCCGCAGCAGGCAGTCTGCTGCCTGGACTGGTGGAAGGGAGGCAGCGGGCGACATGCGATTCACTCCCTGTGGACGCAGCAGTATGGACAGGCATGCCCGTCCCAGTCTAGGGTAGTTGTAGCGCTGGGAGAACCAATATAGTTGTGGCAGCAGATGCGCCAGTGTGCAGTTGCTAACTAAGGTCCCTTCAGTGGCTGAAGACGAGGTGTCTTGCGGCAACTTTAGGGGTGTTCGAGGAACCTGCTCCACTTCCGAGCTGCTCCCCACCTTGGGGTTCTGTTTGGCAGTTTTGGGGGTGGACTTTGGTCCTGATTGCAAAGGGCTCTTCACAACTTTACTGGACTGCAGTGGTCTGGGAATTCCACCCGGAACTGGTTTGGGTGACCTCTGAGGTAAAGACAATGAAGCTGGTTTAGTGGCTAAGGTGTGGAGCAAGGTCACACACATGTCCTCTGTGGCTCTCTGTAAGCCGGTCACCAAAAAACGGCATGCCCCGACCATCCCCTCAGCCAAAGCAGTCTTCTGGAAATCTGGGGAGTCCCAGGACTTCAGAGTCAGCGACTCTAGGAGGCAACATCGTCCTCGACCACCCTCGCCTGTGTCCTCCTCCTGCTCTTGCCCTCTTTCTCTATCCGTCAGGCGACAGCCATGCAGGTAGTGTAGCACAGGAATCAGCACACCATACCTCACATCCTTGACCAGAATGGCCTCCCCCTCTTTGCCCTGAGCTTCACCGAACCCTCCGGTCAGCAAGGCTCTGAAGTACTCTGAGCCTCCGTCACCCGACTCCCCCTCACCACCTGCCAAAGCCTCCCAACAAGCAGGGACCTGGGTGCCATCATCCAGCTGCAGAAAGATGTTATGTGTGGTGTCAGCGTAAGAGCAGCTGCTAGACAGGCATGGCTTTTTTGGTGAGGGGGGCAAATCATTTCCTGTTCCTTTTAGAGGGACAAGAGCAGTGTTGGGACTTGAAGGGGTTTCTACGGTAACCTGTGGCTCTACGCTCCCTTTCTTTTGGTCTAGCTCTGCCTTGGAATGTACCAGCAGATTGGAAAGGCAGCCAATCAGGAGAGAGGAGTACAGCAAGTGGAATCGAGATAAGGTCACTTCCTGCGGTGGGCAAAGCCAGCACGAGAGGAAGGTTTTGCATCTCTCTGGATGATTGTTGTCATCCTTGCTGTCAGCCTGACAACAAAGGGGCTCCAGTGCCTGCATGAGACCTCTGTTGTCAAAAAGGAGCTTCTTCAAAAGGACTTTGTTGCTGGAAAAGGCAGAGTTGGTACACATTTACAAACAAGAAACCACATCTCGCTCAATGAAACTTGTTCAATCCACCATTATAGTACCTATAGCACCAGTAGCTACCTGATGCTCCAGCAAAAACAAAACAATACTATTTACCTGGACTCTTTTACCTTTGAATATATCACATACCTGCAAATCAGAGGTAAAGAAAGAGCACAGAACAGCCGGTCCACCTCTATACCAGACAGCATGATATGAGACATAACTCCTGTGCCAAAGCCTGCTTCACACTGAACTCGCAAGTTACTGAGCAAGCCAAGACCTAAGGGAGATGATAAAGACAAAAAATATTAAGTGGGAGAGGGTAAGAACAATTATTGATATCATAAGGAGCAAAATACTTGTTAAAAAATAAACGGACTGAATTGAACTGAATTGAATATTAGGGTGTTTCACCTAATTGTCTGACTTTAGCCTTCACCCTATCTGTCTGCCTCTCCTGGCCTCTGCGGACTCTGATGCTGCTGCCTCTAAGACAGAGGTCCTGGTGAATCATGGCCACAGCACCAGTGCGCAGCAGGGCCTGCAGGCAGTTAGGGTTGCAGCTGAGGCGGCTCAGCATGCGGAAGCAGCGGCCGCTGGGGTCCTTGTGATGGGTGAGGTAGTAGAGGAGGCTGGAGAGGACGCCTGAATTGACCAGTGTCGCGCTTGGATCAGAGGCGTGGGAGAAGCGAGAGAGTAACAAGAGGATGGGAGATTCTGGGGCCCATGGCTCTGGGTGGTACGGGTGGTGGTATGCTGGGGTTCTGGACAGCACTGGAGGGGCGTCCAGTGAGACTACACTGGAACAGGTGGAGGAGGAGGAACAGGTGGAGGAGGAGAAAGAGGAGGCGGATGAGTGGGAGGAGGAAGACGATAACGAGGAAACTCTGGGTCTTTTCTTGGGCGGGGAGCACACCTTGGAAGGACTGGTGGGTTTGGGGCCAGAGGTGCACAGAGGCGGACTTTGAGGGTTGCTGGGAGACAGTGGCACGTTTCTCTGTGAGGAATGTGGAACTGTGAGCTGGTTCAGTGGAGGCAGAAGACCTGGCTTGGATACAGATGAGACGCTGGACTGAGACTGGACTGACGAGGTCGGAGAGAGACATGTGCCAGATGAGCTAGCATCTGAGATTGGCGTAATGGGTGAGGTTGCCACTGAGGGTGAAGAGGCCACTGAACCCCCACAGTCACTCTCCGTGCTAGCGGGAGACTCCAGAAGCTCTCCTTCAGAGGATATCAGACCTTCAGAAACCAGCCAGGACCTGGACACACCAAGGGAGAGAGCAAATGTCAATTAACACACTAGAGACAAATCATACAGCTGAGACGAGGTCAATTTTCATTTCAGCAAATATTTTTATACATAATAAACTGGCTGGCAAAGAACAAATGTTTCTGTCTCTAACCTCAGGCTGAGAAAGCTAGATGAGCCCGAGCCCTGCTCCTTCCCAACATCATCTTTTTTGTTCCCATCAGGGTGTGGAAAGTCAAAGGAATCAAAACATGACGGAGACATCAAATCACTAGCTGAGGAGGGGCTGGAATCTGACTTGGCCACTGGCTCCTCCCCTTTAGCGTACTCAACCAATAGTGCCACTAGCAGTGGTATCAGTCCAAGATCTTGCAGCTGCTCCAAGGCCGATTCGTCATAGACGAAATCCACACAAGCCAGAATGGCCAGTCGCGTGAGTGGATGATTCTGATGGGCAGACAGGAAGCCAATCAGGACCTCCAACCCTCCACTCTCCTTGACTTTGACCCGGTTCACTGCCTCCTTGCAACACAAGCAGAGAGCCTTGAGCAAAACTCCAGACTTGGAGGGGTCCTTCTTCACTTCCTCGGAAAACTTCTGAATGGCCCCTAGTGAGCCCACAAGAGGTCGCAGGCAGCCTTGCGAGCAGAGGTTGGCCAAGGTCTTCAGTGCCAGCTCCTCCAGGGGCTTGGCTGCTTCCTCTGAGACCAGGGCCCCAAGCTGAGCCAGTGCCCCAGACCGTGACACCTCCCGGGCACACTCGGCACCACAGCCCCTGGTGAGCTCATGGAGGGCACGGAGGGAGGCCCGTCTGAGTCCCAGCGGAAGCTCTGGCGACACGAGTGGGGCCAAGGCAGGCATGGCCCCCTGAGAGAGCAGCGACAGGCGGTTGGCAGGGGTGTCTGCCAGGTAGAGGAGAGCGCGGGCGGCCGATTGCGCGCACTCCAGCTTGGCAGAGGACGGGAGGGAGGACGGAGAGACAGAGGAGGGCGATGACGGGGAGGAAGGGTTGGGAGAGGAGGAGGACGGGGTTGAGGGTGAAAGAGAGAGGCAGAGGAGGAGAGGGGGTACTCCGCCTGAAATGAAGCAAAAAGCAAAAAACAATCTAAAAATAAAAACATTCTCAAATAGTGTGATGATCCATTTTGAAACAAATAAGGAACAAAGTTTTGAGTATGAGATTATAACAGACAGACACATTGAGGGAAACCAGACAGAATTAAAAATTCTCAACTGACCAGCAGAATGAACCAAAGCAGAGCCATCAGGATCCATCGCAAGGTTCCCTAAGGCCCGAGCAGCTCTGTTCTCTAAAGTCTCCACAGCAACGTTTCTCTTCATAACATCCACTGCAATGAGCAAAAAAAGATGTTAAACAACTTTCCTTCAAGCTTCGTCTTCATAACATCTGATTCCATATCATGACCACACATGAACTTACCAATCACTGCTATTCCTTCCAGCTTTCTGACCTTCAGTTGGAAACAGAAAATGCAGTCAGAACTGAAAATGATTGTCCAATGTCTCCTAATCACAATCATATACCATGCAGCAATAGTATTAACCAACTTTTGTTCATACAAAACATAGGCAACAAATGATCTTTTTTTAGTGATTATACATGTTACATCATTTGAATATTGCATCAAAAACACTTAATCATACAAGAACAACTGACTGAAACCCTCTGCTCACCTCTCTTCGTGCTTCTCTCTCAGTGCAGCAGTTGGCAAGAATGCTGAGGGCAAGGTCTAGGGTCTTCCTGGAGCTGTCAGGTCTTCTAAGGAGGTCCAACAGAGGTGGGAGACCCCCCTGTGTTCTGTACCTGTTTATCCTGCTGTCTCCCCCTTTGATGTGCTGCGTCCGGATAGCCACCAGTGCTCGCCACTGACTGGCTTGAAGCTTCTTCTGAATGTCTCTGGTCTTGTCCCTACCTTCCTTATTTTTGGGCTCTGTCTCTTGGGAAACATTGCTCTGATTGCTTGCTGCAAGTGATACTTTGGACAACTGGGAAATACACCAGGTCAAAGAAGACTCTGGTAGTGCAGAGGACCCTTCTTTGGTGCTACCATTAGAGTTTTTTAAGTGGCCATGTGTGGCCATGACAACTACACAGTCCTACCTCCAATCAAACTCAGTAGCCTATGTGACAGGGTGTATCAGAGCAGAGGTTTGGTGGACGTTCCTAGAAACGCTTTTAAGACTTACATAAACGTCCATCAAATATAATTTACAGTTTAACAGTCAATTTAAAAAACGTAGTCAATAACGTTTAAATCCATGTCAAGAAGGGACTGAGCCTGCAAAAACTACAGTCACCATCATTACAAACGAAAAAAGTTATAACCAGGCAACGCCTCTACGCAGTGTTGCTGGGAGTTGTAGTTTTTTTAACCATTCGTCCGCTCTCCGAATTATTTTAGGCCTGCGAAAGAAAGTAGGTCTCACCAATGTTTAGCTGAAAATAGCTACAAGCTTTCACCTCATACATGTATTTAATCCTCTTCCTAAACCTGACACCGCATTTTCATTAACTAAACCTTTCTTCATTCGACATTTAAATAATCAAGCAAACGCAATAATCTTGGTATAGCACAGACGCCATCTTTAGCAGAGCGACAAACAGGGAGGTGTCATGGGAGGCGTTGGCGGAAAGGGGGAACGTATCAGTTCTGAGGGAAGAACATTTACCCATGGATCTTGTAGTTTTATTTACAAATACTGTGCTAGCTCTCCCTGTGCTACCACATCCGTGAGACTGCATTTCCCAATATATCCACCACAGTGTTTCTCGGATGTAGCTACAACAGAAAGTACCCAGGGATTGCAGTTTTTAAATCTAGATATCAGCGTTTGTTTATCCACAAGGTGACTACATTACCCATATGCTAACATTAATTTCGTCACCTTTCTTTTCTAAAAAAATCGCTTGAGGGTGGACAAACTGTAGGATGTTGTTATAATCATCGGTTTGGTTGATGCGGGTAGATAATTCATCGCTGCCAAACTAGTGTTGTTTAAATCGTCGATAATATCTGTTGATATCACAAGTTATCAGTCAAGGATTCTCAAGTGCCAAACAAGATGGAGGAGGTTATCGAAACAATTGTTACCGAGAGTATTGAAGTCGAGGAGAGCACGACCACGCTTCCCACTTTGGAGCCTGAAAGAGCGAAAGGAGGTAACGTGCGCAAAGTCGGTGTTACAAGTAATCGAGTCCACCAGTAACTGTGCATGCGAGGAGGGCATGATGAATGCTGATCACAATCATACACATTCACACAAGAATTTGCTGTTGTAATCGTTGAAAGTGGTTATAGCAAGCACAGTGGTAATACAGACAGGATATTTTATTATTGCATTGTAGGCTACTTAAAAATATTAACACATGACCAAGCATTTTATTAAATAAGTAGGCTATTTCAGTAAGTTATTTCCTGCTTTTATATGAAAACACAGCTCAGTTGACAATACTTAACAATAACTCTTATGGCCAGCATTGTTATCAACATCAGTGTAAGTGAATAAGTCCACATTCAATTCATCATGTTTCTCTGCCTTTCTCTAGAGTTTGTTTGGACTTTACAAGCTACATGGCAGCTTGTAAACACTCGCTTGGAAATGGATCAGGAATTTGACCAGCCTGTGTGCAAAAAGAAGAAGCTTTGGGAGACAGTTGCTGAGAGAGTCACTTCAAAGCTTCAGGCTGCTGGAAACCTGGATGTGGCCGTGAAGGCCTATGAGTGTGATCTGAAATGGAGGAACATGCTGGCCACGTACCGCAAAAACACAGAGCGTGCCAAGCGTCTCGGGGCGCAGAGCGTCCACTGGGAGTTCTTCAAGGCCATGCACAATGTGCTGGGCAAGAGTCGGGAGGAGATTGAGGCCCAGCGCAAGGCAAAGCTGAATGGCACCAAACTGGGCAAGGCTATTGCCAGCAAACGGTTCACCCCCATTCTGCCCATCCCTTCAATAACAGCTGCCACATCTATAACAGCCACCCCCATGCCCCCGAAGCCCCCTCAGCAAACTCAGGATGTGCTGCATCTCTACCTGGAGCTACAGGAGAGGAAGATGAACATGTGGGCTCAGCAAAAGGCGCTAGAGGAAAGAAAGATTGAAGCCATTAACAACCTGGCACGTGCCATCTCCAGCTTGGCACAGGACAATAGTATACAGCTGCCAAAAGAGTAATAAAAGTGTCTACTATTGAACCAGGCAAGGACCCAGTGCATCAACTTTGCATTAAAGGAACTCAACTCTTTGGGAAATTAGGCTATTTGCTGTTAACCTCTGTGTTAGATAGGAGGTTCCTTTAACTGGTACATTTAAGTTCTTGGTTCTGTTTTAATGGATTCTGGAGGATTTTTTTTTTTATTCACAATTATAATACAAAATGAACATGTATGTGCCAGCATTTCCATGATAATGACTGAAACTGTGAATGAAGAATATGTGGTGTATTTTCCAGGGTCAAGGCGGTCAGGAATTATTCTCTTGAGGCCAACAATGGTCCTTTTTAACGATAAGGATATCCTCCGTCAACTCTCTAACAAGCCTCTCCTCCAAGCCCCTGACAATATTGAAATGTAATGAAAAAGGGAGTGACCTTTGTGTGTGTGAGTGTGTTTGAGGTGGAGTTAAGATACAAGGTATTGTGTTTGGATGAAGTGGGAATACATAGATAACAGTGTGCGTGATAAACCAACACTGTCGTCAGCCTATCAAGCTTTTTTCCAGGTTATGCAAGTTAATGACCTAATAACATGTAGTTGTATAAAGAAAAAACAGTTGTAATATATACTAAAACAGATTAGTAATGATATCCCACAATATCCCACTGTTTCATTCTGAAAGACATTCAACTTAATCTATTGTTGGTGTATTGTTTTGTGGGTCACAATCCTGGTGTGCATATTTATCAGTGACATCCTCGTTTAGCAAAAAATATATTTGTTAATAAGAAGTCTGTATTATACTTTTAATAAAAAATTCAAGATAAAGTGTTTGTCGCTTATTTCACTGGGTGTAAAGATCAAATCTACAGTAATTCACTGAATATTGCAAGTGCAAGATGCAAGTTTTTTTTTAATTTTTTATCTTGACTCATTGACATTTTATATCAGATACACAGTTGTTGGTTGTACACCTCCAGGGTGGTGAACTTATTAACACTAGGCGTTCCATACACCATTAACTGAACACACAGGGTAGATCCAGATGGACACACTATATCTTCAACAATATATGTAATTTGAGCAAAATAGTCCTGTGGACAGAAATTACAAAGAATGTAATGATGTCAGTCTCTGGCTATCTAATGACACAGTCAATGCCTCACTGGAGGTACACAGCAAACATCATTACATGTCAAATCACATGGGGTCGAAACTTCATCAGCTCAAAAGTTTTCTGTGTCCAAAGCATTGTACAACTGTTGTGCAACAGTATCTCTCCATCTCAAACCTGCCTCCTCTCTGTCTCCGTCTTGCTCCTGTTCTCCCATTTCCTTTCCTGATTGACCCTTGACAATATCCCCCATATCTAAAAAGACATTGTGCAAAATGCATGCAGTTAAGACCACCGCTTTCGCTCGGTCATAGTTCCCCATGTCCAAGTATTTAAGTCTTTGGAAGCGTGCCTTCAGATCTTCTACTGCCTGATCTAGCCGGCACAAGTGGCTCTCCAGGGTCTTATTGAAAAGGTTCTCCCTGGGTCCATGCCCTGCAGAATAGGGAGTGAGAATCTGATCCGTCAAGGGGTAACCAGTGCCTGCAACCAGACAGCACCCTGGTGGCACCATGCCTCGGTTGCTCTGAATCCTCCTCCTCAGGTCACTTGCCCTGTCGTGTTCTGATCCTCGGCTGACCCGGCAGTGAATGAAGCGCCCTTGTCTATCACACACAAACTCCAGGTTCAGCCAAGAGTCTGGGTGAACGTCTTTGGTCAGATGTTTCAGGTCCAGCTCCTCCTTCTCTACATCCTGCTTGCCAATGGGCAGGCGAATAGGGATGCGAGTGTGACCCAAAACGCCCAACACCTTTGGGATGCCCAGCTCAACATCATTCACCCCCAACAGACTTGAGAAGGGCAGCAGACTGTCCATCATCTCTTGACCTAGAAATAATGACTTGTTAGGTACCCAAGGTAGGCTACTAGTATAGAATACACTCTTAAATCAGCATCAGCTTTGACTAAAATAACTAATACACATTCAACTAAAATCATAGTAAAACCGAGATGAATAGATAATAGATGCAATGCATACTTTTCGGCCATCGTATCTGCTGTTCCTCCAGAGCGTTGACGCGGTCACAGAAGGAGAAGAAAATTCTGTGGATATTTCCTTTCTCCAGACGGAAACTGGTCGATACCGAGCGATAGCTGCGACGTTTGGAAAGCAGAGTGAGAGAGAGGAGTACGGTGTGGGAGAGTGACAATCGTGCTCTCCCGGCAAGTCGACTGCGATTATAGCTGGTGTTGGCGTTCTTCAGGAGGTCCATGATGTGCTAAATAATTTCAAAAACAGAGGGATATCGGTTAGGCAGTGATTCAGGCTACCATCAATGCATTGGGTTTGTGCAGTGGCCAGCATGTTGAAACTGAAAGCTACCAACCTGAACTGCTGGATTTTCCTCTGCTTTTTCAGCGGACTGTCGCTGTAGCTCAACATCTGCATTGGATGAAATAGCAAGCGAATCTGTCAACTGAAATACCACTTGTGGATGCACCACATCTTGCGATTGTGCCTGAAGATGCAGCAAGGGCTCCTCTGACCGGGAAAGCTGCACGAGTACAGGAGAAGGGTGCTGGATCACGGCCATCAACTGGGCTTCCAAGATCTCCTCGACTGCTTGATCCAGGCGTTGGTCAAGCTCTGCGTGGGAAAGAGGCTCCCAGTCGTACTGCATCATCTCAAGCACCGCTCGGCCCGCCGATGCAACACATGCATTTGTGTACATCCTGCTTAACTATAGCCTAGCAAAGAGAACAAGGCATTAACAGCTGCTGCATATACAATATGACCCGTTATTCTAAGCAGAAGTCAGTCCATTCACTAAAAAAAAGCTTTAAATAAATAGGACAGATGCGAAGGCTACTTACACTGACTTGTCAGAATTACTTTAGAGCAGTAGGCTAGTAGCAAAATACTGCCACTGGATTACAATAATAGTCGACAATATTATAACGGAACTTCCACAAGGCCACTCTAACGAGCAAGGATACCCAAGTCACTAGATTCTATGCTCCAAAAGCCACGCATTTGACTTTGTTTTGTTTTTTTCTTCCCCTGAACTTCGATGGCTGACATTCTTAAGAAACTGCTCAGTAGTGCCGCCAACTGGGACGGCGTACAAGGCTCCGAAGCTGTATCGCTCCCTATCACTTCTTACGAGAGCAAATGTCCAGCACCGACACAGAACCACTGCCTTGTAAAGTTAGCCAGATATTACTCTGTTCTGAAAAGGCCTAGAGGTAGCCTTCACCTTGTAACATGAAGGTATACCATAATGGCTATATTCTACAATCTACTGTGTCAGTAGAACAAATTCAATTGTGTTGTATCATTCTATCATATGAAATAAATACAAGAAAATTAGTTTTTCACTGTACCCATCATTCTAGCCTTGCTCAGAGAATCATTTGCTTAACTGACAAAAGCTATTAATTTATCGCTGAATCAGAATTCTTTATTTTAGGATGTTATCAAAAGTACTTAAGATATAGTGAAGCAGAGACTTGAAGGACAGCACTTCAATACATAAACAAGGGCTGAAAAAAGTGTCTCTTTTAATTTCAACGTTCACAATCACAGTTACACATTTTTAATTACATTTATCTTCATTATTCAAATGCAAGAGTTTAATGTTGAATCATTTCAGTCACTCGAAAGCAATTGGTGCAATGCCGAGTGTCGTTGCTTAAAGACGCTGTGATTTTGGGAAGTGCCCCATCAGGAGTTGTCAAAACTAAACATTCAGTGGTTTGTACAATTAAGCCTGCATGACTTATACAAAAAAACTGTAGACATCCATCTTTCTGTAGTTGTTAACATCCCCTTAGTCAACTCAAATCAAAGACAAAAAATGAGAACTTACATTTAAACTTCCCCTTTGGTTTTCCATTGAAAATAGCAGGGTGCTCAAAGGCAAACTCAAACTGGTAAAATACTGTGCTTTTGACTTACAATAGATTGAGACTCAAAATGAAACCAGACAAGAGAAAAGGACACAGGCACAAAAACTTGGGTAAAGAAACCAAAAGAAGCAACACAAGTGACAATATCTACACTGAAATGACATTTTTCCTTAATGGAAATGAATGGAAACACCTGTTGTCAGAGCATGATTTCTGTACAATGTCCTGCATTCAGCCCATAGTTTTGGGAGCAGTTTCATGCATTACATGATTGAATAACTAAGTGACTTTAAAACCTCTTTCTCTTAGATCCCAGATGTCTGTAAGTTCATTTAAGTTCTAAATAATACATAATAATAATAATAGCAATACAGTCATTAAAGTAAAGCACACACACAAAACACAAAGTAAATCCAAAATCAGCAAGAGCATTCTTAAAAATGCACATACTCCCAACACACCAAACATACATCTCTCTCTCTCTCAAACACACACACACACACACACCTAACTACAAATCCATGCCCAAACTAGACAAACTCAAAGGTACAGCACTCATCTGTAGGTAATCTTCAGACCTGTCTCATCCCACCTCATAAGCAAGATTGACATCAGTGCAGCCAATGGGGGTGTTCCCGAAAGGGTGACGCATTAGCAAAAAGGACATGCCTAAGCAATGTCTAAAGCAGGTGATGAGGGGTCGCATATCGTTAGAGCAGAAGAGAGAAGGACAAGAGGAGGGCACAAGTTTTGTTTGCTACTGACATTATGTGAGGGACAAAAATGATGCAGGTGGGGTGTAACGGTCACAATTCCAAAAGGTTAAATCACCACTTGCAATCTTTTATCATTCATGAACTTCTACAAAAAACAATCAAAAAAACCCAAACAAAAACCAAAAAAATAAACAAACACTCACAAATTACAAAAACAAGCTTTTTCTCACTCCCTTCCTTCCTTTCTCCCTCCCTTCATCCATCCATCCATCAAAACATTCGCATATCCATCCATCACTGCACAGCCTGCTCGTTGGCAGTGCTGCTGGAGTCCTGGGGCTTCATGACGTCCGGTAGCTCAGGAGGGCTGGAGAAAGGCTCCACCCTTAGTGGTTCAAAAGAGTCTTCTGGGGAAGATGGGTTGGAGAGATGGAGAGAGAACGAGAGTATGTGTGTAAGACAGAAATAGACAAAGATGTGCATTCTCTGATTATAAATCTATAAAATATGAAAGTCAAAGTAATTCACAAAGAAAATCTCCATGGCAAAAAAAAGGGGGAAAAAATATTTTGGCAAGTACATTTTAAACTGCTACAACGACAGTCCTGATATTCCATGACTTTGCCCCCAAAATGATAAAATGCTCTGGAATAGGCTTTTCAATATTCCAAGATATTCCAGAAATTCCATGACCTGTGGAAACTCTGCAGAGTATAACAAAGAGTGTACATCAAAAAACAGCAACTTACCACTGACACGGAAAGCCAGTCCAACAGTTCCTGGGGCCTGTGGCCTTGCTGTTTGATTCGTAAATCCACAATCTCCAAGTGTCTTACTGTCATCCAGCAATACATCATCCTTGCAGAAATTATACACCAGGTTAACATAGTGCATTTCACAGGCGTGGCTCCAGACACATTGTGAATGGATGAACAACAGTAACCACAGAGCTGAAATGCCACCTAATCAAGTACGGTTTAAGCCAGTGTTTCTTAGCTGGTGGGTCGGGACCCAAAAGTGGGTCGAGGAGTTTGTGGTAAAAAAAAAAAACTAAAATGAAAATGCTACCTTATCAGATCTAATATTGGACCTTTACTTTGATAGACTTTATTTGTATGTCAGACATTGCCATGAACATAGACAGTGTTTATGTGACAGGACATATAATTTTAGCGGTAAACGCAAGTAGGCTACGACCTTGCATATTTGAAGTAAGATATGGATTCACTTAAATTGAAACAAAATGGGACAGAAAACTTAGTTTCGGTGCGGTGGTCACTGAATTGCTGGCACATGAGAGAAAATGCCACATGGAAACAAAGCACCCCTGTCAAAGACAAACCTGTCGAGTACTTTGAAAGTTTGACTAATGCCAAACATATATATAGTTGCGACTTAAAGCTGCAGTTGGCAAGAGTTTTTTGATCATATTCACTGAAACCGACAGTATGCCCCGACAGAACCACATAAATCAGCCGGTTTTAGAAAAAAAACCTGCACTTCTACCTCCACCTAGAGCCTGTTATTTGTTTTGCAAAAATCCACAGCTCCCGGTTCTTCTGGTCCACTCAGAGAAGTGGGGTGTACTACGAATCTCGAGGTATGTTGCGCTCAAAGCCAGGCTATGCTGTGAGCTCAAAGCCAGGCTATGCTGTGACACGAAAGTGGATCTGTTTTAGTGTCGCTATATCACTATGGTATCTTATGCTGTCAACCAAACCTGGTAGGGAGGAGGTTATGTGCTAAGTTATAGCTCAAATCGTGTAATCTACCGCACAGTGACCAATCAATTGTCTTAAAAAGTAAGTTCTCTCATGTGTAGGATTCTGTCATATATCTGACAGGTGGAGCTCCGCCTCTACTAACATTTTGGATCTCGAATGCGCTTTAATAGTGCTGTGCGTGCAAATATCCCACTATGGACGTGCATACCATACAGCAACTGATGACAATTGATTTATTTGATGTTATAGGTTAGACACAAAAAATGACCGCAGTGTAGATTAAGCTATCGCTTATGAATGCGGAAGTAATTGTTTTTAAATAGAGGCGGTCTTGTGCGTCTCCACGTTACACGATTGGCCATAGTCATCCTAACACCGAGAACGCGCACAGATCTGAGCTGAAAGCCTAGTTTGACAAATATATCACATAACTGCAATCGTAGTATCACTGAACGTATACCCCTGAGTCAAGGCTTTGCCAAGCCTCGATATGTCTACATAGCCTCGATATGTCTAATGGCCTCCTTACACCAAACAACTTTGACAAGATTTGGGAAAGATTCTTCAAAGATTGTAGTCTTTTAAGTAATGCCCCCCATTCAAGCTTTACTCAAGACTACAATCTTTCAAGAATCTTTCCCAAATCTTGTTAAAGTTGTTTGGTGTAAGGAGGCCATAACGTGCTTCGTAGTATACCCCACAGGGCTGTGTAAGATCTAAATGTCAATCACAGTCTGGTGCACACTGACAAGCACGAACTCGATGAAAGGGTGCTCGGTGGTAGTGGGGGAGGGTCAATGTAAACATTCAAAATTTTAGCTGAGTCCCCTCAATCTGTCAGACTTGCCAACTGCAGCTTTAATGAACATGGATAATTGTGGGTCCCAAAGCAAGACCAGTTAAGAACCACTGGTTTAAGCGAATAACTACCTTGTACAGCCGTTGCTCTTCAGGTGTCCTTTTCAGAATGCCTTCCACGATCCGTTTTAGCTCGTAAACAGTTGTGGACTCTTTTGCATCTGTGAAAATGGTCGTCTTGTGACGCCTGATCATAAGGAACACATCCTAGGGGGGTGGGGGAAACGACACAAATAAAACAGGACAATTTGGTAAGTTTGGATGTCAACCATTCGTTCAAGTCCTGCTGTTTTTAGAATTTATTCACCCTGGGTGAAAGACAAAAAATGTAATCTGGCATGTCATGCAATTGAACAAACGGCCAACAGCTGAAAACACGGTGACAGCTGCTATGTGCAACACCTTAAATAACTTTAAGGATAAACTACCTCAGCTAGCGAGTAACGTTGAGACAGTCTTAACATTAAAAACAAAACTATCAAAAAGCTTAGTCAAATTACCTCGACATCAGGTCACGCATGTAAAGGTTAGTATGCCATGAGTTAACTGTCAAGTAAAGCCAGCGAATTTTAAGCAACACCTTGCTACCTAAATTGATGCGGAAAATGCAAACAAACTATCCATAAAAGCAAGTTGGTTAGACAATACATGGGGCAAAATTGGCTATACAAGAAAGAGGAAATGCCAGACACAGTTAAATTAGTAATGTTGAGGTTAACGTTACTGAATCTTTTCAGTTAGCACTACATTGACTAACAGGAACACGGTCGTTTTTGTATTTTTTGTTTTTGTTTTATAGCAGGTTGGCATTATTTATATGACTGATAGACTACCTATCCGTAACAACTAACCAAATTAAGTTAAAATCATTAAGTTTAAGTGGTTTGTGCCCAATATTAGTGTGACCATGATGCCCTCGATACGTCATACAGCCAACAAATAGCAGCTAGTCTACGTTAGGCTAACGTTAACTAAACTGCAAACCATTTGACAACTGCACTAGTTCTTCGCACAGTAAATTATCCTGATATCAAAGATGCCTGACTTATATTTTTGAAGCCAAGTAACAAAGGTGGCTAACAAACATTATCCAACAATAAGGAAAAGATTTAGGGATGCCTACTTAAAAAAAACTAAGGTTAAAACTGACAGTACCTAACGTTAGCCTGTAACGTTAGTTAGCTTGTATAGCTGGACATATTACGAAACAAAGAGATTTGTCTGTGGTCAGCGTTTTGAAAACACTTACATTGGGTAATCACAACCCAATACTTCGTATATATCACTAATGATAACTTCACAAAATCGAATGATGACAACTAAAAGTACAAGACATGAAACGTGATAAGTTAGTTTCTCATCCTCACCATTTCCCTCGGTCGGTTGCTTCGCCTCTAACCCCAACAATCCCACATTGCACCGGGCGGGCACATCAAAATGTTCGCGTTTGGCAATCTATGGTTTGGCCTCAGGAAGGGTGGGCGTAACACATTAAACCTAGAACTATATCAATTTCCAATGCAGAAAAAAGCAACACAAGACACAGAGAATCAGGTTTTAATAAAAGCTGTATTGTTATCAATTAACAAAAAAGAATGTCAACTTCCATGTTCTGTTGTCTAGGCTTGTTCTAGTATTTCTATTGTTGATATATACGCTTTTTGCCGTTTTCATGTTTTGTTGTTTCAGTATTGATATCAAGTTACTTATAGCAATATCAGGGATGATGAGTATGCAAAACTGTCTGCACACAAAGCAGGGCAAATTATGTCAAAATGTATCGTCCACACCCATACAAAGTCCAACACCAAAATGTTGTGTGCAGACTGTATTTATTTGTTGTAGGGAGAATGAGCAAGAATTCAGTAAATCGTGGTTTGTGAATGTGATGGCTGCCCTTTGACTGAGTGAAAAGCAGAATCTTCAAGGAGGTACATGAGGTTTGCAAGAGTTGCAGGGGTAGGGGATGGGGAACACTTGTCTTCCCATAGTAAGTGGAAATCCCATGTTGCAGTCATATTATGTACCGCTATGAATTACATCTAATATTTCATAGTGTTGAACAACACTATTTTTACAGTACCTTCAATAGTGTCTACAGACACTTCTCCGTGGGCAGCAGAACTATCCTCCCATGGAGTTAGGACAGCCCCTCTCTCCTTCACAAGGTTCTCCCAGTTCTCGATACAATTAATATTTATAAGAGTTCAATTGCTTCATTTTCCTGGGTCCTCCCTCCTTTATCTCCCTGTGAAAGTGCATCAGTTTTGATGGGACCTTTTGTCCGTCGAGGTCTGCCTCGTCCACGTTTCTCCCCTAACTCCAATCGGACATTTTTCTGATGTTGTTTATAAATGTCTGAAACAATTCCTCCGACTGCTTTAACCACAAGTCTTTCTTTAAGTTGCACCCGTCCCCTTCCACATTGTCTTTGTAATCTTGTTCTCACACTGACACTCTCAACTGCTCCCCTTTCTGTTCTTTGCCCTCTAGTGTCATCACCCTCTCTTACTCTCAATTCTTCTCCCCATCCTACTCCTCTACCATCACCACCACTTTCCACACTCTCTCTTCCTCTCGTTTCCTCACATTCCCTTCCATCCCTTTCCCCCTCTGCTCCTTCCTCCTGTCCCATCCTTTTTTCCCCCGGGTCTGCCGTTCGTCTCGTGCCGACTGCCCCCCTCTCTTCCTCCGTGGTGCCATCTTCTGTTTGTCTGCCGGTGTCCTCCAGTCTGACTCTGCAGCCTGGGCAGGTGAAGATGTGCTCTTCATTCTTCAGCCTTGTGTCCTCATACTCTTTGATGTCCGTGGGCTGGGTGACCTGGTGCCACTGTCTGCACTCCTCACACTGAAGTTGGACGCCACTGAGAGGGGCCTGGGGCTCCACAAGCACAAAGGTGAACTTGTTTATCTCACCTCCATCCACCTGAGGAGAGAGGTAAAACACACATTTTACATGTTGCTTGAATCTGTGGTTGCTACTCAGACTTTGTCAACATGCAAGGCAATAATGTGAGTGTAATAGCCGGAAAATCCAAAACAACTTAACACAACATGCAAACAGGTCCATAAGAAGTTAACCTGGAGCATAGCTGTAAGTGTGGAGCTTGATTGGCCATCCCACTTACTCACCATCAACAGCCTGGGCTTCTTAACTAGGGGCGAGGCAGCTTTGCTGTGGAGCAGGGAGAGGGGTCTCTGGCGGGTGCTCGGGTTGACCGTGCAACACAGGCGGTACACAGAGGCAGGGAGGCACACATCCCAGCTGTCAGGGTGCTGCTTGGACAGGTCAAACACCGTCCTGCTCAGACAAGAAAACACAGGGTGTGCAGCTGTAACTTTGTAAAGCAATCCACAGTTCTGGCAGGTATCTCAAGTTGAAATCAGCAGTTGCACCGCTGCTGCACCACCGTAGATATCCAAATATATAGCAGTATTTTAACAGAAATGGTTGAGAGAGGGATACATTAGACTTACTTGTCAATGAGTGCCTTCGTGGTTTGGTCCAAGGAGCCAGCCTGAGGATGGTGGTGTATGAAGGATGTCTCCAGTCTCACAAGTTTATGCAATGCATTGTTGATCTAAAATATAATAAGAACTAAAGTAATTTCATCAAATAACACACTACTGAATTACCAAACATACTCAAAATATATACACATTTATTTTATGGGGTGATTACTGCTCACTGTACAAGTTGTGGTGAGCGCACGAGTGTTCATAACAGCTGATGTTTGAACATGACTTCAAAAATCCGTCAGAAATTAAACAAGGCCATGATATGATTTACCTCTTTGAGGCATCTTGGGCTGATCCTGGAGAGGAAGCCATAGGGATAACCTATGCAAGAGACTAAGTCGTAGATGTTCTGGGCAATCTCATGACCATTGCATGTCCTCATGGGATAGGCCTCGACCCATCTGGAGTAGAAATCCATCACTGACAAGACAAACTTGTGTCCTCTTTGAGTGACTGACAGAGGGCCTATTACCTCAACCCCGAGCCATTCCCATCTGCCTTTAATCTGGGGAGAATGGAGGGGAAATTTATCAACTTGCTAGTTTTGCTTGTGCACTTAGATATTCTCATTTTCAATCTTACCTTGATTGCACGTTTGGGAATAAACAGAAGTCCTTGGCTCCATAAATCATTTAAGGAAACCTAAAACATTGTTACCGTTACTCCAACACACAACATTTAAGTTACCACACAAACATGATTGAAATGCACCATAGACAACAATTCTGTGCTCAGTTGATAGCATATTAACATGGCAATCATAGCAACCTTAACATGGCACTTACGTTGTCTCCATTCTGCCCATCGTCCTTTGCCCACTGAATGCTCTGTCCATCAGAATAGAAAATGTGAACAGATGTATTCCTGGGTACAATAATCATATTGAAATGACTGTTCAATTTATTGTTGTGGCTTCTACCTGAGGTACACAGTAATCATCATGGAAAGTACTTGGATGCCAAGTAAGTTTACTCCAGTCAATCTTCTCCAGCTGAGCACTCTGGGCCTTATCTGATCGCTGACTGCAAGTAGACAGAAAAAAAGTGTACATACAATGACAAACATGTCCTTGTTGAAACATTTAAGTAAGTATACTAAATGTTAACTCCTGTCAAGAACATTCATGTAAATAATTTACCGGAGTAAAATAAAGGTACCGGAGAGATTTTAATGATGCTTACTTACTCTTTTAACAACTGATAGCTCTGCCCATTGGTCTCTGAAGTAGCCTCTGTTGGGGACTCTGGTGTCTTGGGAAACTACAGAATGAAAGTCGTCCATAAAGCAAATTTGTTTCGATTATTTCAAGCATCCACCATCACTATTTGTAGACCATGTTGTAGGCTTTAGAAAGATCCCTCAATTAAACAATAAAACACGCAGGCCTGCTTATGTTGGCTGATCACTGATAAAACTGGGTAAACGTCTTCATTGAACTATAACTTACTAAAGTTATTCTCTTCCGTTGACGACCATCTGGTGTCTGAAACAACACAAGCAATACATTGAAATGCACGAGTTTGTGAGTCCAAATGACTCCCATGTTTCAGTATTTACAGTAGGTCTATGTGTGTTTACTATTGACATGCCTACCTTTTTGCAGACATTATCAGGAAAGTTAAAAATCGTGGGCAGCGCTGTATCACGTAACCGATAACCATGTCCTGATCTGACAAAGAAATGTCTCTCAAAATGATCGGAACACAAATAAGAGGATGATTTGGGAGTCCAGTTCTTCCATCTGGTTCGCCGCGTCCACTCTTTCAGTCTTTTGGGATCTTTGATAGGGAATCTGGACAGGTGAAGAAACCATGATCATCAACTCGGCAAGCAGGCTAACTGCTTTCATTTCAACTGGTAAGTAATGACAGCTATAACCTGCTATTTCCATTAAAAATTTCCATTTTCCCTGTCATTAACAAAAGCCACGTGCTTGAGTTTTTAACGTGCCATTTCAGCGTTGACATTAGCCTGCCTACCTGTGAAACGAAACTCCAGGCAGACCCTTCTCAGAACGATTTTTGCAATTATAAGCACTACACGAAGGCATACCCTCGTCGTTTTCCAGTTATTATTACCAATGTAGTCTACTGTAAGTTGTTGCAATAAATTAACGATAACTTTAGTAAAACATTAAGATAGTTGGTTACATGTTTGGTTGTTTGATAGTGTCTGGTTAAATCATGCAGATGGATGTAAACAGTGTTGCTCTGGAGTTCTAGATTTAGCGGCAGCTTTCGACTTTGTGTACTAAATGACATTACCGCTCTCTGTTGTTCGGAGTATGACATTACACGAAGGTTGCAGGTAAGTAGGTGACGTGTTTCATCAGTAAAAGAAAGGTTTCATCCATTAGAGAGCATGGTAGTCAGCACCAGGGATGGGCCGTATTTATAATACATGCATTTCAAATACAAAATAGTATTTTTGTAATTTGTGTTTTATTGGGTTGAAGAAAATGGATTTGCATTTTGTATCCAAATACTTTATGTATTTTTGTAGTTTAAAAATACTGGCAAATATTTCTGGTAAAACCAATGCTTTTGGTGATGTGATGACATCATAAAAGTGCAAAACAATGAATGTACCCTCTGACTGGTGCGGAGTAACGTGTAGTTTGCTCACACAGACACACAACACACTCCCTTTATCACACCAACCCACTCATTCAACCACATGGTTACTTGCTCACCCACACTTATAAGTTTACCTGTTTGTCGTAGAACTTTGGAACAACTTTGACTGTGATGTGTATGTGTTCTCCAAAGCTGATGATGCACAAGGCACCTTTCTGAGCAATGTTCCTGAGTATTGTTTATCTGGCACATTCCCTTTGATATTTTTACTGGGCAACTTATGATTCAAGTTCTCAAGAATAAGTAGGCAAATTAACATGATCATCCAATCGGAACACATGGATTATGTGGCTGCCCTGCAACATTGCTCAAATGTATCCCATGGATCTCCTAAACCAACACAATGAAAAAAAAAATCATATTTATGTCAGTGGCATCAACATTACACTATTTAGTGCTTAGATGGTATACCCAGTTAATTAAAGTTCAAAGGTACAGCACGCACATCCAAAGCGATGAGTACTGGGTGCTGGGCAGGAAAGCACATGCATGTAAATGAACGGTGAGTCCGCACACCAGAATCTGCTCCCTAGCGTTTTAAAGGTATATCACTATTATATACCTGTGATATACATTAAAACGCTAAGGAGCAGATTCTGGCGGACTCAACGTTCTTTTACATACCCAGTTAATTAAAAACCAACTAAAAGGGTCATGATCCTCTTACCTGATCAACAGTGTTACACAGTGCAAGATCAAGCATTCTGGACATGCATTAACAATGTCAGACTTCATTCTCCTTATTATAGGCTGTCAGTGTGTTGGGTTGCTTTAAACCCACATTCTGTGACAAAATAGGTTTGGTGGTTAGTTTGTACCACTTGTTCAGTTGTGACTTTTTGAGTACATCTCTGACAGTATTTAAGCTATGAGATGTAACAGGCAGGTCAGCATAGTTGATCTGTCAGCATCTGTGACCACAGATTTATGGCATGTCTCGTAGACAGAGAAAGGCTGTTGCTCTCAAACAATGTCCACTTAATCTACAGTCAGTGTACTGATGAAGGAATATATTAAATAGACAGATATGGAAGGTTTGCAAAGTGATTTCATGCTCCCTTTTAAAAGTATTTTTAGTATTTTCAAAATACAGTATTTTATTTTGATACATGGTATGACTACTGTATTTTGTAGTTTATTTGATACATTTAAATAAGGGTATTTGATAGTTTCCTGGAAAATACATTTTGATGTATTTTTGCCCATCCTTGGTCAGCACAATCTCTCACTTAAAAATATCCTAATTCTGCTTCTGCTCAGTCCCAACACATATATTATAATACATTATAAAACAATACAAATATTGTACAATACATAACAAAATACTTTTGTCTGCTGGACAAAAACTGTTTCATGGAGAACTGTTGTGATTCATTTATACGATAGCGAGCCATTATGACAAGGATGTTGACAGGTGAGGGGGTACAAAAAATTGAGTACATCCTTATCATAAAGTACCCTGAACTGAACAGGCCTGTGACTTTGAATTTGAGCAGTTTGCATCCCTGTTGTGATGTTCAAATTGTATCTGAAAATATTGTTAGTTTGATGCAAATCTGAAGTATTTCCTCTGCTAAATAACTTCAACCAGGTCAGTTATATTTCTGAACTTGTTAGACAGAAAGTTGGTCTTTATTTAAATATATACCATTAAAATTAGGAAAATTTGGTGCTTTCTTCGACATCAAAATTGTAACATATTAGAGAGGGACTTAGGATAGTCCATTTTACACACGGTCAAAATTGGAAATGTGTGTTGAAGTGGTGTAGTTTTAAAATGAAACATCAATTTGAGAATACAAATTATTGAAAAATGTGTTTTAGGCCAACAATGGTATTTTTGCAATTGTCTAGGTGCTGCTAAGTCTATTCATTAATAATAACAAATAGCTATGCAACATGAGATACTGTACATAGTATGCAGATAATGTCAGGCGCTTATCCAAGCTGCAGTGACGATTATGATGATGAACTTTCCACCTTGATTCCAGTTCACAGTTTGGAGGAAAAAAGACAACACTGTCATGGTTTCATTTTGTCTATATTTCTCTGAATGTTGGTACCACACAATGACAAAAATAGATGCAGAATGTTTAAAGCATTAATACAACAATATTAAAAAGGAGAAAAAGGCAAAAAAGGATCAATGACGGTACCAAACTATCAGAGTTCTCTGAGCTTTTAATTATAATCATCACAACTGTTTTGTAGTATTATGTACAATATCCTACCTGTTCAATAATATATTCCTTTCTTTTAATAAAATACACCTGACTGGTTCATCTAGATACTATCAGGGACAGGTACAGCAGTAACAAAAGAGCTGCAATGTGAATGTATTAGAGTTCTCCATTAGCCTACAGGCAGGACAGCCATTTGAGTCTCAACTTCATCATGAATAGACTGAATTCATCCATCCACTGAGTTAAGCTGGTAAACAGGTTTTTTGATAAACAAAAGTATACACCAATAACTTCACGCCAAACAAGGTCAACCAAATCCAAAACAGATCACTAGATGTCACCCTTCAAAAATAACACCCTGAATGCGAATCAACTCCTCTCAGTTGATAAACTGAAAATGTGAAGGCCTAAATAGAGAGAACTGTTGAACTTTTTTTAAATTTATTTTTTAAACCTGGGGTAGTTATACCTCACATATGATCATCTCATCTCAACATGGTCACTATGTTACAATTCATAGGCTTGCCTCTTTTAAACGGCAGACCTGTTGGTGTTTGAAACATGTTGACAATGAGATTCTCTCCTACATACATTCCTGTAATTCCTCTCATTTTCAGGATGTAAACCTGAAAAGCTGATAAATCAACAGATTTACATGTTCCCAGCTGTAAACACGCCAAGGGAAATGCTATGGTCCATTTCCACCACTGTTCCAACTATGCCCTATTTTGTTGTGAACGAGCACCTCAGCCTGCAAACCGCAAAGCATTTCAGTGATCAACAACCTCTGGTCTAATGCCTCTAGTGCCTGTAAAGCCTTATCTATGGAGTTTTTGCTTGTATGTAACCTACTTGAGTGGCTACAGCAGCACAGCGTAACCTACATAGCCCCCCACACACTGGTAGTGGCCACAAATGCTTGCCTTGATAACATGCCCGTGCATAATGCCCCAATTACGGGATTTATAATCCCGTCTGCTCCGCCAAGAGCTCCGCTTCTCTTAATCTGTAATCTCCCTGCAGGACGCTGTGAAGCGCCCACACCAAAGCGCTCGTGCCCAGCTGTTCTCCAGAGACAAGAACAACAACATTATTAATAACATTGCAGGATAATAATAACAACACCCCCATCCCCACATTTCCCTTCCTCCCTCAAACCCCTCAATTGAGAGTATAGTCTCTGTCTTTTGTTTTTGCAAGAGAACCCAAACTGGACAGACAATAAAATAATTACATCCCTCACTTTCAAAACAAGATACGACTGATGACGGGTGCACCACAAGTCAAAACATTTGCAACAATCAAAAGATCTTTAAAAATGTCACTTCATAAATTAACTGGAAAGACAAATGTCCCTAGTTGAGATCATGGGTCCCCCAGGGAACCTGTACCTGTCCCCCTGACAAAAGTATCAAACCAGAAGCTCCCTGTCAGGAACACAGGGTCTCTGTATTTGGCAACATGTCTCATGTGAGGCCCCGCAGGTGGGAGGTCACTTCTGATGATAGAAAATAAAAAACAACAACAAACAAAACAAAACAAATATAAAACAAAAATAACAAACTTAATGATCTCATACATACAGAGTTCACTTCTGGATACATTTGATGAGCACGCAGGGTGGCAAGGTGCACACAATTTGGCCACTATATTTCTTCGTAGAGTTTTTAAAAGCACAGTCCACACCTGAATGAATAGCTGAGAGAGTGAAAGTGCCTGGGTATCCATGTGTGGTTATGCCTGGCAACGTATACAACTGTGTGAAGCTGACTATGCAGACTACTGGGTTAGTGCCTCTCCAGCCAGTAGTCTTCTGATCACTTAATATCAGTATGGACCTATGATGCAGTATGAAACACAAGGTCAATGTGTATTTGAGCCTAAGTAACTGGGGGTCTATGAGGTTCAAAGCCATGTTATACCATGTTGCAGCTCAGCAATGTCATGTGCAATATCCTATGTACAGAGTAACTATTAGCTGGATTAAGATAAATTAAGTGCTAGGGAATGCTTGTATGCACAACCAGCAAGAGTGAACTGTAGATTTGTGTGTACTAATAATTATTTGCAATGAGGAACAAAATCTGTGTATATTCAGCGGGGTTTATGTGTATACGAGAGTGTGTGTGTGTGTATATTGATGTGTTATAAGGCATTACAGCAGCAAAATGATTGCCAACACATCGTGTGTCATTGGTGACCACCCTCCAGCAGTAGTGTCATTTTTGTGAAATTAAACATGGCTTACATCCCGATCATAGCTCTGTATTAGTTTTGACCCTTTTAAGTGTATGCAAGTGTCTGGCTGTCTGTGTGTGGGGGTGTGTACATGTGTATTTGCCAAGTCGCCTCCCCCGCAACTATGCCACAATACCTCTCTGTAAGTCTTTCTCTCTCTCTCGTTCTCCAGCACATGGTCCCCTAAGAGTGATCCGATCTTTCCTGCTTCTCCTAGCTCCCCTCTTTCCTCCTTCCTTCCTTCCTTCCCTCTCTCCATTCTCAGAACTCATCATCGGAGCTCAGCAGCAGGGTCTTCTCGTTGTCTCCGCGAGCGCTGCACATGCTGTGGGAGCGGGAGACGGGCGGGCCCCCGTGCTGCTCCAGCGTGGACTGCTGTGTGTACTGCTGGTAGGCTGGAGAGAAGTTGTGGATGGCGTCCTGCACCATGTCCCCGGGGTTCATGGTCTCCTTCAGGCTGCTGGAGATGCTCTTCATGGGGGCACAGCGGCCTGTTGGAGCATGGTAGAGTGGTGGTGGGGGGGGGGGGGGGGGGGGGGGAGAAAGAGAGAGAGAGAGAGAGAGAGAGAGAGAGAAAGAAAGAAAGAGTTGTGTGAGAACAATGGCAAACTGTAATAGAGGATGAATTAAAAAAACAAAATGGAATAACATGTCCGAAGTGTCCATGACACATCGATGACCACATACCAAATAAGACTGAACATCAACTATAAAATAATCCAAAAAAAAAAAAAAAAAAATGAAACAATGCTAAAACAAAACGGAAATATTCTGCACGATGGAAATGAGAAATAACACACACTGGAAGGCCAAATTAAAATATAACAAAGATACTCAAAAAAACAGCAGCATAAAGCAAAAATGGTTCACTGGGTACACAATCTAGAATTCAACCTACCGTACTGTCCATAGTTAGGGACTGGGCCTTATAGTGCAGCAAAGAGAGAAAGAGGGGAACGGGGAGAATAATATAGGAGGAAGGGTTTCACAAAAGTAAAGTATGTGTTGAGGGAAAATAGGAACAGGATTTTTTATAAGAGACAAAAAGGGATAAAAGGAATGCATTAAAAGTATGGAGGGAGTGAAAAAGTAAAAATAGAGGGAGGAGAAAGGATATGGCAAGGAATACAAAAGGATGGATGGGAGGAGGGAGAGAGGTAGAGAAGAGAAAGGACAAGTCAGCAAGAGAACAAAGGGTACAATGCTGGAACCATAAAATAGAATATAAGCATTCCTTCAAGACTTTGCCAACCAAAATCAGATATTTGTTTGGAAACGCCTGAAAGTATTTCTGAAAATGTGAAAAGACTGAACAGTGTGGTCCTGAATTGTAGAGTTAGACCTTTAAGTTACACTTTTTTCATAACTTGTTTTGCTACACAATTTTTTTGAACGGCCCAGAAAAGGGGTATTGATGCGATGAGTTCCCCACATACCATAATCCCTCCCTTTAAAGTGCTGAGGGAACGCGGTCACTTGCCATGCACATTTTTAACTGATATGCAGCCGAGAAACAATGGATTTTATTGAGCGGCACCAACAAAAATAGAACTGAATCGTAATCGACATGGCCGCGGTAGCAAAGCTTGACGCTGGTGTGTGGGGTTGTATTGAAATCAATGGAACCTAATGTAATCCAATGTCGAAACCAATGTGACCCACACTCATGTCGCCGCTGATGTGCGGTTTCCTGTTCGGAATAAGTGTTCGGGTGTTTGCCATGCCTTCATATTCTAGATGAATCTTCCCTGGATGCCAGAATTTTGAAGATCCTATAAACCATCGGTGATTCGTTGTATACATTACAAAACTAAAAGTATTGTGAAAAATCTGCTTTCTGCAGTAGATTAGCAAAGGATGCATACTCTGTGCACTTAACAGGTGTCACTAATTAGCTTTTCCATCTGGCTGAAGACTTGTACTAATTAGTCAGCTGGTTTATATAATGGTTGGAACAAATATGTGATACAGTTGAAAGCAGCACTTCAACAGTCAGTGGACCTGCTCACAGGATTTGAGAGCAAAGTATACAATGTTTCATGAATTTGACACCTAACTGGGTATACTTGGCAATTGTTTCGTTCATTCAGATTTATTTATGTGACAAACTCAGAACACATCATTTATTCTTGGTTTACAGGGTCTTTAAAACTTAGAATTTAAACAGTGACATGTAAATAACATATTCCCCCAACCTGCCTTAAGCCTTCAACAGCACCATTTAAGATCACTCCATACAAGTAAGTCTCTGTCTTAGCTGGGTTTACTCACCATGGGAGTCCAGCCGCTTGTCCATGTAGACCTTGTAGGTGAAGGCGTGGCGCAGCGCGAGGGCGGCGAAGAACATCTCGATGCAGATGATGAAGTTCTGGTAGCCAGCGGCAACGGTGCCCTCGCCCACCGACACGTTCGGGGCGTGGATCTGCGGGATGGCACCGCACTTCTCCAGGATGGCCAGCAGCATGCCTGACACACAGGAGGGAGGGGAAGCATGGTGGGGTGTTGTTTAGAGCCTGACCGATGAATCAATATGCTGATATTATCGGCCGATATTAGCTATTTGCCGATCTATGGGTATCAGCGTTCAACGGCCGATAACTGTTTAAAAATTCAGTAAAGGAAAGCCAAATACTGATCGTCATTTCGGCCAATTTGTCCTCACTTTTAGACACAACTTCTCCATTTCAGAGTCTGGTGTGTGGTCACCCTATTTCTGCTAAATTCATAGCACACATGTAGCCTCCACTTCCCCTTTTCCCCGATTAGCCCATTTCACAAGATGAGCCGCTGTGTAAATCAACTTCCTGTGGAAGAGCACTGTCCCATAGACAGCAAAAGAAAAGTCCACAGGAAAGACTGAATAGAGGAAGACGTTTTACCCTGCCAATTAAGGCATCATTAACATCAATGAGGCCGGACACCTGGACACTGTGAAATTGGTCTACTGGTTTTTTCAGTGTATTTCTTCACAGAACTGCTCACATGAAGTTGAAAAAATATGGTTCCCTTCTATTCTCTATAAGCTGGGTCGAGGTTGCAGCACGGTTCAAGCCGTGCCTGAGATGCGGATATGGCAGAGGCACTGTGGCTGCTGTAACCTATTGAAGGAGAAATCTGGCTTGTTTTCACAAAGATATCCGTTTCTCGGAGTCACCAAGTACTGTCGGTACAGAAAAAAAATGGTACTTGGTAAAACAATCGGTAGTACTGTCGGTACAGAAAAAAACGGTAATAGGTAAACTAAAGTGCTACACTCTGGGGGCATGTCCGTGAGCTCCCATGTACATGCCCCCAGACTGTAGCGCTGTAGCTGTGTTCACCAACAGTACTCGGTGACCTTGAGAAACGGAGATCTATGTGAAAACTCGCCAGATTTCTCCTTTAATATGGGTGGCGAAATGAAAATCAACATGCAATGGAGCTGTTACGCAGACGCAACGCAGACATGTATTCATATGGGAGTATGAATCATATCGTTATCTTACATTATGCAATTTTCCTTTCCAATCACACAAAGTATCGCACTGTTTAATGCTGTTAACGGTGTGTAAAGAACACAAAAAATATTATCACAAAGCATAATGTGAACCTTGAAACTTTTTTTTGTGGCAATGGTGAGCCTTTCATTTGGATACCAGATAATGAAATCCTCAAATATCGAAATCGGTATCGGCCTGGCTCTGGCGTTGATTGCAGAAACCTTTTCATATCTCATCTCATCAAGCTGGCTGATTGGCAAGTCCAGGTAGCCTCCTTCAAAGCAGTTGCTGTGGCACTCTTTGTAAGCTCCCAGGTAACCCAATTTCCTTTAGTGTCTAATCATTTGTGAACTAGTTCACGCCGCCTTGACCAGTGCACCGTTTACTAATGTAAGTATAAGCACAAATGTCCAGCAGGAAAAATAGATGCACCTGCTTACCATTGTTTTGTAACCGGTCTTTAGCACCCCAATGTTGTTTAGTTCAGAATTATGAATGTTGCCAAGATCAAATAAGTCTTCTTAATCCTCCAGACTATCAGTTTACAATAAAGCTAGGCATGAATGGCCTTTTAATGTCCTCAGCTTTCAAATTCAGGCCCAAGTAATTTATCTATGTCATATGGGATTGTAGAGGTACAACTACAGTGAAATGGGGTGGGGACTCCATCTAGGGAGCCCTACAGAGGGGACTACATCAAACTTACTGAATGAAAAGCAGTAAGAGTGACAAAGGGGGGGGGGGGGGTTCTTACCTTGCCAGAAGGAGAGGAAGATGACGGACTTGACCATGAAGAACTTGAGCACGGGGCTATAGGGGACGAGCAGCTCTCGGGTGGCGAAGTAGAAGAGGAAGAGTGCATAGAGGGACAGGCTGACAGAGATATTGTAGATGATGGTCACGTAGAGATAGCCACTGGCCACACTGTAGACAGGAGACATCAGAGAGGGAGAGTTAAAAATACCTCGTCACAGACCAATTTGAGGACCTTAATGTGATGGCATTTAGCATCAATAAGCGCTTTCAGATATAACCTCCGGAGTATATGCGGAGGTTTGTCAAACGGAGGTCCTACCCTTCGGATGATTCAGATATGATGCTAACCTGCGGACCTTATACTGACCTTATACGGACGTATGTGTGAACGACATACAAGCACATTACAGAATCTCCGTGTGGTTGTCGAGTGAGGGGTGGGGGCTTGTAGAGTTCACAAGATGCGAGATATGACGCAGAATATATGCGGCCGCTGCCTGTCACAGCTGCTTTTTGTTTACAAAGTGTAGCCTATGCATTATGTAGGCTAAAGAACAGAAATCTATTGTGCGTAGGCTAATACTTAAGTGCGCACTTGAAATTGAACTACAGTATTTGTATGTGTGCTTCGAATAAACACATAATCTGTTTTCAACGTTGTACCAGAATCTGGTTTGCGTTGGAGAGAGAGAGCATGCACAAACTTTATGGTAGGCTACCAGCCAATTCAGTAGGCTCACTAAAGACTTCAAGGCCATCATACAACGTTTTTTTTAAGCAACAAACAAAATACTAACATAACAGTGAAGTTCATTTTTTCATGGTTTATTTTTTCCCAAAAGCATCCTCTCCCCATGTGTCTATTGCTTTTACGTAAGGAGCTTGGAACAAAGTTTTCTTCATTTTCATTTTCTAGGCATATATGCTCAACAAATATCAGCTAGCTCAGCAGGCCATGAGAAGGCTATCAATGAACAGAAAACCGTGTTGGCTAACAATTTATTAAATACTCCTTGTCGTCAACGACATCGCTGTAGGCTACTGCCTTTTCAGCGCCTTCTGCTTATCAGTCTTTTGAATTCGTTTGGCCTTGCCATGCAGTTGTAGGCTACAACGTGCCATTCCCTTCATGTGTTCTATCAAAATGTTGTATGCCCTCATGGACAGTAGCTCCGTGATGTCTGCATCTTTCCAGGTCGGAGATTTTCTGGACAGCACTATGCCACTCCATCATAACACTGGCATTTAAGTCAGATCTAACCACATGGACGCACGAAAGAAACGTCACCAACACGCCCTCTCACTAGGTGTGAATTTTAACCGCATGTTCTACGCCTTGTTCAGACACAGCACATTTACATAATGTCCGGAGGAAATACTAGGGGGGGAACAGTAGAACAACCGGCTAAATTCGGACTTCCATATGACCGGTTATGTCGTTCAGATATACGGCCCCACCGTTTAACATCGGCAGAACCTCCGGTCTTACACGTATGTCTGAAAGCGCTTATTGACCACCATTAAAAGAGCACTCAACACAGCTCTTGCTTACTGGCTTACTATACATTAATCAGTACCAACATCACTATACTTTTCAACAACAGTCCCAATGTCCAGACACATTAAACACCACTGTGCACTTTGTCAAATAAAGATATCATATACTGTATGTCCATTTCCATTTTAAATTGTATTGCCATTTTAAACAGACTAAAGTCAACTAATCATGAAATCTGGAGTTTTTTGGACAGGTTTCACTTTCACACAAGCATACTTTTCTTTAAAATTTGGACTGAGGCGAGAGCAGAGATAAGATGTATGCCTACTTGAAGTCGCCGTCTCTGTACTTCCCGAAGGCCTGCAGGATGACTGTAATCATGGCCATCAGAGGCTTCACAACGCAGAACTGCAACGTCGCCTGAGGGCACCGACAGGAGACACAGACGAAATAGACATCAGCAGCGGGGAAAAAAATACCTACAAGCCTGGCGTGTGTGTCCTCATTACATACAGTTCATACCTGTTTACAGAATCGGAGGAAGCCGATCGAATAGGTTCTTCCCCAAAGGCAGCATGTCCCATAAACACAGCTGGACCTGGAGAAGAGGAGAGGAGAATGGCTAACACGGACTTCCAAACATGGACGATTACAGCAAAGCAAGCTATGATAGCAAAGGTTAATGTAAATGGCCTAATCACAATGTTTACAATAACAGGAGTATAATTACAGAACAGACGCCTGTGGTTGGGTGTGTGTGAGAGAGAGGGAGAGTGAGGAAAAAAAGAGGGGAGGGAAGAACAAGCAGCTTCACTTACTCAATAGGCTTCCCTCGGATTTCTGCCATGATGGCACTCTCCCCTCCAAGGTACTCATAGCACAGGCTGAGGAAGTTGTAGATGACAAATGCTGCAGGCAAGAGACACAAACACTTATTTTTAGTACATAGTGTCAACACACAAAGTATACAGTATGCATCACACAATAGCCTATTCAAAGCTGTTGGTACAGGTGCAAGTCTAAATAGTTGGCACACAACAAAGAAAATCTCCACCATACTCCTGTGGATGTGCAAAAAATGTTATCAGTGGGAACATGGCCAGATAAAAACCGTCAATAGACAGGGGCCTCTCTTCTCCTCCTCACAAACCTCTCTCTCTCTCTCTCTCTCTCTCTCTCTCTACATGAGATTAATGTTGTTATTGCTCAACTGCTTCTGTGCACTTTACAGAGTCCAGTCACGCACAGCGGGGTCATTGTCTGCCGTGGCCCCGGGGCAGTTAAGCGCTATCCATTCTTGCTAGGATCAACACTGCCAGGTCTAATACTCTTCAGCGGTGCTCGCAGCGCGCGCATACAACCATTTCACCGCTGTCTGGGTCACTTTCCACATCTGTGCTATCCAGTGGCCAGCAGTGACCAAAGAAAGTAAATAAAGAAAACAAATGGCTAATATTTTTCTTCTCTCTCCCTCACTGTCTTGAATTTGTACCATTAGTTTCTTCTGCCCATGTCTGAAAAGCTCTTAAAGCGTTCAATATCCAGGTAAAGAGGGTATATTTCTTTGCCATTGAAGTGCGTTTGTAGCAGATTTACACAGTGGTGGTACCTTGCAACATATGAGAAGTTCTGTCAAGAGGCCTTTATGGCCCTGTGACCCTCTTAGCGGGTTGACTGTCTGCCTTTGCTTTCCAGGTGTGAAGTGGTGGCTAAATTATAGAGGTGTCGTTTAATAGGGCCTTGGGGCTTTAACCTAAAGAAGACCTGCAGACCAAAACACTGGCCTTTAACATTAACACAAACAGGCCTCTGTCTGCATCCTTTGATGTGCCATTTATTGTTTACTTCTCAGGGCACACACACACACACAAAAGCTCAAATAGCTTGCCTCATTCAGTCTACACAACAGCGACAGAATGTGAGGGAGTGAGAGGGACAGAGAAACAGAGGACGAGGTGGGAGGGTGAGAGAGAGAGCAAGAGAGACAGAGAAAAAGAGAGACAGAGAGTGATAACATTTCAAAAAAGAATAGGAAGCAGAATCCCTGGGCAGCATGTGGCTAGCATGTGTTGTGTTGTGCGCTGGTTGCTGATGTGGGCCGCTGTGTGTCGGCACGTCTGCATCTGTGACTGCGTGCGGCACGACTCGTCCGTTCGTTACCACTGGTCGCCCTCTCTCTATCTTTAGCCCCCACGATGCCCCGGGGCCACAGCTGCTGCACGTTTCCTCTGCCATGTGCAGCGTAAGCCAGAGTGGGGGCCGACTGCGGCCAGACCGAGCCGAGCTGTCAGCTCCCATACTGTCACTTCCAGTGTTTTCTCACACACTCACACACACACACAAACACAGAGCACCAAGTCACTGTAAAAGCTATTAGCACGTCCGCTTCAGTCAGTGTTCCACAAACAAACAAACCAACAAACATGGCAGCCCTTTGTTGAAGAGGCTATTCTAAAAATGTGTCTTTTGATGCCATAGAGCTAAAAGCATGCAGTCAAAGCTGGCGACTTGTCAATAGATGCAGAGAGTCTTTGCAAAAAAAGCTGGCTGTGAACGTGTGAGTGACAGGGGGCGTAAAGGAGAGTGGGGGAAGGGCAGCGAGTGGCCCAGAGGTTCACTACCAGGACCAACACAAAGAAGGCTGGCCCACACGGACAGGGGAAAACACACACAGAGTGGGAGTGCCAAGTGCCCTCTGATTCATCTCCAATGTGCCCAAAAGACAATGGCAGGACTCAAGCTGGCTTAAGACGGCCCAGCCACCTGCTGGCATTGGTAATGGGATGCCTGAGATTTGGCCTTTTTTCTGTCCTAAAGGTGGAGAACCAGTGCTGCCATAACTATGGAAACTTGCATCGGACTGCAGAAAAGGGCCCATCGAACCTTTTTCTTTTCTCCCCAATGTGAAAAAAATGCTTGATGAACTCCTAGAACGGCTGACACTTGTCTGTTTGCATGTGGTTGCTAGGCATTGCGCTTGCCCTTCCCAGCCATCCCAGCAGGCCTTGGAAACAAAACAGGAGAACAAAGATGGCCGCCCTCATAAAGGCAGACAGAGACGGAGGGCCATCTGTTGCAGGGACCACGTACATTCCCATACGCACACACACAGGCACACACATGCATGCATGCATGCAAATGTAATGCCTCAGCCATGCACACCACTGTGGACTGAGTAGGTGGGAGTGGATGAGCGGTCCTGTGCTGTGCTTTGCTCAGAAAGCAGCATATGGTTTGCGTGTAAACTGCCCATGTGAGACTCATGTGAGCAACCAATGGTTGAGTGACAAGACAAAACAATAGCCTGTGACTCTGTTATGGAAACAGGCTAGGTGCCATTTTGGGATGTTTTGGTTAAATATCAATGTGGAATATTTCTGTAAATGTGTTGAAATGATACTGAACACGACTTGGATAATGTGGGATAGTTACAGTTCTGAAGATGCAGAAACAACTTTTATCCAAACTGGCTTAACGTATGGTTAGTGCTTCTGTCAGCAAACTCTTATCTGTTACCATAACACCAAATAACACACAAGAACAATCTACTCCCATCAACTCATTTGTACTGTATTTGAGCTTCATCACAAATATAAAACACTGCTTGTCTTGAACACTCCACACCACTTTTGTGATAAATCTTAACCAAACAGGCAGACATATGGACTGCCTATACTTTTTCTATACTTTTTCAGTTCTGAGGTGTGATAACTGATCCATTATACTATGTTGTCATCTCCCTTCAAATTTTGATTTGAGACCGACAAACTAAGAAACAAACAAGCAGAGCAACACTCAAGCAAGAGATTGGGATCTTGGAGCTCCCCCCTTCACCATCTGCTGGTACTCCTAGAAAAACCTAATCACCCCCCAGCCCCACCCCATCCGACCCCATCCCAACAGGGAGGCGCACTCACCCTCATAGCAGTCACGGACCGTGTCGAAGTAGACGTAGTACTCCTCGTTGGTGAAGAAGAGCAGGCTGAGCCACGAGTCAAAGGCATAGATGGGCACGATGAAGAGGATGCGCACTATGTGCCGTTGCTCATTGGGCGAACTGTAGTAGCGCAGGTGCATGTAGATCTGAGAGGTGCACACACACATACACACACACACACACACACACACACACACACACACACATCACACACACAAAATAAACACCAGAAATGTCAGCAATAGGGATCAGGAAACTAATCCTAAAATAATTTCCAAGAGCCAAAGCAGAAAATAGCCTTCAGTTCTCTTTCTTTTTCAGGTGTGTGTACAGACCAGACGCCTGCAACATTGCATGGAAAATATGCTTGTGATACAGAGGGCAAATTGGGGGCATGAGTGGCTCACAAAGCTACCTCTGACTCAGGTGACAAACCTGCTCTCTCACACGCTCTGGGCAGGATAATATTTTGTTTTCTAACCTCGAAATGCAGCGTGTTACGTAATCGCCATGACAGCGACCAGCAGCAGCCTTGGCGAATCAAATCTAATCTGTGAAATTAATCAGAGGGTGTTTGCTTGCTTTCGCAGAAGCACACGCCTGCCTGCCTGCCTGCCTCACAGCCCACATCCTGAAGACCGAGTCAACAGGAGGTGTATGTGGTGTAGTCCTGTCTGGTGCACAGCTGATGTTTGTTGGGCTGACGTCTGTGTTTGTGTTAGTATGTGTGGGGTGGAGAGAGGTTGTTGGCTGAGGGGTCTGGGAGTGAGGGGGTTGTCGTTGCGTGTTTAACAGGGTTCCTGTTGGACCTGACAACAGTCCATTTTTGTATATATCTAAAGCGCCAGAGGAGCTATGCGTCATCAGCTCCTTTTGTCTAAGGCATCTCTCTCCACACAATGACCCACCTATCACCTTTCCAAGTCAACACACACACACACCTTCGTGGGAGCAAACAATCAGCAGCACACGGAAAGCAATGTGCAGCAGAGGGCCGTTGCTAGGCAACTCCTCTCTGCTCTCTGATGTCATCGCAAAGCAGGCGCACCTGTTGTCAGAGCAACGGTTCATCTTCAGCCATTATTTGGAGAGACAAGCAGAGTCTCGACTCAAGAAAACAAAATCGCTAGCATAACCTCTGCATCGAGCGGAAACAGATGTGAGGTCAAATCAGTTGCTGTAGAAACTCGAGGTTAACTGATTTCCTGTGGCATCATTAACAGCCTTTCACATGCTAGGTTTCCTGCCAAAGCCAGGGAAATACTACTAACTACTAATATTACTCTCTAATACAACAGGTTTGCTTGAAAGTGCATTCTCTGCATCACATAATAAAAGGAAGTACTGACAGGGGCTGCGGAAATGTAAGACTTTGAATTCTTAGGATAGTCCAGCTACAATTTCTTACTTTTAAAATCCAAGCATACCTTGAGCCTAAGGCAAGAGCAATGTGTGTGTGTATGTGTGTCTATGAGTGCATGCAATGTGCTTACCTGGTGGCAGGTCAACAGGAGGGCAGTCCACACAAAAAAGCCTGATATGGTCTGGGCCGCTGAGGTCATGAGAAACATGGGATTGTCTGGGGTGACGATCTGGGGTGCCTCGGGCACCCAGGACATGTTAGGGCCCCCGGGGGCTGCGGCGGACGCTGGGGGTATCGGTGCAATGCCCACTGGCGAGTCATTTCCCACCCTTTCCAGAGGTACATCGCGCCTCCACAGCTGTTGCATCTGAGAGAGAGCCAATCAGGTGGTTAGGAAACCAGGTTATCATGATCCTAAACATTCCTTTTGTAAAATGAACTTGTTTAAGAGTTTATTAAAAGGGATGAACTGATTCAAAATGTTCAATCTGATTTTTATTTCTATTTTTGTTTTGTTTTTTTGATCATATTTCGTCAAGATTTTGATGATGTCGTACAGCTCTAATCTTTAGTCAGTCAATAACTGACTGACTAAAGATTCCTGGTCAATCAGTCCAGCCATTCAAAGAACTAGGATTTTGATTCACACTGGCATACTATAAAATACATCACTTGAAAACCTTTTCTTTACATTTCAAAGTATTTCACATGATTACACCAAAACCTCCATTGTGACTACTACTCCTAGATCAAAGTTTAAAGGGGAAAAAAATAAATGTCCAGATATTGATTGATTGATTGATAGATAGATAGATAGATAGATAGATAGATAGATAGATAGATAGATAGATAGATAGATAGATAGAATTGTTAGTTTGTTTGTTTGCGCACAACATATTTTATTCATTTGGGAAATAAAGGAATCTGACTGCACAGAATTCAGATCTGAGAGGAGGACGATGGATTTTATATTAATCTCAAAATCTAATATCTCCAAAATATAGTTTCTGTAGCATATGGGATCATTGTTTCCAAAGCAGTATGAATGTCAAACAGACAATAAACATGATCCTATACTGTACACAAATCCTTGTACTGCACAAATAACACTTACTGCATTTCAGTGCAGCATCTCAAAGACAAAGAACTACAATGATCTACAAATCATCCATGACTAACGAACCAAATTGCAGTTATGGTTTCTTACATCAAGGATATGGCAGCCTTCCATGCATTTTACCGATTTGATGATGACAAGGGTCTGATTACAAACTATTTAGAGCCAAGTGGAAGATGTTCATTTTCAATCTCACGGCTGGCAGTGTTACATAACTGGGCTTTCTGTGAAGCCAGGGCCTGTCTACCTACTTCTTTTTACTTAGTTACTTTACAGAAAGTAATCTTTGATATGTAGGTTAAACATGAATCCCTCCATTTTAAAGTGCTGTTGTACTGAATGCAACTGCAACATATAGGCCTAATAATTATATGACTGAGACACAGTTGCCTTCTTAATAAGCAACGATGCATAAGTCCTGCCAGTCAAGTTGCCATACCAGCGTGAAGGAAAAATATTTTAGCAATAAGACAAATTACGTATTGAGTATATACACGTCAGCAAACAAAATGTGTTTTTCCCACAAATAAGTAAGGCTAATAATGTCAAAGGGAAATAAGAACAACGTTAAACGTGTTTCTATTGTTATGATTGGGTTAACTATCCAAAGGCAATCAAAAATACACAACAAAGTGCAATGACACTGTGGTCAAAACACAATTTACAGTTCTGTGACAAGAACGGAGATAGGGGTGGGGATTTAAAAAAAAAAAAAAAACCACACATCTTTAAAAAACACATCTGGCGTAGGCCTACATCATTATCTTACGAGCCATTTCCACACACCAGCTGACTAGATGAATCGCTCGTATGAAGCAACATGCTGGTATTCACTACAACATACTGATTGCTTGAGAAAATCGGTAAATAGACAGCGCAGATTATTGCTGGTTTACAGTACCCAGACCCGACCAATCTGGGTTTTAACCAGGCAGAATATTTTGTTAGAAAAGAAAACCACCAAGACGCCAGTGCTAAATAAATAATTAATAAAGATTTATCGAAAAATTGCTTTCATATGAGGTTAACGTTATAATTAAATTAACGTGCAAGCATGAAGTTAGCCTAACGTAAACGTTACGCCTTTCATTTAGCGACAGACGAGAATATTAGATGGCTAATTAAACATTAATATCAAACGTTGATGTTCACCTTTAATATCATACGTGGTAAAACAAAATATATGTGAATAGACAGATAGCGGCCTCTCTCAGTTAGCATTAGCAATTATTCGGTGCATGTTCCGTGTCACATGGATAGGTTTTTAATAATTTTACTGAAAAGGCTTTGCGGTCTTACGTTACCTTTTCTGCGGCAGTGGGCTGGTTTCCTGACGTTGCGTCCGTCTGAACCCCGTTAAAATTAACCTGAGATTTCTTCTCGTATATAAGATTGCATTAAGCCAGCCTATTCTGCAAACTTGCTGAAAACCATTTTTGAAGAAATGCTTCGCTGGCCTGAGCTGTTTTGGGCCGAAGACGGCTGACGATGCTGACCGTAAATAACGGTAACGTTAACGTACAGTTGTGACGGCAGGTAACTTAAGTTAGCGATAGCTAGCAACTGTTAGCTTATACCCTTAACTTGTAGATTCTTAACTACATCATAAATAATAATGCCTAATGGTGACTAAATTAAACATTGCAATAAACAAGACAAGTTGACTGAATATGGTGGGTGTGCTAACTAGCCAATTATCTATCTGACTAGACAAACCCAAGATATCGCTCTAGCCATATTTGATCTCCAGTTAGCAGCTAGCTTGTTTGGCTAACTGTTAGCTAGCCAACTATTTCCATTTACGTTACCTTACCACCTTCTACTTGGTCTAACGAGGAATCCCTTGTCATAAACACATTTCTACCAGAATGAGAATAAAAAAGCTAATGTTTTCCTTTGAGGACCTCGACTGATCCCATTTGATCTGAAAAACACCAACACCTTTCTCTACGATTCCGATTCTTTCCCACTCTCATGGACCCTGATAGAAATGAATGTAACGTTGCGTTGGTTACTTTGCTCGGACTGATCTGACCACGTCTATTCATTTGCGCAGGCGCACTGCTAAATATGATAAGCCGTTTCGACTCTGGTTTTATGTTTATGCTTTAAATCCAGTCACTCACAACTCAAATAGAATCCAACCACTTTTTGTCAGTAGTCATTACATTTGGTCTACTTGTCAAAGTCGTTAACCTTCGTTTTATGGATCAAACGTAGCTATGATCTGATCTCTACAGGGCATTCATTTCATATAGCCTTTTGAAACGGCTTGTCATAAAATAGGCCAGGTGATGTAATCCCCCTTTAGAATGTTGGTGCCAGCTGGTCCAGTTTGTTGCTTGCCTGAAGTCTGATCGTGTGGGCTGACTGAGCCAAGTCTACAGAGCAAAAATAAGCTGGATGTGAACGAGATCTGTCATCTTAACAACTTTTTCCTCGCCCAACCTGTCTCTGAAAAAAAGATCAAGAAAAGACAGGACTGTTTTGTTTACTTTTTATTATTACTTCATAAAATATACACAAATACTGTTGTAAATAAAGTTAAAGTGTGTTAAAGAACTGTACAAGATATCAGTACACAATACAGAAAGTGAATCTTTGTCCCCCTATCCTTTCCTGACCAATAATATTTTCTAGCCCTATACCACCCAGAACCCCTTCCTCCCTTGGAATTGCTACTGGGTCATTAAACAGCCTGCTGACATGGCACGAACAGTCTTGCTGTGATTGCATCACAGTCTCAGGATCAGGATGCATACTGTAAACAGATGGCCAAAACATCAGAATTCCTCCTTTTTGGCAGATATGTTGATCAACTGTAACTGTAGTCTAAATAACCAATGGAAGTTTCCAGGTGCAAAATATCAAGCCAAGACCCCCATATTAGGGTTCAACCCATCCGTCCCCTGCCCCCTCATACAAGTAAGGGACTGTCATTGGGTGTACCCCATACACATTTAGGCAGACACACAGGGAAACATAAAAAGGAAAACATAAAAAGTGGTAAACATTACTAAAAAAATAAAACAATGGCCATCACTTAGTAAGCCTCTCCCACACCTTCAGTTAAACAATTTCACCTGAGCATGACACTCCTTTGAGAAAAGCTTCACACACCACTGCAGAGAAAATGACATAATAGGAAAGCTGACACACCCAGCAGTGCTGTTAAATGACCCAGTAAACAAGGTGACACTTTAAGTCCCACTCAAATTTAGTACTTTTTATATATATATATATAATGTGTATATATATTTCATAAAACTCTGATCCCTCCCCAGGTTTAAGCATTTTAGTTTTTCTACATTACACCTCGAAACAACCAACGACATTTTGGCTTTACACAAAAAAATTACAGTGACGTAAAAAAAGTAAAGAAATGTCATTCTACTTCATGCCCCCCATCCCACCAGATCTTCAGAAACAAACATAATTAAAAAGTAAAAAAAAAATGTTGACAATAAGAACAATCATAAGAATTACTGCCACGATAGTTGGCTGATTTTTTTTTTCCTTTTCGCAGTCTCTAGTCAAATACATTGAGAAAGGTCAGTCCACTGTCTGCATGTGACTCAAGTCTTGGAGTGGTGTGGCACCAAAACAAAAAAAGTGAAATATCACCTCCACAGGTGTGTGTATGGATTTAAAAAAGGAAATGGGCTCAAGTGGGTATTTCGGAAATAAAAAAGAACAATGAAGTGTTTCCATCTTAGCCACCAGGCCCATGGTCCTTGACGTTAGCTTGTTGTCAAGTTGGTCACAAAACATTCATGATCACATTGACAGAGAATACGACAAGTAAGACATTGGCAAGAGAAGGGCAAAGATCCAACCCTGTGCCTTTCCATCCTGTACTCCAACAGAGCACCTGCACTAATCTTCACTTCCAAAAGCTTTCTCTCTCTGTCCTCTATATGCTTTCCTACATCTTTCTCTTAGACTTAATTTTCCTACTCTCTCTCTTTCGCTCTCTCTCTCTCTTTAATTTCACTTCTCCAATAAACCATGAATACATAATAAACCACCCATCTTAAGAGTGAATGATATATCCTGGCTGTCCTACAATTAATATAACAGATTAAAACAAAACAAAGCACAACCAGAATGAAGACAGGTACCATGGGCTTTGAGTGTGCAAATTACACTGGTGAAAGACTAACATGTTCACTTCTCACAGATTGGAATATGCACATGCTAACAGCTACATTCTCTGTAGGAACAATTAAAACTAGATGCATCAATCTACCATCTTGGATCATTCCAGGCCTGCCTATGACATACTGGGAAATGGACAGTGTCCCAGTTGTGATGAGGACATAGTCGAATGGAGAACATGTGGGGAATAATGCAGGATAGTTCAGTCTTCAGTGTGAGGAGAAAAATACTGTTTGTTTTTCATTCCCCTGAATGACTTTTGGTTGAAGATAGGTAAGGACCTCTCTTGGCCAACTTCTGCAACCCATCAACTCACACCCATTCAGCCTCTTTTTCCCCATTCATTCCTTCAATGTCCATCTGTCTGTCTCGCTGGCAACATTAAAAACAACAAACAAAACCAAAAGAATCTGGAGCCAGGGGTGTCACCTGATGCCCTAGTGAAGCAGGTTTCAAGAGAGGAAAGAAAGAAAAAAAACCCATCTCAGAACATTTAAATTATTGCAGCTCAATTATATGAGAAATTAAGCTGCATACGTTCCATTGTTGAAACATTTTTTGATTTGCAACAGTCGTGTTGGCATTAAAATGGAAACCACTGATGCACAGTGGTGTGAGGAAGTGCATGGGTGGACGTCTCTCACCAGTCAGTATCCAGTGTGCATGGAGCTGAAGGACTCACTTCCCTAGGTGCTCGAACGGCATGCTGACCTGCAGGGTGCAACATCAAGAAAGTCCAACCATTAACTAAAGTCAGAGTTTGAACTTCATTCCAACCATTTCAGGCAAACTGAAAAAAGAACAAAAAGATTGACTTCTAGAGAACCATTCAGCCGACAGATAAAAATGACTGGATAGAGTCACTCACCTGTGACGTGGAAATGCGAGACTGGTCGTGGCGGGCAGTGAGGTCAGACGAAGACACGTTGGCGGGTGCCCCTCGGTGGAGGCGCATACTGACTTTCCTCTCCCTCTCCGCACGCGAAATGGCCCGAGGCGACGTGTTCCCTGCAGGGCGAGGAAGAGGTACCAGATAGGTATGGGTGATGGACTGCAGTTCTTATAGGCACAGAAACTAGGCAGGTAGGTAGGTAGGCAGGTAAACACTATGAGAGACTCACCAGACTGCTGGACTCGCGAGGCGGGGTTGGAGATGGCCTGTTCAGGACCGTTTCTCACCCGGTTGGGTGCGGAGGGGTTGGGGCCAGGTGGGTGACCCCGTGCAGCCAACCCTCGTGGCCCCCCACCAATTCGCTCGTCACGCTCCTCGCCTCCCCTCCTCTCCCGATCACCCTCTTCTGCCGTTCTGCTGGCACCCTGCAAGTCAAAAGTGAAGAGGAAAAAATGTCAGTTGGCATTTGGGGATGAGACTCACATTGGCAGCACTGAGCATTGAGCGTAGTAGACCTGAGACGCAGTAGACCTGACACACATTCATTAATGCTATGTTTAATGCAGTCAATTTCACATCATGCATTCATAAAACATGAAATTAATCACTGTCTCTAGTCACAATAAGTAGTTTGCTGATAGTTTAAGGCCAGGATTAGTACTCACAAACTTAAGCATGTTCCAGTCAAAGACATAGTCGTAGGAGAAGCCTTGTCTGTGGAACAAATTTCTGAAGAGCTGACGAAGGTACGAATAGTCTGGCTTGTCATCAAAGCGCAAAGAGCGACAGAAATTCAGGTAGGTGGAAAACTCAGCTGCAAAAATAGAGCACCAGTTCAAAGATTAATATTTAAGGCAGCACCCAGCTATGCTTTCACAATATCACTCAAATATCCAACAGAGAAAGCTCAAGACCACCATGGAATTCAAACCCATGCTCACACACTATTTTCTTCTTAGTTAATGTGTATATGCAATTTAGGAATTTTTTTAATTTAGCATTTGAAACAACTTTATGGAACACACATCTCTGTGTAAACACTCATCTATAAATGAGCTTCAATATGGGTCATATTCCACTGTAGAAAGCTGCCTGTAGTGGCAATCTGTTAATCAGGGCACCCACTAATGGTATTTTGAGTGCCTACGCAGTAGATAACTCAAATATGAGCTGGTAAAAAAAAGAATACGAAATCTATCTCAAATTGTCACAACACTAGCACACAACAGAGAACATGACTGTGATTGTAACAATATCATAACTTGAAGCAGCAAAAGAGTTTGGTCTAAATCTACCCCCCCCCCCCCCAAAAAAAAAAAAACAGGTAAAATCTCACTAAAAGTACCCAAGGCCCCTTTGGCCCTGATAAAAGCTTGCTTACATTCCACTAGTGTCTTTAAGTGATATGGTCTGTAATGTTGTGCTTTGAAGGCTTTTCTTTCATTTTTGCAACATGTTCCACAGAACTACCTGGTATATATGCAGGATCAAAATGAATTGGCAGATGATGCCAAAACTAGTTGCCTGATATAAGCATACCTTAGCTTTATTGTTATTTGCAATGACCTATGACCCTCAGTGTCCCAACATGATTTTCTTTATACTACAGCAAAACCCCCCAATGCTTTGAATGTTTAAACTTTTAATACCTCACTTCTTCCTCATATGACTGTCACTGCTGCACTGACACCGACTGAGAAAGGTTCCACAAATATCTCAACCTATTACACTATACAGACAGAATTTCCTGCAAAATGCAATTTATAAAAAAAAACAGAGGTCTAACTGGTCATGTCTGCCTTATGGCTCCTCCATGCATTTCCATGCCCTTTCTTCACTTGAGTATTACGTTTTTTGGAGACTATACGCACCGGGCGACACCTCAATACTAGACTAAAGGCGCAAATGGCATACTTCATCTTCCTCTATTTGACACATTTCAAGCATACTTCTGGGAGCTGAAGACTGCATGTTTGAGCCTGACAACAGGGGCAAAAGGCTTAGTGGAACTTAGTGGCCTTCAGTTTTGAGTAGCAAATTGCAAAACACTCCTTACTGCATTCCACATATCAGTCACAAGAGACAAAACAAATACACACCGAATATGGAATACATATTCAGTTCACAGTTCAGGTACCGATCCACATGCCTAGCCATGCGTTCACACAATAAAAACAGCGTTTGGGAACTCACATGGATAGCCCTTGCACAGCACCTCGATGGGCGTGGACATTTTTTTCTCGCTGATGCGCTCGTACTTCTGCCTCTTGGTGGCAGCCTTAAGGCCTTGCCAAGGCAAGGAGCCCAGGTTGAAGTACATGAGCACGTAGCCTAGGGACTCCAGGTCATCGCGCCTTGACTGCTCTAAAGGCGGACAATGGCAAAAAAGGGGGGAAAGGTCAATGATTCCATGAACTAAATAATAACAGTGAGCCTTCAAGCTTACACAAGTGTTCCAGTCTAAGCATTTCAAATGACATAGAAAAGAAGAACATAGTTCAGTTGAAAACACTTTGCTTTGACAAGGTAGATGGGAGCAAGAGGTCTTCAGCTGCCCTCACCTATGCCCAAATGCGTATTGATTGAAGCATAGCGAGCAGTGCCAGTCAGGTTCTTGTTCTCCCGGTAGGGGATGTGCTGGTGGGTGCGGGCGTCACGGTATTTCTTGGCCAGACCAAAGTCGATGATGTAGACCAGGTTTCCCTTCTTGCCCAGGCCCATGAGAAAGTTGTCAGGTTTGACATCACGATGGATGAAATTCTTGGAGTGGATGTACTCAATGCGGCTTATCTGCACAGCACAGGGATGTGTTAGAGACAGCAGTGCAGCAATGCTGCTACATTGTGGAGGCAACAACATAGATGAACAAGCTTCACAAGACACTAATCTACTTGCTGTGACCCACACTGGATGCTATGAGGAATTTAACCTACTCTCCCCAGAAGTGTGTCAGTGGACAAGAGACTGTTAAATAGGGAAAGGAATAAATTGAGACTGAGCTGGAGAGAGAGAAAAAAAAAAGTCTAAGAGGTCCATTGTACCATTTGGTCGGCAAGTAAGAGCACAGTCTTCAAGCTGAACTTTCGGGAGCAGAAATTGAAGAGGTCCTCCAGGCTAGGACCCAAAAGCTCCATAACCATGACATTGTAGTCCCCCTCTGCACCACACCACTTTATAGAGGGAATGCCAACTAATAGGGGAAGAGAAGGAAAATATGGACATTACTATCAACTCATCCACTACAATGTGACAAACAGACTGCTCAGTGTAATAGAGCAGCACACATTAAAGATGACGCTTCTGAGCATGTAGCTAAAATGCATCAAATTATGAATTATTAATTCTCATCACTGGACTCAGACATATTGCTGAAAACAGTCTTCACACGCCCATCCCATTAAGACAAACTGACCAGTGAAACATATTCAACCAACCTCCTCCCTGCATCATCTTGTAGAACTTGCTCTCTATGTGTAGCTGAGGGTGTTTGGTCTTCACACATTCCAGCTTTATGGCCACCTCCTCTCCTGTGGCGATGTTGGCACCTGGCAGGGCACACATTTACACATTTATTAATTTACTACACCTTTACTCATCTAGTGGAGTGGGCATATGTGTGTTCCCATTGATTTGAGTGTGTTTTACACATTCATTAATTTACTACACATTTACTTTTCTACAGTGCAGTGGACATGTGTGTGCTCCCATTGATTTTAGTGTGTGTGCATAATGTGTGTGGAGCTACTGGCACACGTGCCTGCGCTACCACAAACCTGTGCATACATGTAACTAACAAAACGTAACTACAAATAACAGACACATAGTTATTGGTACTGGTAGCCAGTTAAAATTATTTGCATTTATAGCTGCACATGACATGGAATCTCATAACAATAAAAGGGAAATATGTAAAACAGGCATTTAGAAAATTGGTGAACACAAAGTATTCACTGGAGGAATCCCCACGGAACAACAACAAGGAATGAAAGTAGGACGTGGACTCACCTAAGTATATGTCGCCAAAAGAGCCACTGCCAATCTTGCGCCCAAGCCGATACTTATTCCCCACTCTCAGCTCCATGTTTGTGCGAGTTTGCTACAAAGTCAGATAGAATAACAAAGACAAAAGCGACAGTCACTGGAAAGTAGCCATCACTAAATAACAGTTAAAATCTAAATTGAACCAAACTCAATAAAATTGCCAAAAACAATCAGCCAGTAAAAAGGAATCAAAGCTAAATTGCAAATGCAAACTAAACATATTTTTAGCACAGACAGACATACACAATAAAAACTCATCTTAACTGCTGCTAGTCACCTGTCATCCAAATAAAAGCAGTCTGCCAATAAACGCAATCTTCTTAAGACAGTCCCTTCATGATGTAGGTGACTAGGCAATGGCATATTAACTCTTTGATTTACATTTTGTAAGCCATCATTTACAAAGATGAAAATGCACCATGTCTGAATGGTAGCAATAGGTTTGTTGTGCAGATATGGATGGTATAAGCCTATAGTTCATGTAACTGAAAGGCTAGAGGTGGATGATGCGCAGCATCAGGGCACATGATAAAATCAAGGGAGCGGTGGAAGTGGGTCTTCAGCAGCACGTGATGCTAGAGAGGAGTCATCATTTATTTAGCACTGAGAACCACGCCACATTTTCAACCACTGCAACGCCAAAGGGCAGGCTATGCTTGACACCGCGAATTTCAAATTAAGTTTAAAAAAAAAAAGACATTACAAAACCTTTCGCAATGTTGGCCAATTCTTAACTGTAAAGTAGGCCTATTGAAAGCCCTCTCGTTTTCCTCGTGAGGCTATACATCCACTGACAGGACATCTAAGCCTATCCTCAATAGAGGACCTTTTAACTAACAGTTAGTTGGACTATTAGATTATCCTAATAGATACTGCGCAGCCTACAAAAAACGTAACTGGACCTGGCCTAAGTCACAAAGAACCAGACCAGTCACATGAAATAGGCAAACCCCAACATTAAGCTACAATTTCCTCTGGTGACCTGTGTTCAGGGTTTCAATGTGTTGACCCAACAGATCCCTCGCCTGGAACTTAATAACATGCTTAATGTAAACATAACACCGACGTCCCCTTTCCCCTATCACTATCTCGATATGCAAACTTTAAACCAGACCCTCTCAACGCCACTTGCAGTGATGTAATGATTTTATGGCTGTTTCGCATATTCACATTTCGCAAGACTGATATTTCACCAAGGGTCGCTGAAATGGGCTAAGCTTTGTTCGCCTGATCTTGCATCCGTGCACGGAATTATTCTACCGAGCGTTAACTGTAATATTAAGTTGCATGCATACACATAAACACGGCGAACCATGAACTAAGGGGTCTCGTGGATGTTTCACCATCTGCAATATTCATAAACTATTACTACTCTTCCAATGCATAGGCTACGCTCAAAAGAGTACATCGACCCTGTGCATCGTTTCGTTTCCGTAGGTGCCACTGCGTTGTCACCATCTGAAGTATTTCACTAACATTAAGAGTAGGCTAAGCTACAAATGAGAATAATTCCCGATATGTTCGATTTGTTTCATTAGTATTTCAAGGGCTACAATACGTCATTTTTAGCCTACAACACTGTCTACATTAGTTGTCGATACCAGTCTATTGTAGCTATGGTGGAAAGTGGCTTTACAATGTAGCGATAGGTGGATTTTTTCAGCAGCGACAGTGAAATTGTAACAAATGTAACATTTACAAGGATTCTACACGAAAGGGTGCTTGTACAGTGCAGTGCTATGCTGTTTTATTGAAGCTCATTTCGTAGTAATAGCTAGCCTGCTAACACTGAAAGGAGCACTGTTATGTTCTAGTTAGGATGCTCGTTTAGCTAGAAACCACAAGCAACACCATTTTGATATAAAATGTCGCCGACGAATTCAGAACTTTAGTGTTCGGGCGTCCATGTCGTTAACAAAAATACTGTAATTTTTCCTTGCCGCACCCTAACACTGGGGTATACTATAGGCTACGCTTGTGTGGATAGTCATCTGAAATCGCCCCCTCCCCCTCTACGATGCTCTGAATACAACACTAACGTTTGGGCGAAACAAGCCCCTACACCTTTCCCCCTTGGTTTCGGCGGTTTGTTGGCATCATTCTTACCCGATATTGGGCTTATCTGAGAGGTTAGGCGGTGGTGGTGCTGAACCGATGGTTGTCAGTCAGACTGAGCCTTGGGCAGCGAAGGATGGGAGCGGATTCTGACGGATCTCATACCCCAATTTTCCTCTTGCGTTCTATAGTACGCCCTGTTGATAGTCCCTGAGAAGCTTCACTGCGAATGCCCGTCTCTGCCTCAGTCTATCTCCACCTCTCGTTGCTTGCAACGCACCATTGACAACATCGATGATGTCATTCGTAGGAAGCCTAAGGCACCCGGATTGCCTTAAAGTCATATTCCCAGCTATGGTCAACTCTAGAAATGTTATTATTATTATTAGACATTAATAATAAAAACAAATATTTGCATAAATATTGTACACATCCTGGAGCTTAACACCTCACACAAGGTTTATGTTTTGTTCATATGTTTGTGTATGAATTGCATGACTGCTATTTTTACTACTGATGAAATGTACAGAACGCTTGTTACACTACAGGCTACAATAACATTACATATCCCACAAAGCAGATAATTCCAAGGTCAAAACCTTTGCCCTCTTGTCTAAGCATGAAAAGGTTATTCCAAAGGACAGCAGTGACTCCACAGAGGTCATAGCAAGGAGACCTATATGCACCTGGCTTACAGAGATTCCCTAACCACAAGTGTGGGCATTCTGAACGACAGGCCTGCAAACACCGGAGTAGAGATCAGCTCTGCATATCTGCTAGTGACTGCACTGGTCTTAAGACAGCAGAGAAGTCATTATTATCTATTTAAAACTAAATCCAGTTAGTCGGTCTTAGTGTGTGCTTGGGTGTCCTGGCAGATTCTTTGTTTTCTAAATGTATCAGTGTGCAGAGCACAGGGCAGTTCTCCAGTCTAGGTTGTTTAATGGAATTTCATTAGTGAGAGGGTTGATGGTGGGGGAAGTGGGCTGTAGCCAACGTATGGACAGAGGCAGTTAAACCTTTGAGCATAGTTATCCTTACATCCCCATTTAATATGTTGTGAAAGAGCAGAAACCACAGGACAAGTGATAGCCAATACTTTCATATTTATTATACCTCTTAAATCTTTTTTTCTTAAATAAAGTTTCTCTTTGTAAAATCTCAAATCAAAACACTGAAAGGAGTGTTAAAAGTCTCTTAACTTAAAACGATAAACAACAACATAACACACACAAATATTACAACAGTTCTTAGGCGTCTGTAAATATCTTTGCTGCGCTGCTCAGTCTAGTAAGATTTGGCATGGTCTTTCGAGATGCATATGCCTTCTGACGGGTGAATCTGGAAAAAAGGTTCTCTCAATCATTATTGCAGGTCGGCCAATAAAAAAGACTACACAGAGTACCCTAAAAAACACTTTAAAATGAAAAACAACAATATTAGTGCCAATGTTCATGAGCACACAACCAGCACGTAGCGTACAGAGCACACTGAACGATACAGACGTTCTGTAAAGCAGCTTCACAAACAAACATTCAAGGAGACAAAAAAGAGTGATGTTTTTTGCGCAAACATACATTAGAAAAAAAGTCTCACTCCCATGCACACGTACACAGACACAGTCTATGCATTTGGTCTCACTCACACACATTCACAACGCAGTGTCCTCGACACAGTACCTGGCCACCTACAGAAAATGCCTCAAACAGCCAAACAAAAATAATAATAGTCAAATAATTATATGAATAATGATAATGACAACAACTAAGATGATGATTGACGAGAGGAAATAAAAACAGTAGGTGGTATGGGGTTTGACCGGAGCAATGACAATACTGGGAGTTCACTGCCCAAAATGAAGTGAAAATGAACAAATATGAACTGACAATCACAATAACACATGGTTTTCTAATATGGATCTGAGCAGTGTATTTGCATGTGTTTTGATTCAGTGTCCAGAAGGGACTTTTAAAAAAGAAAGAAATTGCATGTTGCCCTACATCACACATGATGTTCTTAACACTGTTACAATGACTATCTGTTTTCAAGGCTTTTCTGGATTTGGATGTGCATGTGTAACTCAAATAAGTCTCCAGCTGAATAGGATCAAGTTCCGTTAAGTGCCTCAGGCTAACGGACTTGGACTTTTCAAATGTTCAAGTCTAAGCAGTTGAAATCTTCATTTGTGAAAGAAGGCCTTGTACTTTTTCTAGAACAGTCCCTGCATTCAGTTACATTACAGGAAAATGCGTACAAACATTTTTTTTCTCTGTAGAATTCTGCCACTGGATGAGTTAAGTACATTTTGTGTCAGTGTTTCTGTTTGTGGCTATCCCTAGTGTATGCACATCTATTTGCATTTCTTCCAGTGTAAGTTGAAATTCCTAATGGTGAGTGTGTTCATGTGTGTATCCACGTGCAGTGTGTGTGTGTGTGTGTGTGCGTGCAAGTGCATGTGACTGAGTGCTTCACCCAGTGTATGAACTGTGTCCATGTATGTGTGTCCGTGTGTGTCTCTTGTGGGCTCACGATAGTCAGATGGTATCAGTTCCCCCACCCAGCAGGTCGCCTGGCAACAGAGCACCAGGGCTGCTGATTTGGTGTCTGTCCTCCATTTGGGGGACCCCCCAGAGGCTGCTGCCGCCTCCACTGCTGCTGCTGCCGGGGTACCCTGGCGTCACTCCCCCCCAGAGCCCGCTGCGCCCCGGCTCCACCACCACCCCGGTCCCTCCCCCGATGCCCACACCGTCTCCCTCCCCTTCCCCGGCGCCGTTGGTGCTCCACTGGGCGAAGATGCCCAGTCCGGATCCCTGCGCCGCCGAGCCGTCCAGAGGGGAGCCGGCCACGTCCAGGTTCTGCCATCCAGAGGCGGAGGAGCCGGCGCCACTGCCCACTGCCCCCGCCTCGGCACCATTGCTGCTCCCGCCCGACAGTGACCCTCGGGCTCGATCACGGTCACCCTTTCGGGCCCCACCACCGCCGCCACCCCCACCGCTGCTGCTGCTGCTGGCCCCTGCTGTGCCTGGGCCGGCGGAGCCTGGGGAGACCCCCATGCCTCCTGCCCCACCGCTGCCACCAGCCCCACCGGCTGCAGCCTGGGAATGTGCGAAGTATCGCGCCACATCCTCCTCGCTCACAAACTCAGCCAGTATGGTGGTGTTACCCAAAACGCACCTATGGAGGAGGAAATAATAAGGATTATATCACTACAGCATGATGACCATCAAATTACAACAAATAAATAATCTCAAAAATAATTTACTTCCATGTTGCATGATTTACTACGGTCCTCAAAGAGATCCATTTTTTATACGTACTAGATTCATTTTCAGAATCTACTGAATAACTTTCAGCACTACATCAACTTGAACATGTAAACAAGGTGTACATGTAAACGGTACTGTCTTCAGTATGAAATTGAGTGGGAGTGCAAGTGTTCAGGACAGACATATACATACATGTGCAAGGCACTCTGAGCCTTGGCTGCCTCCTGCGGAGTGCTGTAGCGAATCAGAGCGCTGCCCTGGGTCAGACCCAGGTGAAAGGTCAGAAGAGGGCCATGCTGCATGCAGATAGTCCGCAGAGTGGAGCCGTCGATCTGCAAGCCACAACCGGGGTTATAGACAGCGAAAACATAAAAATCAGAATGTCTTGTAATATTTGTTGTTTGCTTCTTTCATAAATTTTCTGCCCCGTACTTTGACCAGTTTGAAACCTCCATCATCCTCATTATTCATACACCGTCCAATTGAATAAATGGACCAAGCCATTTTTTACAATCCAATTACATCAAGATCCCGCCTGGTCACATTTCATTGGCATTAAAATCAGAGGGAGCATGCAGATGAAGCAGAGGAACGTGCTCTATTTCACATACATGGCCAACCTTGAAGAACCAATGAAGTTGAACTTTTTACTATTGATGTTCAGAGTCAGACCCCCATCTCTCCCAAGCTTATCTAACACTACTGCAAGGAAAATTTCCATTCACCCCGTTGTACCTGAGGGGTAAGGTTGCTTAGCAGCAGCCAACAACTTCCTCTGGGGGCCGAACCGTCACTCCAAGCAGAGTCTAGAGAGGAACACAATAAAAGTAAAAATCGCACAGGCAAGTGCACAGACCGATGCAGTTCATGTGGTGTCAGGTGTTAGGTTGCTCTCTAGAATTGTTGACGTGTCAGTATTTTTAAACATTACTCTGCTTCATTGAATGCTTACATGACTAATAATTCATCAAGTCCATATTTAAGCATGTGTGTCAACATACAATTTTATGTAATTCTTCCTAAGAAAGAACTTTCCAAAACACAACAAAAACAAGTTTTTCTAGAACTGTGTTGCTCAACACTTAAAAGGAATGGTGTACATTTGAGCAAAGAATACCTCCAATCCCATCTGTTTTGACCTGACCATAGAATACTTTGCTAACCACAGTCAGCCACCACACACTCAACAAAAATGCATCCATGGGCATCGAACATTGAAACTGAATGCAAAACACGAGTTTTCTGGAACTCCACAGTAAACCGTGAAAGGGAAATGTGCACACAGTGTTCTTGAGGCCCTTACCTGACTCAAACCTTGTCTCTTGGCTGCTCCCTCCCCCCCAACCTCGGGCCAACCGTGGTCCTCCGGTGGGCCAAGGGGATGCCAAACTTTGCTTCTGATTGGTGAGTCCAGGAGGTGGGCGTGAAGGCTGAGAGCTGTTCCGATTGGTTTTCCAGGATTTACTATGTCCGATTGGTTCAGGGGGCCAGCTGGATTTGTACTCGGAGTACTTTGCTGTAATATGACATGGACAGTTGCACTTACACGGATTGAGAAACAGACAAGTCAGCACAAGTACCATGCATGTCTACACTGCAAAACATTTCAAATCTCCCAGTGACAGAAATGTGCTCATGACTTAATTGGGTTGTACAGCACACTATTACACAATAGTTCATAAAGAAATCAACAATTTCTGCATGATGGGCCAGTGGTAGGTAATGCCGGATGGATGGATTGTCCTTCAGGGAGAGAGAAGCAGCAGCTGACCTACCCGAGCTGTGTGCATTGGAGAGGGGACTCTCTGAGGCACTGTAGGGCCAGGCACCTGGTGAAGGCAGCAAGGTGTTGAGGGCAGGGTTTGAGCCTGCAAGACATGGCAAGCACGCAGACTATAATGTGACAAGACCTTTCAGTCACAGAACAATTTCACTTTACTTGAGGAATCAGTAAAGACAAAGTGTACAGTCTCAAACAATCTTAACGGAATGCAAAATAGATCTTTGATGTAAAAATCAAAAGAGTATGTTTGTTTGCCAAATGGTGAAGTGTGGAGACAGGCTCAATAAAAAATAAAATAAACTAAGTTTTAACATTAATTCTTATGTTAAGCGCTCAAATGGAAAAGATGCGAATGAGGATATAGCGGTCAGCAATAACATCTACTGCAATTAGAGTTAACAGTGCTTTGCAAATAAATTTTAGCAATTCTGACTAACTTCCCCAAGATGTAGGAGCCCACACTTTCCTGTGAGTGTACAGGACTGGTGTGCCGGAATGCCCAGTTCGTTGAGAAGCTTCCTGTAACTTCCAGTAACTAGTCAAGCATCAATGCTAATTTACGATCACCTAATTAAACAGGCACATTCTGAGTGGTGCAATGCAGTGGTGCAATGTAATAATACCTGTGTTATCTCGCAGTAACTGATGGTCAGTGTCACTGAGATTAGGCGGATCATGGGGAGAGAGCACACCTCCTGGGGTCACGTAGGGGTCAGACTCTGGGTCAGCGCTCTGGATCCCCTTCCAGGGCACTCCAGGCTGGAATTCTGCCAACAGAACAAACATGATATCACGACACCCATTTAACTAAACTGTCAAAACGCCTCAAAAACAGGACAAGGTTCTGAGGAAGTCTTACCAGGAGGCCAGCTTGACGTGCCCATGATGGGACCCTGACCCATGACAGTGGTTCTTTGCCAGTTGTCGGAGAGAACTTGAGAAGTCATGCCAGAACCGTCTGCTCCAAGCAGGTCATATTGAGCATAAGGGGTGCCGCCGATGAGTTTGCCTGGGGTGGTCAATGGACCTGGGAAGGACAACGGGAAGTCAGTGGACAATTAAAACCTCACCTCTCTATAGAATTATTAACACTGAATGCAGCAGTCTCAAAGGACCTCTTAAGACCCAAGACTCAAACCTCCCAGACCAACCATACAGGTGATAGTGGCAAGGAAAACCTCATCTGTCCTGTTCACGTACCGTTCTTATGGAGTGCTGCGTCTGGGGGCGAGGGGGCCGTGGAGTGGCCCTCCATCATCCACTTGAAGCGAGACTGCGGCCCCACAGGGTCCTTCACGGCGCCCGGGGCGCCTACCATCCCTCCCAGCTCCAGTCCTGACAGGTTACCGGCCGGAGAGCCAAATCCTGACGGAGCACAGAAACAGAACAGTGAAGGTCAAAGCAATTTTGACCTTTTTCAATTCAATTCAATTTCAGACAGTCGATACTGGAGGAGCCTCCTCCCTTTAAAGAATGAAATAACCTAACAGACACTATTGATATACTCCCAAGAGCTTTTGTAGGTCCGTTTGCAAAACTGATCACTGGACTGTTAACTTGTTGCAGTACATTCAGTTTACATTGTGATGCATCATGTTTTAGAGATATAAGTTTGTAGTTAAGTAACCTATTACCATCAGTAGCGAGACACAAATATCAAAGAGACTGATCATACCAATCTATCTATATAAACAAACCTGGGTATCCCCCCTGTGCTTTGGCCTGGAGTTCAGCTAGCGTGGTTCCCAACCCCGGGTGCTGGAGGTGCTCGGGCATCGAGTGTTTGGGTGGCACCCCTCCCAGGTGGGATGGAGACATCTTGGAGCCAACCGTCCCAACTCCTCCTACACCCTGCTGCTGCTGCTGTCTCTGCTGCTGGAGAACAGCCATGATTCTGGCCAGCTATATACACATAAAGGAATATAAGTAGTGTTTATTTTACAAAATGGTTTGTTAATGTTGTTAATATTGAAAATTACATAATTGTCAGACCACCTTTTGGCCAGTGTTTTTCAGAGGCTTTCATTCCTGCACAATTCAGACAGACAATGCCCCCAACCCAGAGTCCACCTAGGAGCATAATTGCCTATGGCGTAGTACTGGTGGCTAATGCAGCCTACCTGCTGTGGGTCTGGCTGCTGACGCATAGGCTGTGGGAACTTCCTCTGGTTCTGCAGAAGCTGCTGCTGTTGCTGCTGTTGTTGCTGCTGCTGCAAAAGCAACTGGCAAGCCTACAAGACACAGTCATACGACACAGGGGTCAGTCTGAGAGAGACACCTTAGCCTGACTATCGAGCAAATACAGAAGATTAGCTTACAAGCCTATGAAAGCAAGACTTGCAAGAAGATTTGCCTGAGAGGCACAAGAGCATGCAGTCCATCCAAACGTGCACTACCCCAACCGTCAACCTATTCCATACACAGCCTTTGAAACAGGACAACACTGCATTCACGTCACTGGAGCAGGAAGATAGTGGGAATGGAAATATGTGCTGTGCAATATTTACCAGGATCTGCTGCATGTGAGGATGAATGCCACTCAGCATAGCCAGGTGCTGGGGGGAGAGCTGAGGAGGAAACACTCCGCCTGGCACGCCCCCGATGCCCCCCACCAGGTTACCCGAGGGTGGGGGCATCTGCTTCAGAATGGAGCTCTGAACCTGCGCCGCCACACACAGATTAGAAAGCGTTACTGCTTGTGTAAATCTTGACAAAAACTAAATCTTGAAGAAAATTATGCATGACTCCAACTACAGAACAAATATCTGGAGTAACAACATATGCAGCACCACCTCTGCAGGAAGACAGGAGATGGGTCAGCATGACGGCAAACCCATACACAAGTACCTGAGGGGACAGGAACTGCGGAGGCACTTGGGCACGGACCCCTTGTGTGGGGTTCATGGGGTGCATCCCTCGGAGCGGAGGCATCCCCCCACTGCCTCCAAACACGCCATGGCCTCCCATCTGAAACAGACACATGCTTCCATTTAGTGCAGTCCTTTAGATTCAAATACATTCACATTTGTTCATTAAGCAGGCACCATCAAGATCTGGTGTTAGCAGAGCAGAGATATTCATTTCCTTGTGTATGTGAACTCCCTGCGTATCAAACCCGTGACCCTGGTGTTGTTAGGGCCCTGCTCTGCCAGTTGACCCCACAGGTGCATTTTCAGTCACTGCCTATACTTTTTCATGAGGATGAATGTGCAGCTTGAGTGCTCTGGCACCTTGTCAAAGTAGGGCCCAGCCTCTCCACCTCCGACCTCCTTGGAGGCTGGTGTTCTGAAGACGCCGCCGCCGCCCCTTCCCTTCCGCATCTCTCCGTTGTACTCGTTCATCCCCCTCTTGTCGCCCTCCATCCTTTTGTCCTGGAGAACACTTGGATCATCATCCTGTCAACAAGCCCACAAGAGTCAACACAAACAGCCATCTTCTGTGATTTAAAAACAAAAAAGGGTCTGTTCAATGAACATTGCTCACCAACATGCCCATGTTGGAGAACTGCCTATTCACAGGATTCATCCACGAATCACCACCTTTCATGCCACCCTGGAAAACACAACGACAATACAACTTTAGATACAAATGTCTAATGAGGGTGTGTACATCATGACAACCTGAATAAATTAGATCATACATCATAACCTTCATCTGAAATGCAACTGCCCCTAAATGTGTATCAATAGGTCATTTATCTGTAAAGAAACCACCTTCATCTCTGTTTATGAGAAAACAAAATTCTATGCTCACATCTACTGAATACCTTCTTACAATTCATCTTTTTGAGGGTTTGGCATATAGACTACTGTACCTTATTGTTTCCCCTCTTGTTTCCATGGCCCCAGCCTACAGAGCTGTAGGAGGAGCTGTTTCCTTGAGATCCTGTGTTGTTCCACATGTTAGAGCCTTCATCCTCATCCTCCCAGCTGGAGTGGCGAGTCGTGCCCATGGAACTGTCCATCTCACCCCAGCCCTCTTGCATAGTCTTTGCTCCTGGAAAACATACCAAACGATGTCAGTGAAATCACAAAATGTAATGTTAGTCCTCCAGAAACAAGGTCTTGTTCCCTTGTATAAACGATGCATGTGTATGTGCAAAAAAGCTGATTTGTCTTGACATAATGGAAGGATAGATGGGAAGCCCAAAACAGAAAAACCAAAACATCATAGACATATATATGCACATACATACATTTATTACATACATGACATTTCTATACATTAAAGCTGCAGTTGGCAAGATTTTTTTGATCATATTCACTGAAACCGACACTATGCTCCGACAGAACAACATAAATCAGCTGGTTTTAGAAAAAAAAACGCACTTCTACCTCCAACTAGTGCCTGTTATTTGTTTTGCAAAAATCCACAGCTCCCGGTTCTTCTGGTCCAATCAGAGCAGGGCTGTGTGAGATTTGACTGTCAATCACAGTCTGGTGCAGTCTGGTGTGCACTGACGAGCACAAACTCGATGAGAGGGTGCTCGGTGGTAGTGGGGGAGGGGTATGAGAGTTGTAAACATTCAACATTTTAGCTAAGTCCCCTCAATCTGTCAGACTTGCCAACTGCTGCTTTAAGTTGTATGAAGTAACTCACCAGACTTTATTGGATTGGGGGAGCGGCTGCCCCACCCACTGCCTTTTCCAGGGTCGTCTGGTTCACCCCAACCGCTGGACGACTCTGAGCCTTTCCCCCACGTTGTCGTCCCGTTGTCACCCGAGTGTTCTGGGGGACCCCTTCCTACACCTCCCCACATGGAGGGTGCTATAACAGAAGAGGCTGTCAGCATCAAATATAAAACATACCACCTACCTGAACAAAGCTATATCTGTGTGAATGCTTATTAAAGCACATTTTGTATTTTCACCTTTACCCAGGTTAGAATCTCGGTTCATGGGGGGTCCTGCCTGCCTGCCAAGGGACTGCGGCGGCTGCTGCAGGGGCTTCTGCTGCTGGGCTTGACCCTGGGCGCTGTTCTTGTCCCACAGGTTGACACTCTTGCTTTTGTAACAGCTCGGGTCGCCCCAGGCGGCTGTCCCGTCGTCGATCTCCATGTTGCGGCTGATTGACTGAGGCGAGGGCTCCTCCCAGCCGCTGGGCTCAGACGAGGTCGTCACCTGGGGGATGGGGCCGGACGTCCAGCCGGAGCTTTGGCTCTGGTTCGGGTGCGGGGCACCGCCTGTTCGTCCCCGACCCTCCTGCAAGGCCCTCGGGTCTGCGCGGAGTGCCTGCGGCTGAGGAGCCTGTGATTGTTGTTGCTGCTGATTTGGGCCTTTCATTGCGGGGAGTTGGCTGGTGGCCATCTGCTTGGCACCCCAGCCTTGGTAAGCTTTGACGTCACCGCCTCCTGATCCAGCTCCCCAGCTTTTCTTTGGCCTGCTGTCGTCCCAGTTGGACCACGATCCCTCGTCGGTGCTGCTTCCCTTGCCGTCCTTCCACGAGCCGGCGCCACCACCACCACCACCACCACCACCACTACCACCACCACCACCACCACTACCGGACTGATTCTGCCTCCAGTCACCTGTGCCCATCGATAGCTCCTTCCAGCTGCCGGTCCCTTTCTCTTCCTGTCCATCTCCCCAGCCACTGCCCTTTGCACTGGACGAGGTACCCTGTCCTCCAAAATTTCCCCATTCCCCACTTTCTCGGTCGTCCCTTTTCGACTCTCTCCAGTCCGGCTCCCCCTTGCCCCATCCTTTTCCCTGGCCTTCCCCGCCGTCCCCCCGGCTCATGTCCCTTGTCAGTTTTCCGTGACCGCCTTCCATGCCGGCTGCAGCTTTCTGAACAGCGTGCGAGTCGTGTGGTGGAGGTGGGCCTCGCGATGACAGCGAAGTGTTAACGCCATGCCAGCCCTCCTTTGAGTGTGCCAGGCCGAACCTTTGTGAAGCCGTTCCTGGTTCGTTTGTGTTGCTGGCGCCACCGGAGTACGCCGCGGGAGCACCAGCACTGTTGAAGGAGTTATCTCTTCGTGCACCTCTGTCCACTGGTTCCACATCCCAGGCGACGTTCTGCCGAATCTGGGTCTGCCCCCAGCCGGTGTTGCACAGCACTCTGGGGTCCAAGTCGCCCCGCCCGAGCATGTTCCTTAAGGCCACCGCAGGGCTGGGGTTCTGGAGTCCAGAGGGGACCTGGGCCTGGTCGTGGTCATGGTGCTGAGTGCCGGACATGGAGCTGTCCCCCCCGCTTTCCTCTTGACCTGTAAACACCCCTGCAGATCCATCCCCGTCCCCTTTCTGATTATCCTCAGCTTTCTCGGAGGTCAGGGAGCCCTGCGAGTCCTGCGACAGGCCCCCGCCACCCACACTGACCACACTGCCTCCGCAGCTGTTACTGCCGCTCCCGTCCCCGTCGCCAACGCTGGCGGCCGCCGAGCTGGAGGGACGTCGAGCAGCTTCCTGTGCGTCCGTGTCAATGTCACCCCCCTCCCCATCCCACGCTACCTGAGAGACCCCGCGGGTCATGCAGCTGCCCTCATTGCCCACCCCCCAGCCGGTGCCGGCACTCACCTGTGCTCCCTTTTCATTAGTGGGGCTCTCAGCTGTCCACACACCACCACCACCACCACCACCACCACCACCACCCACCTCCATCCCTGTGTCCCACGAGTCAGCCCTGGAGGCACCTGTGTTGGGGTCGGACGAGGGCAGCAGCGGGCTTTTCCAAGACGAGGAGGACGACGTGGCAGAGAAAGATGAGGAGGTGGAGAGGTTTCCCACGCCCCCTGGAATCCTGGAGTCCATGTCACCATCGTCGCCATCTCCTTTTTTTGGTCCCGTTTTAACCTCTGACCCCTGATTATCTTGCTGGCAAAGCGCACGTGCGCCATCTACAGAGCATAATTCCTGTGCCTGAAGCTCTTGGTTCTCCGGACTCGCAGAGTCAGGAGAGGAAGTGATGAGGGGGGCATTGTCTAACATGGAGGAAACTGAACTTTGAGATAAGGGTGCTTTCGTCTCTATGGCAGCAGCAATAGCCCTCTCGATCTCATCCTGCACCAAGGCAGGCCAGGCTGAAGAATTGCAATTTGGATTGGAGTTGGCACCAGACACCTCACTACCGATGCCAAGTAAACTTTCTTTATTTTCAGGAGGGGAGCCTTTGGACATGGAGGACTGTGCTGTAGCTCCGACTAATTCCCCAATTTCAGCCTGAGTAGAGGAGGCCCACATCCCGCCGGACTGAGGACATTCGCTGGGTGATGAAGCAGAGAGGGGACTACCGGACACACTGTCTTTCCCTTCAACAGCCTCCGCTCCTAATGCCACCTGCAGCACTGGCTGCTGCTGTTGCTGCTGAAGGAACCCATCACTCCAAGAGGCACTGCTGTTCTGGGCTCCGTAATTGTCGGTCTCTTTCTCAACCAGGCCAGCCTCCAAAATACTGGGCCACTCTTCCAGCTTTGTACCGTCCATGATCACCTTGTCCAAGTCCAGAGAGGAGGGCTGGCTGCCAGAGCCCTCCCCCACAGTCGAATTTGCATAACTGGAAGTTTCAGAAGCAGTGGCCGCTGAAGTGGATGAAGGGGAGAGAGATGTGCCTAAGCCAGAATCTGTAAATGGGGCACAAAAACACAACACTTCAAAAAACATTTCAACAACTCTTAGTATCAATTTAACCAAGAAGCCTCTAATTCAATCCCCCAACATTCTTCTGTCTATCTGATTCTGCACACGCACCTGAGGCTCCAGTTGTGGTTGACTCAGGGTTATCTCCATAAGAGAGAGGGGGCGTGCCTTCCCCGTTGTTACCTCCTCCGCGTAGCATGCAGGAGAGTAGAGGCTGGCCCCTCTTCAGTAGCACTTTGTGGTCCTGCTGGCAACGGAATCGTGGGGGCACTTCGCGGGGCATGTAGCGCTGTGGCGGACTGGATACGGTGGGGGGCTGTCCGTTGGCCACAACTGCCCGCTTTGCATTGTTCCCACCCGGAGGGGGGCTGCTAGAAGCCCCAAGGGCAGGACTGGGGGCCGCAGACAGGGGGGGACTTGGGTCAGGCTCAAGGATCACTGTTTCAGTCTCTGTGGATGTGGGCTGGTTTGAATCTGATAGCAGAAAAGCAAAATTGGTTCACCATAGGGATATAATGTGAATTGCACTCTAACACAGCGAGCTTTCTGCTAATATAATATTCTAAAATGCATAAGGATCTGATACATAATAATGAAGTCAAAGCTCGAGACCGACCAATAAATTGACAAGCCGATATGATCTGGCAATATTTGCTATTTGCCGAATTTTTGCCGGAAAGCCGAATGTTGATCTTTCATCTAAATTTCCAGTAGTGTCGTTACATAGTTTGTCCACCAGTAGGCACTTGAACAGGCATAGTTTGGTTTCACTTCCTTCACTAGACAACGAAGACTTAGCTTGTTGCTTCACAGCTTTGTGGCGTAACCCTAAGTAGTCATGGTAGGGCAATTTTCACGTTCATAAACAATAGTAATTATTCAAATTTATTCTGTAACCCTAAATAAAACCGAGAACATTTATCAGCCATGCATCATTTTTTTTACCATAATAACGTTAATCTTTGAGCTAGCATTGGTCACAAGCTTAACACATAATGGAAGCTAACTTGATTGTTGGTGTATTCGCGAAACACGAAGGCAGTTATCCCAGGTAACTTAACAGCAGCACTTTAATTTTCTCTTCTGACTTTCACCCAATATATTTTCTGACCATACTGACAGTTGGCAAGTTAGTTAGCCACAAAACTAGTGTTAGCTAATGACATGGTTTCAGTGTAAGGTGGCAGTAGGGCATAGATGCAGTTCTGTTAACTAAGGTTAGGCTAGTTATAGTGGCAATGGTGTGAGGTTCTCAAAGAACAAGGGCTTGACAAACTTATAATAATTATTTTACAATTTATTGCACATAAGCCTTTCATTCAGCTACCAGAGAGTTAGGCCTATTTAAACACATTATATCCCACTAAAGTTTTTACATTGTGTTTGTTAAACATGAAAATCAGCCAATATATCAATTAACAATTTTTTAAAAATCCTCAAATATCTTAATTGTTATTAGTCTTGGATGCGATACTAAGCCATTTCTAACACGTAACATTTCTTGCAACATTCAGTGAATAGTCCATACTTTCCTCTAGTTCTCCATTCTCTGAGAACATTGTAAAAAAAATTCTTACACAGCCCTAGCTTTGTAAACTGGAAACAAAGAAAAAGGGGGCAGCTTGTCCCCCAAATAATAACAAAACACTGTGTGGAGTTTCTCTGGGAGCACTGAAGGGAGGGGTGAGCTGTGCTGTGTTTTGTTTGGTCTTTGGTTCAAATACAATGCAAGTTGCTTTGGACAAATGCTAAAAAAAACATAAAAACCATCCGACATCACTTATCCTATCTTTAAAATCCCATATTGGTCAGGCTCTAGCCAAAGACACCCTTCATTCCATCCACCAACAATTCGCAATTCAAAGACTTTGCTGGACATAACAAACTGAAGTGTCCAAGCCAAACATTTAAGCTAAGAGTACAACATGGAAAGATCTGTCCAGTGGCTTTAAATGAAAATGTGTTTTGTTAAATACAACACACAACCAGAGTGTAACCAAAAAAGCATACATATTTCCTTGAACTCAAGACATCCGGTTCACCAGGCCTTTACAATGTCAGGTAGGAATGTAGAAGTTCTTAAAGTTTCTCACCTTTATTTTTCTGCTCTGTGCCCTAAAACACAAACATATACTTCCATTATCCACAGTCAAGTTCAGAGTAATTTATGCATTATTTAAAAGTGTACCTACAACCGGTATGTTCATAACCATGGTAGCTTACCTTCTGGGAACCTTCCCATATTTTATTTTCTTCTGTCTTGATAGTATTGTCTTCCATTAACTGCTATTGCCTTTCGTGGTAATCCTCTCTACGAGGGTATAAACAGAATATAGTTGGGGCATCAAAAACTGCAAATTATTATTTAAAGACATCCAATAAACCTACCGATGCGATCATTAAAACTGTGGATAAGTGACTAGGTAATTTGACCAACGTTACGTCGAGGAGGAACCCACCACTTGCTGGCTAAGAACAGTGCTGGAGTTAAGCCGCTCAAAGGTGGATGGCTACTGAGCTAAATTAATCCAAAACTGTCAAGACACATCATCGTAAAACCTAAAGGCTAACGCATTGAGATATGAGTAATACAGTTCAACGTCTTTTAAGTGCCCTTTTACGTGGACAAAATGTCGATATTATAGCCTTGTTTTCACTTGCAATGCTAATACTTGTAAATAACCAAACATTGTTGCAGCGCCTCGCGTATAACCTAGTTTACCTGGTTTGCAAAACTAGCAGACGAAGATATTTACTTGACGGCTCATTTGTAGCTGTACAGCTAATTTGTAGGGTAAATGCTACCTAACGTCACTTTCTCGACATATTGTTAGCATAGAGGAATACGTTGTGTAGTATAGACTCGACAGCGATTTAAGTTCGTCTCGCTAGCTAACGTTAACCTTATGTATACTGATGCCTAACGTTAACATGGTAAATTCGACAGCATAAGAGCAGTGAGGGAGGTAGCTCTGTGCTCGTGCAAATGTTGACGTTACGCCTCCAAGTTTGCGAAGTAACTTCGCTATCGGTCCCTCTTTTCTCCTTACTGCACGCGTGTCTTTATTTAACAAAAAAGTAAATGATGTTTATCGTTTTCAAAGATTACCTAACTACAAGCAATGACAATCTATAACTGGTGCAACTTCCGATCGCGACCATTACTGTAATCGAACAATGTTTTGAATTGGGTCGAACTTCACGTAACGCAATGTTCTCTTGCTAGTTGGTTAGCAAATATGGAGAATCATAACAATGCAGATAGCAAGATGTCACTGGTTACTTAGCTAACTGGGCGACGAACTACCATGTAAATGGTTAAAAACTTACCTAGCTAGCTACTGTTCGATGTAGTGAAAACTTGAGCTAGCTTTCCTGATTCTCAAATTATTGCACTCACTAGCTAGTCAGCAGAGAAATACATCCGAACAGTCTTCTGATAGCTCATGTTACATATGTTATATTGTCAACTTCACTCGGTTAAAAAATGCGTGCGATAGATCTACATATGACATTTTATTATGACAGAAATCAGGAAATAATCTACAGTTAACTAGATCGCCTGGTAGTAAAACAAGCTATATAGCTCGACTTCTAAGTTACGTTTTGCAGCTACCACTGGCTAGTGGCTAGTAGCTAGCCAAACGAAAGAGTTAGCTGTCGGTAGCATAAACAAGCTAATGATAGCTAGCCTTAGCTACCTATCGCTGACGGTCTAATCTTGATAATACATTTTATAATGAAAACGACTTGCAGAAAGCATGGTTGTTCATAAATACCTAGTTGAAGGCTCAACTAGAGAAAAAGACTCCTATTTTCCTTCGAGCTGAGAATGAAGATATTTTACGTTCCTTACTACGATGTGGTTGCTTCTACTCCTCTTACTATCGGCCATTTTGCTTGAACCAGGGTTGTTGACGAACGGCGACAGCGAAGGCTGGGCTAAAGTGAGTCAGATAGCTAACTTGAGTTGCATTGCTAGCCGAGGGAGGGGGAGGACTTGCAAACTGACTACCTCTCGCGTTACGTTATCGAGTTGGTTCGCTAACTTTATCAACTAAAATCATCCACAATAACATAATATTTTCGACGTTTTTTTGCATAACAAAAATTTAACTGTAACTATAAACTACAATGTCCCTATGTATAAAACAAGGTTTACTGACGTCAAGATTCCCTAATTAGGTAACTTTCCGTTGATTGCTGATAGGTTATCTGTAACCAAGAACATTATTCTTTTTTTTATAAAAGACACACGTCTATGGCATAAACACGTAAGCCTAGGCTAAGTAGATGTAGACTACATACACGTGCACATCAGCCGTAATGTCTCAATTCCTAGGCCTGATACAGAGATATAAGTCTAGACTACCAAATAGGCCTAGTAGACTTGCACATTTTGTGAGAATATAAGTAATGAAAACATGATAATTTTGTCGGAAAATATATTTTATAGGTTAAATTGATGTTGTTTCAAAAGTATATATATATAATAATATATATATATATATGTATATATATATATATATATTTTTTTTTTTCCAGGCATGATGACAAGTGCCAGCAAGTTTAAAAAAAATATGCTATAGGCCTACAATGTTTCAGTGTGGACTGTGCAATGTACTATCATGGCACCTAGGGATAGCCTGGCGAGCCAGACCCACATTAAAATGTAGGGTCTGGGCACTCACCGTTCGCAGTGCTCAGTCCGAGGGGCGGGATAATCAGTTGTCTTTCAAATTCCCTCTGCACGCAATAGGACGCAATAGGATATTTGTTTTCAAGTAGCAGGGAATTCAAGCCAAACCGTTGCAACTCTGCCATCAATCATTATGTTAAGCCCACCAAACGACTCTATACACGATTTCAATGCCTGATTAAGTTTCGATTTCTGGAGCTCACAAGCCAACGGAGAGTTGCTAGACTAGCCCTGGCAGCAAATTTAGGGCTAGGGGCGCGTCTAGATTTCTAGGCTAACCTAGGGATGTAGTGGAAGCTAAACGCAAGTAAACTCAGTTTATCCACGTATGAAATTTCAAAAGTAGAGCATATCCACCTCTCAAAAGAGTTTATTCACAAATTGCAACTTTTAGCATTCAAAAATTACACTGTTTTATCCACATTCACAATATGTACTCTCATGAACACTCTACCACTGGTATAAACATTGGACAATAGCTTCCACCATCATCAAACATGCCTCTTTTTTTTAATCTGATGGGGCAGTCCACCTTACCGTGATTACAGAATTCATAGTTTACCCACCTCTTATTTTAGGCTACCACTACACCCCTGATAACACCATTAAGTAAAAACACACTGAATAATTCAGCAAACTTTATTTACATGTTCTAGGGATTCCAACCATTGTTTTGCTGGTGTTCTCATGCACCCAGTCACACCTGCACCTGCACATTTTTCATAAGTAATGCACCTCTTGCAAAAATGTAATTGTGGGTACTCCAACTCGTGGTCCCATAGCCCTGACATTTGACAGTTATGTCTAGTGGACATGCAGTGACCTAATTCAATCCAGCTGTTTGTCGGCTACCACAAAACCATGTCCAGTGGAATTATGTCCTCTTGCAGAGGTGTAATAGATCTCTGAATTTCGCCTACAAAAAGGCTACCATCTTTGCCCAAATAAGATCGGTCGATCCAGTATCTTGAGATTTTTTCTATGGGAAAATAACATGGGGATTTTGAATTATCGGAACTGTTAAACTCTCGCGGGGCCTTCGAGTGGATACTGTGATCTTCGGTACGTGAAGACGGCACACTTTAAACTTTGGTACCCCAGAGCTAACTTACAATGCAACTTGCCATAGGTAGTTAGCTTCAATTAACACCCGGATCTCCTTATATGGGCAAATATGGCAGCGTTGGCTCCTTTTTGTAGGCGAACTTCTGAGGTCTATAGTCCGGCTTCAGAAAGTAAAAGTCCCGCCACATTTTTGTTCCAACCATTCACTTAATCAGCTGAATTAGCATTAGTCTAAAGCAAAGTCCTTTTAGGCAAGTCCCTCCACTCGGCGGCCATTTGACAACGCTTTTTGGGCACTCGTTGGGTATCCATTTCGGCAGAAATGCGCGTGCGCAAGGCTTCACAACACCAATCTTGCTCCAGCGGCGAGATCACAACACATGATTGGCACGATGTCTTCACAACACACCATATGATTGGCTCAATGTATTCACATCACACCACATGATTGGCTCAATGTATTCACATGTCGACGTTTTGCCGAAGAAGGGGTGGGATATGTGTAGACAATGGCCATATTGGCGTGACAAACTAGCCCCATGCATTTCTATGGAGTATTTTTTGAGTGCTGTGTCTCCACATTAGAAAGTCTCTGTCTAAAGCCAGGTAGATCAGCTAATTAGTGAAATCACCTGTGTTAAGCACACAGGTAGAACCAATACATGGAATGACTTACTTTCTAAAGCCGGACTTTTACATCTCTGTCCTCTTGAGATTGTTTCTAATGGCTTTGACTGTGCCCCTCTCCAATCCAGCACTCCCAAACATTAACCAATTCATCACTATACTTGCATCACTGCTCCAGTGTTTTAACTGTCAGATAAGAGACCATTAAAAGTCCATAGTGTATCTACCCTTTTAAGGCATTTGTATAGGTGTCCAATATCTACTGAAGTCGGTCTAGCTCAACCCAAACCACTGCCCTCTGCAGGTTGCCGATTGCACTGCGGATAGCATCCAGGAGCTCTTCGGTGCTGCTCCAGGTCCCCGGCTGCAGGGTGTGGTAGAACAGAGGCAAAGTTTCCAGCTGCAGTTCCTCTGAGTGACAAACTGCCATGACTTCGTCTTCAGAACGACCAGAGAGCAGCTTCCTGTTGTAGTTTAACAATGAGGGTTATGGATTGTGATTTTTTAATCAATATAGGCATACATAATGTAATTGTAAGCAATTGCAAAGGAAGAGATTATTAGAAGATGGAAACCTACTTGAACTTTCGTCCTTTCTTATCTTTGGGCTTGATGTGGATGACAATGGGATACACGCCCTGCTTCAGAAGAGCTTCAACACTTGCAAGGCCCAACTCCAGGAGACAGTGCCTGTCCTACATTTACAAAACAGGTCATTACAGCATGCTTGAGAGGTGTGAGAAATGCTGCATTCGAGTGTCTACAAGGCTCATGAATCCCACCTGGCTAATAACATCCTTTATGGACTGTAGTCGAATTCCCAGTGTTGGCCCAGATGACTGAAGCAGGAACACCTTCTTGTCATGTCTCTCTGAGACAGGGATCGGCTCTAGAATGTCAACAAAAAGTCCTCTAAATCTTAATATGTTACAAACTCAGCTGTTTCTCAGGTAACAGCATCCTTACAATAATGTGTATGCTAATTATGATCACTCCACACATGTTGTCATACCTGGGTGGCAGGTGTTGAAGTCCAGACCAGACGCAGCTGGCTGCAGCAGTCGCTCAATAAGAGCGTGGGAAAGTAAGGAGGGGGAGAAGATGACGGGACGTTTGGATTGGACTGGCACTGGCTGCACCATACTATAAGGAATCAAACTATCCTCATGACCTGTCATGACACACACACACATACACACCGTTCAGATTGATTTTGTAGTGCAACCAGAAAGTTTTCAGACACTTTCAAGTTTTCAACATTTTGTTATGTTTAAGACTCATCTTAAAATGGATTCAATTAATTTTGTTTCTCATCAGTCTTCACACAATGCTCCAATACTCCACATTATCACCTGGAGAGAAGAAATACTCTTTTCTGATTGGCTGGTGGCTATTAATTCTTAATAATCACCGTTCCATATAAATGCCAATGAATAGGCAGATGTGTGCCTCTCCTACTGATGTCCAATGAATTCATTTAGGCAGGGGGTGGACTCCAATGAAGTTGTAGAAGCATCTCAAGGACCATTGATAGAAGTAGGATGCAACAGAGCTTAATTGACTAGTTGCACAAAAGGCTCTCGGTGAGCTTGTTTATTTCCTGTGGAGCCAGGAGTGTTTCAACCTGCCGCTATTCTGAATGTCATTAGTGCCAGAAATGCTTACGTTTGCCAAGTGTGTAGCAAACTCGGGAGGTGGAGCTAGTATGTAAGTTCGGAGAGACAGCCTTGACCAGTCGCACCTCCTCAGTGACTCTTTTGTAGAACTACATAGAGATGGAGATGGAAAAGAGCTACATTGAAGGATATGTGTGATATCACTTGGAACGACCACAAAATTTAGCAACAGTCGGTGAAGTTAGCAGTGACTTAAGATAGCCAACCATACCTTCCTTTTAAAGTTCTTTTGTTTTGAGGCGAGGGTGCGTAACTTCACAAGTAACAACTGTTGAGCCCTGAAAGTGAAAAGAGATGAGCAGTGAGGTCAACTGTTTCTCCTTGGGTTTGTCATGGTCATAAATAAGAACATTTATCTCCTACCACTACCTGTTGTAATTCGGCATGGCACCAGCCTGTAGGGGCTTGGCGGTTTGAGGGTCGACGCGACAACAGCGCCACTGGTACTTCCCGTTGTAGCATGTGTCTGTGATATGGAGTATGTCGTTACAGCTTACGCCCAACAAGGGTGGGTCACCATTAGAATCTATATCCAGGTTGACTCGCACATAGAAGGAGTCTGCTCCAGCAAAGGAGGTGGAGGACATCTTCTCACACAGCTGGGAGTAACCTGAGAGACATCAGAGGGGTCTGAGACTTCCATATCCATTTATAAACACTAACCACTGCACTGCTAAGGATGTATGTGTATATATCAGTGTCCATGAAAGAAACCAATCTGGTCTAAATATTTGTTTGTTTTTTAGTAAACAAGTGTGTTTCAAATCCAAATGTGAACAATATTTTCAAGAGACACTGACAATAATTGTGGAAAATCCTTCCTAAATGTTAATCTTTTCATTTGACCATACTATAATTTCACTCAAAGCATTCAGTTCAACAAGATTCAGTATTCAAAAGGATGACAATTTGGAGATACAGGCATGCAGGGTGGGAGGTGACTTTACCTTCTTGATTGAACTTGTGTTTGAGAGAGGAAGGGTCTGTCCACCAGCGAAGAGAGAAATGAGCAACCTCTGCTGTGCACTGAGAGAAGACAACATTGCCATCCCCAGACAGAACTCCTTCCAGCTGGGTCGGAACCAGAGGCGGAGAAGAATGATCTATTACCATCATGATATAATGTGTCTGTATGCATATTAGACTAGGTAGACTACAATATCAGAGCTATAGTTTAGCCAACATTTGACATAACATGCAATGTGTTCGTAATACTGTAAAGTTGTTCTATAATGGATATCAATTCTGTCTGTCTGTGCATCAGTGGCCATTTTTTTCACCTCCAGTAACTCACTGCCTTCCTTGAGTCCACACTTGTCAGCAGGAGACCCCGGCTTCACACTCTGTACAAATATCCCTGTGTGGTTGCCCCCAACGATGCTGATATCATCGGATAGGCTGGACATGTTAGGTGAAGTGGGAGTAACGGGTGTTGAGGGGATGCTCTCTGACCTGGGTTCACAAAGGAGATGATGAAGATTATGGGAGGAGTTGTCACCAACCAACAGAGAAAGTGACCAATGGTGATGCTTTTAAAATGCAATGCTTTTTAAAATATGCTTTCAAATATTACCTTATATGTGACCAGAAATCCTCTAAGTAATCTAAGAGTGATTGGGGTTGATGATTTATGAGAAGTTAAAGGAGAAATCCAGCTGATTTTTACATGGATCTTGAATGCTATACGTCACCAAGTATCGATAGGAAAGAAACTATCAAAATCGGTGCTACCGAACTGGAGTAGCTGCAGCTAATGGCCAGTACTCCCAGTCAGCTACAAGGCTAGCTCTGGTGGCATTATCTAAATGTGCCTTTTTTTGCCTCTTAACAGACTCAAAATGTCATTAAAAGTTATCTGCAACATGAACAGGGCCCTTACGTGACAAAACAATGCATTTTCAACTCATTAATTGTGAAGAAACCGTTTGAATTCAAAGTTTGTACTGTCACATGTATACCTCAGTTTCCATCAGTCGTTTCCAGGAAAGCCCAAGAAAGTCTGTTGTCGAGCTCATGCCGGCTTCTCAAAACTTCTTCAAAACTTGAAGTTTATTTCCCCTCAAAAATAGGTAATTGAGCACTGTAATAGTTATGACCATATAATGACTATGTAACTACATGGAAACCATCCAAATGATGCCTAAGCTTGTACGTACTGAAAGCTATAGCTTTATTCTCGTGCTGAAGTATCGTGGGAATTCAGCTGTTGCAGGAAAAGGCAGGAAAAGAGTAGTGTGCAGATGTGACAGTACAAACTTTGAATTTAGATGGTTTCTTCACAGCTAATGAGTAGAAAATGCACCGTTTTGTCACGTAAGGACTCTGTTCATATAGTACAGACTTTTTATTGACATTTTAAGTCTGTTCAGAGGCAAGAAAGGCACGTTTAGATGATGCCCCCAGACCTAGCATTGTAGCTGACTGGGAGTACTGGCCTAACTGCAGCTACTCAAGTTCGGCAGCACCGATTTTGGTCGTTTTTTTGATCGACGGTACTCGGTGACGTCTAGCGATCCACGTAAAAATCGGCCGGATTTCTCCTTGAACCTGTATAGAAACTGACAAATGGCTTGGAAAGTCTCTGAAACGTGTATTTTAAATGAAAAATAAGCCTAAACAAAGCTTTACAGATGCCTTATGTGGCCAATAAAATGCTCTCAGGTAAGTAAGGGCTTCTTTAAGATAAAGGCTCTTACTCAGGTGAAACCTGTGATGGCTTGCTGGGGAGTGTCGGGGGCAGGTTTATCAGGTCAGGAGGAAACAGGTGAGACTGCAGAGAGCTCCAGGAATCCCATAAAGAGGGGACACTCTCCTCACTTGCAACTGATCCTGCCATATAAACAGGTTATAAACCACACGTCACATGGGGAACATTCCAGGAATTCCAGGAACATTTATAATAGCAGGCTATGTAATGGTGATAATATAACCAGATACATTTCAGAGTGTTACACATACAGTATGTTGAAAAAGTGTATTTTATGTGCATGCAGATGTTTTAGAAAGATGCAGAAAAAAATGCCTAACCTGTGGTATTATCATTTTCATCACTGCCCCAGGAATCCAGGTCAAACCTACACACATATTCCTCACTCAATATAACAGTTTCTCATATAAAAGGTCCAAATGGCCACACTAAGGTTAAGATGTGCTGACTTACTCAGTGGTAACTCTACGGTTGATGGAGTTTACATGAGGAGGGAAGGGGAAAGTAGAAAGTCTGTTGATATCTTTTTCGCTGTCTCTGGTCTGTTCAAAAAAGCATTTGAGTTCATGTTACAAAATTAGTTAATAGAAACAAAATGCCAGATGACAAAATGTGAGTTCACGAGTAAGCATATCAATGAGTAAAAACACTCACAGGAAGATTCTCCTCTGAATTGTAACGGGAATCTGCAGAATGAACAGCAGTGGAAGAGATAAAATGATGATCGATATTATATTTATATTCTATCTCCTTATCTGACAGATAAGAACCGTCCCCTTTCTGGCTATCTTATGATTTCCAAGGACATAATCATTAATTGCCATTTATTAACACTATTAACATATATGAAAACATTACATGACAAGCAAAAAACACCATACTTATTTTTTGGCGAATTTGTCAAGACTCACATTCTGATTTATCACTTTGTTGGCCTCTAGGGGGCGACTGTGAGGCATAAAAAAACAATGTTGCGTCACAATCAAGCACTGGCACTGACAGGACTGGCACAAATGTCAACGACCAGTGGCTACAAAAGACTTAGTTGGAAGTGACCGAAGCAGACCTTGCGCTGCAGTTGGTGTGGGCTATCTGTGTAGGGGATTAGGCTCAGGGAACAGCAGGGACCAAAGCATTGGTCTTCACTAAACAGAGATAGATGAGACTGGGACAAACAAAGACGTAAAAAATATTACATTTTAGACTGGGTGTGAGTATATAGTCAGGAAACTGATTAATAAACTCCAATAAAGTGTGGAAATAATGGCTTTGTTACAGAAACCAAACAAAACAGTATGCACTGTAGATGAAAACTACCGATTGTGGTTACAGACATGCAGACTCACACAGTGGTGACAGGGGGCGCTCTGCTCCCGACACTTCTCCTTCTCTGCCTCCAGCTCTCTCTGGAGCTGTTCCAGATTGGCCTGCAGCTCGGTAATGCGTTTGCGCAGCCGGTTCTTGTCCAGCAGACAGTCAGTGAACTCCAGCTGCAGGCTGTCACGGCTGCGCAGGGCCTGCCCAAAACAAAAACAAGTAAAAAATATGAAGGTGATAAGATCTCCACCTTCAATGAGAGCAGGAACACAAAAGTGAATGAATGTCATATCTACTTTTGCCAATCAGATAAACATTAAAGGAGAAATCCTGTATAGTTCAACCTGAGCCCTAATTTTAGATTGTTTGTTTGGGTCTAAATTTTCAATAGTGACATAAATCGGTTCAGTATTGAGTTAGAACACTAGAAAACTGCCAACCTTGAAAAATGCAATACAATTGGTATAAAAAAAAGCATCAAATTCAAACTGTTTGTTTTTCGCCACTAACTAGGGCACAAAATGTTATCAAAAGTGTCTGGTATGGAGAAAACCTCTACAGAGATACACATGTGTCTGTTTACCTTTATAAGTCTTCTAAAACTTCACAAAATGGTGGTTTGAACAGTCAGTGCCTTGCTTTCCTCATTTTCTGGTCTCTGATTTAGCGTCCTTTCAGTGCCTGCTAGCCATTTTAGCACCCATGTCCAGCAGTCAGAATACAAGCTAAATGACTTTGGGCCAGTCGCTCTAACATCACACATGATGAAGACGATGGAGCGAATGCTACTCCACATCCTCAGACCCCAGTCAGCCACTCACTCGACCAGCTCCAGATTGCATACCAGGAGAAGGTATCTATCTATCTATCTATCTATCTATCTGCTGTACAATCCCTAGAGAAAATCGACCAGTGTGCACTGAATGGGATGCTGGATCAGAGGCCGGAGGAGGAGGAAGGTGAAGCACTTACAGCACAAACAGTCCAATAGAGGCCCTTTATAAAGCACAGACCTGGTCCCGCTCTCTCTCCAGCTCCATGATCTGGTTAAGGTAAGAAACGCTCCTCTTCTGCTCCGTCTCCCAGTCCAGCTGCAGCGCCTGCACCCTCAGCTGCATTTGCTCGTACTGAGCCTCTAGCTACACGGCACAACACACACACACACACACACACAATGCACAGGTAAGAGGACTTTAGTGCAGCAACAGGAAACGGTCTCTTCTTTTCCTACTGTCTATAGCTTCAACTAGATGTACAACCAGTACATTTAATTTGTACTTTTAAATAAATGGCTAAATGTAATTTAATATTTTTTACATTATCACAAACAGCCAGAGGACGATACAAATAGGCATGCTCCAAGCCTTCCACACCCCTCATCCCCCGCTCACTTTGTCCCGCTGCATTTCAGCACTCTCTAGCTCCCCCTGTAGTTGGACGATGGTGGCGCACAGCTCCTGCCTCTGCTCTGCGGCTTCCCTGCGGTCCTGCTGAAGGATGTCCAGAAGAGCCTATAGGTGTACAGGACATATGTGACGCTGCATCAGTGACCAGTCCAAAGTTAGTCTCACCAAAGTAACAGTGCCAAAATGAATGGTGTGAATTAGTTCCACAGCATAAGCTTCAAACTCTCTTTTTCTTTGTGTCAGTTGGGTGTCGGCACTACTCTTAACACATTCTCTAGGGCTAATTATTAACTTGTGCCCTCTAATGGGAAAGGAACTACAAACAAAATGTCCAGATGCTAAAATGAAACATTATCACTAAGACCATAAAAGTGTGTTTAAGGAAGAGCACTCCACGTGGAGGACTTTTGTCACCTGTGTCCCGAGTTGCTTGTCCTTTTGGAAGTTTACAGTATGCAGAGACTTTGGTTCATCTGAAATTACGTCCAGCATGAGGGACACCACACTGCTGCGTTTGCTGGGCGTGTTGTTGTTGGATTGGTTCCCGTCGGCTCTTTTCTCTGATTCCTGCAATCTGCTTCTCAGCTGTTCAACCTGCCCGAATAAAATCGTTATCAGTCACATGATATACACTCACACCACACAGCCACTCCTGTAGTGCTGCAGTGCAAACATGAGCACTTCTAGCGAGATGGGCAAGATGCCAACAGTGGCAAACTCATAGCTTTAATTTAGAGCAATATAATATACACACTTGAGTTGTCTATTGCTTTAGATGAAGGTATCTTTTTTATTATAATTGATGAAAAAAATCAACATACAAAAACTTGTGATAGGTGAAAGCATCTGAATCCAATCTGAATGCAACTTCAATTTTACTCAGTAAATTCACATTTATGACCCCACTTGTAACCCTGTCTGATTTACTGTTTGACTAGTACATAAACCATTTCCATTCACTACAAGGCTACCATCAAAAAGTGAAAGTTAAATTTGCAGTTCGTACTGCATGTCAATAATAAAAATCAATCTGGAAGATGTACAGGAAATGACCAATGATTCAGCCACCGGTAGTGACATAAGTAGGGGCTCTACACGTAAGCTAGTCAGTTATCCCAATCGTGACAAACCAATCCCGACACACCTATTTCACATAATAACGCGTTTGTACAGTAGGAATGACCATGCAATAACCTATTTCCTTGTACAAAATTAGTCACTCAACCACCAAACTATCAACCAGCAGAGCTGAAGCTAACTTTACATCTCACTGATATGTGACTTCAAATGATTTTGACCTGCAAGATTTAGGGCTACTATACAATCAGTGACGTACTGGTAATCTGGAATTTGGACAGATGCCAGAGGGGCCGCGGGCCCTCGTGAGCCGCGTGACTGTCACAGCCATGCGACTAGGGTTGGGTATCGTTTCAATTTGAACGATTCCGATTCCAATTCCGATTTCTTATTTCGATTCCGGTTCCTAACGATTCTCGATTCCGATTTTTTTTAAAGGCAGGGTCAAAAAAAGTTTAGGATATTTTAAATGAGCTAGCTAACCAACGGTCTTTCTCAGGGTATCTGCACATTTTCCAAGTGCAAATTTAAAGACTTTTAAGACCTTTTCAAGACATCTAAATGAAAATTAAGACTATACCACGGCAAAAAGATATATAAGACTGTTTAATGCAATAGTTTTTTTTTCCTACTAATTTTAACCCCCACCCCATTTTGGATGTCTACAGAAGTTACCAAAAATATTTTGGCGAAAGAAAATAATTGTGTGTGAATTACCTTCACAGCTATAAATGCCCAATTTTAGGGTCTGGACTGCTTGCTTTTGAAGCTGGCTGTACTGTACATATTTGGTTTTGCTTACTGCTGAGGCTGTTCTTCACCTGTGTCTGTAGTAGCCTAGGGCTACTTGCCAAAGACATGTGCACTGGACTGGATTCCCTTAAATATTTTTTTCAAAGTTAACTAAGCTATTTACATATTTTAATAAGCCTACTTTATATAATTTACTATGTGCATCTATTGTCCATATGCAGCACAGCAAATTAAAGTTAATCCACTACTTTACATTTTGCATACCAGTTGTATCTAAACCAACCAAAGCTTGACTGAAACATTGTAAAACCATTGACTTGTTTTAAATTAATTAAGAGACAGGTCCTCTTCGCATGATCCTGCTGAAAACTGCTGGTTTCATCTCAAGCACGCACATTATGAACGCACGTATTTGTATGTAGCAGTCGCCGACATTCAAAACATATGCGGTTATATTTCACAACTTTTGCTAAGTAGGCCTAGCCTACTGGGAAACGCTGGCAAGCAAGCTGCTGGCAGATATTACAGGTAGGCTATTATAACTTAGACAGATATTTTCTTCCCTAGGCTAGGCCAGCAACACACGCTGGAAAGATGCAAACAGATCAACTTAACATACCGGTATACAGTATTTCCTCCTGATTGCGAAGCACTGCACATAATTTCACCAGCAGTCTTCGCGTCCATAGTTTGTGAAACGATGCTGCGTCCGAGCAAAGACTTTAGATGCCAAGCGCAACTCCAAAAAGGAGAACAAATAAACGTCCGGCTTGAGGCTGCGCCGGACGCCGGACAGGGCTTTTAAAACCCATATGTCCGGCCTAAATTCGAACATATGGCCAACCTATCGCTAACTGGCTTACCAACTCTTTCTCCCGCTCATTCTACCGTAGGCTCCCTCATTCCACGTAGGCTACCCTGTCTATCTCTCAGGCCTCAGCTACACCACGAAAACGCCAGGCATATTATTTTGTACATAGGCCTACTGTATTATTACCGTTTTCACACCTTTAACCAAACCCGTGAAAAACATCTTCACTCTGTAACCACTACACTTCCTCCCGTAGCCTAATAGCCTATCACGTATACAATTGCGTTTTAAATACACGAAACTGGATGGAGACATCACTCGCTCTCTTGCACTCGCTGGCGGTCCCATTCGCACATTTAATACCTCTCTTTCGAAAATTCAGTTGTAGCCTATTTAAGACTTTTTAAGGATCCTCGGGAATGCTTTCTGAATGAAATAGTCTGACCTTCTCCATGAATTTTAATTCTATTAACTATGCGCTTCTTCGTTGGTGTTCAGACGTTTCTTCTTCCTGTCGGCAGACTGGGAATCGAAAGTAGGAATCGAAATTTAAACTTTTGAACGATTCCGGGAAAATCGCAAAGATAGTCCCGGTTGCAACCAATACTCGATATTCGATACCCAAGCCTACATGCGACCCCTTAAACGGCGGCCCAAAGATAATTTCTCTCGGCCCCCTTTCAACTGTCAATAATGGTCTTTGGTTTCTCCAAATCTTTCAGACGTGACAGTGTAGTGATCAGTATTTATTTACACACGAGTCTCTATATCAGTCATGGTTACCCTCTACAGTCTATAGTCACAAACTTTTACATCAGTCTGCATTGTTTTGTAGCGAAATGTCATATTCAGATGTTCAAAAACGTGATTTACCTGATTTTTTTATTTGATTATTTGTTTGCAAAAGTTAAAATGAAGCAATGCCTTCTGGGAATTTCAAGACAGAATTGAGTAGATCGCGCCTGCGTGGTTGTTGGAATTTGGAGATTGGAAGCTATACTGTTGACTGAGATTAAGCTAGCAAAAAAAATTAATCGAGGCATCAAGCAACACAAGGGGGGAGCGGAGAAAAAGAGAGAGAAATCTAAGCGAGCACTGTTGGCTGACGGTGAAAAATGCGGCAAACTGACTGATTTGTTTTTAAACTCAAGTGCAGCTTCAGCTAGCACTAGCGCTAATACTGATACTCAAGGATCATTTGGAGGCTCTAATCATAGGACTCTAATACTGATGGCGACAGAGAAAGAGGTCCTAATGAACTTGGAATCAGATGACTTAATAGACAGGGTCGCGGAGAAAAGCAAACTCTTTCGTAGGCTACCTTATTAACTGCATGACGGTAAGACAAGTTTTCATTATGGAGCGGCTGGCTATGATGATTTATTCATTTTTTTATGCATTGGGGTTGAGCATTGATATGTCCATGTTTTGGTGCAGTTGTTTATAGCATGGGAGTTTATGTTCACCATCACTGGGGCTGTCAAAAGCACGTGTTCTTTCTGTGCGTCAAAAGTGCTATCTGCCAGTTGCTGTTGTTTATGGCATGTGGGAGTTTACGTCCACCATCAACCCCCGTCACTGTATACAATATTATGTTTTCTCTATGTGAGTCCTTAGTGCTTCATACGCTCTTCTCTCTATAATACAAGACAACTCTATCAACTCTACCCCCTGATCCACGCTCATACTCTTATCTCGCAGCCATCCTGCTGTAATCAAAAGATCACCTATCACCATGTTTACCTGTTTCAGCAGCCCTCTCTCCCGGGCAGAGGCCTTGCTCTGCTCCTCCAGGGAGCGGGAGTATTTGACCGCCTGCTCCAGGAGTCTCTCCTTCATCCGGCTCAGCTCACGGCTGCTCACCTCCCATTCCTGCCTCAGCCTGAGAGAGAGAGAGAGAGAGAGAAAGCACTGCTAGAGCCAAAGAAGGCACAGACTTCACAACTAAATTTCAATCTCACACTGTTTTCAGGGGAAGAATCTAAGGACAAACATAAAAGTAATCCTTAACCAGAATTTTAATCAAGAAAGTAACCATTTAGGTGATCTGTGCTAATCTGGGAAGGGTTTTTTTTCTAATGAGGTGGATTACTTATTTCCCTTGCATTGACAAAGAGTGATGTGGGTGTGAGTCTTTTGGACTGCATGATCTGACTCGATCGTATATGCTTATTAAATGAATCAATACTCTCTAGTCGCCTGTGTTACAACTGCACTCCAACCTGTCCACATCTACATCACACAAGTTCCATCCCTTAGATGTTCTGCATCCCTCAACAGTTACTATGTCCTATTGTATGTGTCAGTACTCAGTACAGTGTTTCCCATACATTGACTTATTTGTGGCGGCCCACCACAATATCAACATTGACCACCACACAATGATTTTCATACTATGGGCACCTTTGCACAGCCTCTCCTTGTGTCTATCTCCCTCAACAAACCTGCATGCACGTTTAAAGAAAACATTTTAAAATCCTGCAAGGATTATTGTTGGCATAGAAGATGACTGGCTAAATCGTGATTAAATCCGGTTAGCATCATAACCACGTTGCACAAATTTGATCAAAACTGTGAACACCCCCCGTCACCTACCACCACAAACAGAATTCAATTCTGTGGGGAACACTGCAGTACCTCTCCAGCTGGATGCGGTCAGTGCGCAGCTCCTGGGCCTTGCGCTCGGCGCGGCTGCGCTCATCCTCGGCCATGCGGCAGCGCTGGGACAGGCGGCGCTCACACATCCGACACGCACGCAGCTGATCCCGCAGCTTATTCACCTCCAGCAGCAGGAATTGAGTCAGGCCCTCTGGGCCATCCTCCTCTACACACACACACACAGACAGACAGGGAGCGGCAGACCGGGGACCAGAGCCCAGGGACAGAGGAGACAGATACAGTGTAAGGGGAAAGAGGGGTAAAGGGGTAGAGGAGAGATACAGACATGCGATTGGAGGCAGGAGTAAAGACAGGAAAGTTTGGAGAGTTTTTTTGAAGGACACAGAAGGAGTAAACAGGAGGCAAGCAAGAAGACCGACAAAATCAGCTACATGATGATGATAATAAAGATAGGCACTGGCTCAATTCTCATTTATGTGTATGAGTTCAGAGACACACACACACACACCAATGACACCATTATGTCTGCGTGTACCTAGGATGCAAGAGCAGCGCTGTGTGGGCTCTCGTCCAGTCAGCTGTGTGAACTGGTCCGGGTGGTAGAACTCCAGAGACTCCATGAAGGCCTGCAGCCCACGATGGCCACGCTTACGTAGAATGTCTAGCAGACGACCTGACAGGGGTCAGGGAAATACGGCCATTAAAGCGATGGTTCGGAGTAATTTCACCCTAGGGTCCTTTGCCATCCATCAGGCAAGTGTTATTTAAATAAACTCCTGGTGTATTTACAAACTTTTCAATGCCTCGTTTTATGAGTAAAGAACATAGTTGTACTACTGTAGAAGTTTCGTACCATTCAGGGCATTATTAGTGGGGTAATTTACGAGATAAAAGTTGGTACCATTACGACTGCAGAAACTCATTAGTTTCTGACAGCGCTACTCGACCAGGGTTCGACCAAGGGAAAACAGGTTCTGGGAGGGTGTTTGGCTCGGAGTCATGGTGCAAAGGACCCTAGGGTGAAATTACTCCGAACCATCGCTTTAACACAGAATCTTCACAGCAACATTATGCATGCAAATCAAAGCCAAGTGTGTAATAATGAAGCAATGTGACTTTAAAGGATGAAGTACTGGAAAATAAAATATACATTTTTAATGATCCATTTAAATAAGCATTTAAAAAAAAAAAAAAAAAAAAATAAATAAATATATATATATATATATGTATATATATATATATATATATATACATTTCCTTCCCCTATTTGCATAGTAAGTTCTCCTTTGTGCTCCCAAAGTGTCCTGTAGCCTGTGTTTGTGTCTCACCAGCCTTGCTGATGCGCAGCGGGTACAGGGTGGAGTTGAGCACCTCGTCCTCGTCCTGCTCGTCCAGGACCTTGCATTGGCGCAGGTATGGTGTGAGCTTCACCGGGTTGAGTAGGCGGGTCAGCTTGTGCCTGGCGCCCTCCACACGGTCCCACCACTCCTCCACGCGCTCCTCACACCACGGCAGCTCCGTCTCACTCTCCACCTCCTGAGGCGGCTCCCTCGCCCACACTGGCATACCTGGAGCCGAAAGGGGACACTCACCTCAAAACTCTATTCACCTGACCCACGCACTGAGATTTGCACATTTGCAGACATTTTCATTTTCAAAATGACTTGCAGTTTATGCAGGTATACATTTCCCACAGTTTGTCCACTCTGTGCTTCTCTAGCTTTCGTTAGCCTGCCTCTGTGCTGTAAACTGATCCTGCTTCGGTCGGCGGGTAGGATACACCGAACTTGCAAGTGGGATATTCTTCCTACAGGCACCAGGCAGAGGGCGAGAGAGCCTTCATTCGCCCCAAAATGAGTCATTTAACCAAATACCGACTTACGAAGATGATTAATTAACACGAAAATGTTGCCTGGTGTCCCTTTAACTTTCATGGATTGTCATGGAATGTCATTCAAATCCATTAAAATATTTTTTTAGCACTCCTCCAGTTCTTCCATGCCTCTTATGCAATGCCATTCATTTTTGAGTGAGGCTGTTATCTGGTTTGGTAGTACATAATTGTTTGCTCTCTCTAATTTAAAAGGATTTACCACAAGGATTGACATGCATGACATGAAAACCAACACACAATGGTGTGATAAGTCCGTGTAAAGCAAACACGTCTCCCTTTTTGTAAATCTGCAGTCAGACTGGAGAGGAGGTTTAAATAATAATGCCCAGAAAAAACCTGCTGCATGATGCAATTTCATTATCCATACTATAGTATGAATTCATTAAAAAAGTCTTCAATATACACTATATTGCCAAAAGTCTGCCATCCATGTCTTTATGGACCTTGCTTTGTGCACTGGTCATGTTGGAACAGGAAGGTGCCATCCCCAAACTGTTCCCACAAAGTTGGGAGCATGGAATTGTCCAAAATCTCTTGGTATGCAAATTAAACATTCAGAGTTCCTTTCACTGGAACTAAGGGGCCAAGCCCAGCTCCTGAAAAACACACACCATAATCCCATTCCCCCTTCATCAAACTTTACACTTGGCACAATGCAGTCAGACAAGTACGACAGAGTTTGGTGTGGATGAACATGACTGGCCTGCACAGTTGCACGGTGTATCGATACTAAAAAGGTATCACGATGCCTTCACGCAAAAAACGATTTCCGACGTTTTTAGAATCGATACTTTATTAAAATAATAACGGTCTGTGTGAACTGCTGCTCTCACTGCTCCTTGCACGCACACGCGTCTAGGCAAGTGGGCGTGTCAAGCAGGCAGCTCTGAGTGAGTGAGTGCGCAGCAACGTCAACATAGTTCTTTGCTGACAGTCCTCGGCCTTGTGGATAAAACAAAAGGTGATGTGAAATCTGGAACTATTTCGGATACATCGCGAATAGTGAAGGCAAGCCATCAGGTACACAGAGGCCCGTTTGTAAAATATGTTTCAAAGTCATTTAAAAGCAGTATGCTACGCATGGAACTTGGCTAAACACCTCAGACATATCCCAACATTCAAAGTTCAAAGAACGACAGGTTAACAAATATGCTATAGAAAACACAACTACATGGTTAGTGCCAAGTTCTTCTCTTCTGTTTTGTGAAAGTGAAACGAGTAAAGCGAACCTTCCTTCATTAATGAATTTTGACGAGACATAAGCTGTATTCATTTTGACGAGACATAACGAGCTGTAGCCTAATCATAGGGTGCTAACGTGATGAAAGCGCAATGTTCACGCCAGAATAACATTACCAACCCTACCAAACAAAATATTTTATGTTCGGTCAGTACTACTGGTAATATTTGTCATGGCATGTAGACTGCAATTTGTTCAATAATTATTTCCCAGATGTAGGATAGGCTACCCGAAAGGCGCTAATTAAAGCCCACAGCATACCATCAAAGCGTGTTGAGTCCTAATAATAATAGCGGCTTATTGTTACGTGGTAGCAAATCATGTTATCAAAGAAATAGACGTAATGTAATGCACACAGATATATTGCAACAGGTATGGTGTAAGCCTATCTGACGAAGACCTGAGTGGTTGGAACGTCGTACTTGTACACTGGGCGCAAAGAAGACTATCCTCACATTTTTCCCTTTGCAACTGTCAAAGAAATCGCATGAACACGGGAAGGCCTAGTAGCCTATACTGTACATCAGATGGCCTAAAGATAGCATTAGAGGATAGCACCTCTGCATAGCATTCAGTGATTTGCATGCAGTAATTTCAACACTGACCTTGATCTAGCCTAGTTTGGCTATTTAATGCTACGTTATTGCCAAAACACAACACAACAAATGAACTATAACAAGGACTTAATCACACAAAGTAGGCCTACTATTTTACTGACTATAAAAAATAATAATTATGTAGAAGTTTAGAAGGTTAGAACCCAGAATTGACCTGCACACTACAAAAGTGCACCGAATTCAACACAAATGACTCAATACACTTGGAGGAGGTATGAGTCCTTTCTTTTCCAGATATCTTAGGATTTCGCCGTAGTATCATTTCAGTATCGAGCATCGTGATATTTATGGCAGGTATCGTATCAAAGTCATACTTTTGGTATCGTGACAACACTACAGAGTCCAGACCTCAACCCTATAGAACAGAGAGCCAGGCCTTCTCGTCCAACATCGGTGTGTGACCTCACAAATGAGCTTGTGGAAGAATAGTCAGAAATTCCCATAAACACACATTCCTAAACCTTGTGGAAAGCCTTCCCAGAAGAGTTGAAGCTGCTATAGCTGCAAAGGGTGGACCGACGTCATATTAAACCCTATGGATTAAGAATGGGATGTCATTTAAGTTCATATGCGAGTCAAGGCAGGTGACCCAATACGTTTGGCAATATAGTGTATGAACATATGAACAGTAATTCAAAACATTCAGACCACAGAAGCAGTTTTCTGAAGCATCACTAAAAAACTATTTAATAATAATAATAAAAAATACCACAGTCACAGAACATTACTTTACATGACTGGTAAAAGAATGTTTCTATTCTAGCAGTCAGTTATTCATTTCACAGATGCATCGACCATCAGCATAACCAGGTAGAGGACATGATTTAACATATGGAAGGAACACACAGCAACCATCTTTCAAGAGGAATGAGGGAGTTACCACAGTCATAAGTTATGCCGTATATCTCGAAACAGATTAATGAAGGGCACTGCATTGAGCATGATAAATGCCATTCCATGTAAAAGAGGCCCTGGATCTGCACCTGCAGAGAGCAAGAGTATGGACGGATGGTATCCCATCCGCCCATAAACACTAGAGACTGATGGGATACCACGTGTGTGCCTTGTCTCAGGGGAAAAGAATGCCAGACTTCTGTCGGAACTTTGTTCGCACACTCCCACTATACATGAAGAAAAAGTGATAAAGATGACAAGTAGGTCAAGGTTTGTAGGTGGGTGGCTGGGAGAGCTGGAAAGAGCCAGTGGCTGACTTGTGAAAACTAGACCAGCATCTCACTTCTGGAGAAGTAGCACACATGACAATAATGTGATACTGGATTGCTAGCGTGATAACCAAAGCCCATAGCCAAAGAAAGCATACATGCACTGCAACAAACCACAAGACAAGTCCAAACATGGCACAATACATGGGGCCTCACTTCCTGGAAGATGATGAACAACACCTGATTTAGGAAAAACAAACTATAAAATCAGACATTTGAATTAGGCTAATCTACTACACCATATATGATAAAGAAATACCTGGCCTGCATTACCATGGACACCAAGATGGTATGCCACAGGAGGCTTGTTATTCCTCATGCCTGATAGCAAATTATCAAAAATATATAAATGTATAAAAAATACCTGGCACGATCATCATTAAAAATTTGAGAAATATGTATCTACTTCAGCAATAGACTGATGTTATGATAGGCCTATATCTAGCATATATTAAGAAAATACAGATTACCCACTCATTGATGAGCTAATGTTGACACACTTCTGAAGAGTGTGAGTGAGTCTTGTTATGTTTTGATTAAAACCTTTTAAAGCAAGCCACAAACAATGCTGGATTAGGCTGTGCCCTATGCCTTCATTCCAGCTATGTTCAGTGCAAGTTATAACAGGTCTCCAGATGTTATCTGGATGTTATCAGAATATCTCTCTCTCTCTCTTTAAAATGCATGCCAATTGTTTAATTGTTTCACAGGTGGCTGCATTATTTCTCTTAACAAAATCCACAGATGCAGAAAAACATGAATTGTTGATAGGATAGTTGTAACTGCAATAGTCCATAATTGCTATGCATCCCACTATTATTGAACGAAGCAGGCCTAGCCTATAAGTTTATAAATGTATCGTTCTACAGTGGCAAGAAAAAGTATGTGAACCCATGCTAAAGTTGACTAAAAAGAGGAATAAAAATCACCTTTTGATCAAACCAGCTAATAGGCTAACTGAAATAAAGCCATGCCAATCTCTAGGTATGATGAAAGGTATGTGATGATGTGGGGCTATTTTAATTCGAAGGCCAAGGGAACTTTATCAGGATAGTAAGTAGGCTATCCTGGTTCATGAAATAACTGGCCTTTAAAAAGAAAAATCTGCCTGCCTCTATGGGAGTTTAACATAGGGGTGTGTATAGCCTACGCCTCCTGTATTTTAAGGAAGAACATTTAGGTTGGATTTTTCCTCTTTTTTTAATTAAGGCATTAAGATCAATTTCCAAAAGATTTTATTCCTCTTTTTAGTCAACTTTAGCATGGGTTCACTTACTTTTTTTTTTGGCACTGTATTTTCAGATCCAAACCGTCCAACTCAACAGAACTCAACCTTACAAAGTAGGCTATCAATGGAAGCCGGCTGAATGGAGACGTGCCTATAACGTTACCCCAAACGGTTCAGAAAAATGTCACTCGTCGTCACTTTCAGTATCAAAACATTATAGTATGAAGATGGAAATTATAGTGCTCACCACTCATGATCACCACTGTGTCCGGATAATGCAAATATAGCACAGGTATACAGTCCTCAAGGAAATCCAAGACACCAAAGAAACACCTGATAACAGCTCAAGTCAACAGCTGGACATCCTGAAGGTTATCGTACCGTGTCCCGTAAAGTTTCACTACATACTCTGTTGACGCCCACAGCATCCAAACGACCACTGCCCTAGCACGAAACTGCACAGGTAAAATCGACGTTATGCTACGAGAAAATGCCACCAATGACGAAGATAAGACTAACGCTACCCATTCGATATTTGTGACTGGAAGACCACTCCTTTAAACGACAATGGCAAGACTGCGTAATTTCTGTCTTAGCGTAGCCTAGCCTGAGATGTGTGTGTTTTAAACAGATTTCAACACTTAAAATTAAAGAAGGGTTTTGATTTCATACGAATAAGAATGTAGTCTATTCAACCTAAGTTTACAACTCTTATTAAGTTGCGTAGCCTAATTTCTGTGTAAGTAGCCTATGCCTATCTTATAGACTGATTTCAACACATTATAGCCTAGGCTACATGAAGAGTTTTTGGTCTCATGTGAATATATAGAATGTAAGAAAGTGTTTTACAGTAACCACACAAAGAGAAGGCAACCGCTTCAAGATAGGATGATCTTGTCCTCCTGTGCAACTGCATAACCCTCACCAGGGGGCGTTAGGGTCTTGTTTAACGGCTCTGTAATGGATTGGGCTACATAATGTTCTTTAGAAGCACCCAAACAATTTATCATGTAGGCCTAGGCTACAAATTTTTTCTCAATATAAAATACCCACTTTGGAGAAAAAACGATTAATGTCTCAATCACAGCAAAGCCATTAGTCATGGTGAAACCTGACTCATCCATCTTTCACTGACCTGCCTGTCAATGAAAACAAAGTGATGCCCTTGCTTATGCAGTGAGTCACAGATTGCTTCATATATCATAAGAGATTCCCCAGAACAAAAGATTATAACAATAAGAACAACAAAGGAAACACGCAAGTAATGCTCTTTAAATACTGTTGGTCATTCAAACAGGGCACTGTGGCAATACTCCTGTGGCTCATATGGATACCTCGTGTTTGCCCAAAATATAACATCCGGCATTCTTACATTTCTCTATGTTACAGTCCAGAGCTACAGACAGGAAATAAAAGGGGTGCCTGTCAGACAGACAGACGAATGTGTCTTTTTCTTGGCGGGCCGACAGGAAATGTCATGCTATCCCTCGGTCGCTACAACCCAGCCGCCCCCCCACCCCCCCAGTACCCAACTCCCTTACCCTGAATAAACATCCCAGCATGGGTAGGGAGGCTGGAAAGTGGCAGCAGCAACACAACTGACAAAACTACAGCCCCACTGGGGCCTGCAAACAATTAGTTTCACTCAGAGGAAGATGTGAGCCTTGCACACCCCAGCTCGCTCTCATTCCTCACAACAACACACCTACATCTGGGATTGCGGTGACTTGATAACGACAGTAACAAACAACATTTGCGTGGATGAAGCTTTGGACGCCTCCTCCTTGTTAAACAGGCACTGGTTTTGTGTCAAGACACAACATTGATGTCCGGGGCACAGCATGGATGTTTCCTCTTTGCGATCAGCTGGTGCACCCCTGTGATTCTCCCTCCCACTGTTTGGGTTCATCTTTTGCATCTTTTCCCATTTGTCCCTCTTAACACGGGTGTCTTTTTGGACTGCGCCAGAGTGTTGTCTCGGAGTCACTGGGGCGATCGAGACACAGAGCGACCATTGAAAGAGAGAGAGAGAGAGAGAGAGTTCTAGAACCGTGGTGTTGGCTTGATGGAATGTGCTGCCCCTGCCCAGCACAAGAAAACCACCCTGCCTTTTCGCCTTTTACCAGACTTCCCCCCCCCCCCCCTCCCTCAAACACCCCACTCCCCAATCCTGGTCATGACACAAGTCCATCAGTCCAGTTGCTCCAGCATAATTGCCCCTTTGTCTCGTGGAAGAATGTGTCTCTCTGACTCTTTCTGTTTTGTGTGAGGGAGAAAAGAACTTTGTGGAGATTAAGGAAGTTGAACAGATTGAAATGGTCCTGGAATAGAAATCTGACTGAAAGGAATGAATGCAGACCTAGTGAGTCACTGTCGGAGGGGCCAGAAACCAGGCCAGTCTTGTCACACCAACTTACTGAATGTTGCCAACTTTCTTTTATCAGATATGCACTCAGCATGGTCGGTCTGCATGAGATAAACTATGCAAAGTTTTCAAATAAGTTTTTTTTTTTCCGGAGGAGACCCAGTTGGTCCTCATTCTTGTACAAGAGAGCTGTGTATTACAGATACGGTTTAGCGTTATTGTTAGTTATATTTACATATTTTGATAATATCTGTTAATTTCCTGTCTTGGACTTGCTTTTCCTCATGTTGCACAAATATTGGCTGAAATTATCACAATGTCACACACACACACACACACACACACATGTATATACACAGAGAGAGAGAGAGAGAAACCTCATATGATGAAAAGGGTTTTTGTATAATCCGGCTCAGGGTTTAACTGTGCAAGACTATCATGTCATCATGGTTATCGCGTTTGCAAGTCCATCAGTCAAATCTGGAACTCTCTTCAGTGAGGCGCTCCTCCATTTTTTCCTTTCCCCTGCGGCCCCTGGACTCTCTCTCTGGAAACAGACAGTCAGTCCGAAAATTAACGACTTCCTGAAGACTCGGACTGCTCCTCGAAACGCATCGCTGCTCAGTGCCCAGGCGTGCAGAAGCATCCAAGGAAACAGGAAAACTCCAGGTGTGTCACCCCCCACCTCACCCAAACCACTTAATCCCGCACTTAACCAGTGCTGACACTGTGAACATGTGTTGGACAGAAGGTGTGTGCCATTTCAGTTGATAAATCAAACTCGTCGATATGCTCTCCAGATGTCTGTGGGAAACAGCTGCTTAATAGGACGTGCACAAAGGAAGGATGTTAAACACTCACGCAAGATTGCAATTTTTTCTTACTGTAAGTGAAAGAATTGAGACAGAAGGGGGGACACTGCAACTGCTACAGTCAGTCACTTCATAAACGGCCTGTTGTTGCTGAACAAAGCATACCAACGGTGCCTCTCTTCCAAACCATGGAGCCCTATACAAGGATCTGGGCATAGCGCCGCAGAGACAAGCACAGCCACATCCACAGGGGCTTTGCTTCCCATGAGGCCTGCAGGGCCAGAGGCGGACTACTGCAGTGACATAAAATGCGGCGCAAACTGGCCGTATTAGCCTCGGCGCATGGCAGTGTATCAACAGTCTGTGGTTGCCGGGGCTGCAGCATAAAACTGTAGAATTTTAGAAATGCGACCGGTTCCATCCTCCGGTTTCTTCTCAGCTTGCAGCAACCTTAAGAGACCTTGACACCTACACACGTACACTGCATAAGTACACACACACACACAGCTGCCATTTTATTCTCCAGCTCACACAGAGTTCTCATAATACTGTGGTTCTTGTTAACGTTGTAATCATTGGGTGTAACATTGCTATTTAAATATGCACACTGCCACACATACTGCATACACAGACAGCTATGTCAACCACAACTCGGCGAATCAGAATTACGACTATTTTAGAAATCTCTTGCCACATATTTAGTGTTGTATCAAATTAGTTTTAGCACCCTTAGAAAAGACACATAAAAAAAAACTGTTGCATAGGATTCATTCCTAGTAATTGGAATGCCAAGATGCAACTTCCTGTAAGTTTGTGTTCATCATGGTACTCTGGTATTAGCTGTAACCACTGACTAAAATTCTTTTAAAATAAACTGGCATTGCAGGAAAATCCATAAATATTCACAAGAACTACCTCAATTGTCCTGACCAATTACAGTCATACAAGTGTGATTACCTAAATTCCAACATGTAAATATACAAACTGTATATAGGTAGTATATCTGTATGTGTGTGTGTGTGTTTCTGTGTCTGCGTGTGTGTCTGTGTGTATGCATGTCTCTGTGTGTAGTTGCATGCTGTGTATCAACAACATGTGCTTAGAAGAAGCCAGGCCAGGGAAAAAAACACCCTGCTATGGGTGAGAGGTCAGGTAGGTCACACAGAGACATTTTGTGAAGTTCCAGACATACAAGGTCCTCCCCTTTTCAAGGCCAGGGAGAGATGCCCCCTGACACACACACACACACACACACACTCATCACTGTGGTCCTCCCTACATCACCCTCCAGTCCAGTACTCCAGAACAACAAGGCTGACATAGTGCTCCGCTATGCTTATCTCTTTCTGCCCTTATCTGTCTTTTTTTTTTTTTTTTTATCTCACAGATATCAAATCCTAACATGTTGAAACAGAGTTAGACAGGGTTGCACTGGCTGTTTGAGGGAAACTGTTTTAGACCATAAACCCTCTAAACTGTGCTAAGATGACAAAGAACACAGTTTTTTGGGATGCTGGAGTCAAAGTGTATTTTTTATGGCCAACCTGTTTTGCCATTCATTTTTGATGGCACATAGTCTCGTGAAGAGCACCTGTCATTCCCACTGTGCACTTGTGTGGTCAAGGTAGGAAACCTCACAGTAAGGCTTTCATGAGTGCCAACTGTGCCGTTATTGTTGTTTGCAAGGTTTTACATTTGCGTGCCTTTCAGGTAGTGAGCATGTTGGTTTTAGAGCAAAGCTGTGTCCATGTGTGATAAAAACAATGGTTCTGCTTCACACAACCCATCTGCTGAGTAGTTTATCAAATCCAAAAAGGCAGTTAGAGGTGGTGAACCCCCAACCGTCTCCACAACACACACACACACACACACACATACACACATTCCAGCACCACCACCCTTTTCTGTCTCTGTGTGAATCAGCCATGACTCAGGCCGCAAAAACTCTCCCCCTGATTATACCCTCTCCCCCTCTCTTCTCGTACAACCGTCTGTTGGTCTCACAGCCCCAACCCCCCAAGCTCTAATCCCGCATGTCGTGATTGATGAAACGTGGTATGTGTTGAGTCTCTGGGAATCGGCGGTGAAAACCACCTGCTGATGTGAGCATTGCACATTAAAAAAAACTGAAAGGACCATAAAGGAGGGGATTTTCCATACCTAGGCACACAGAGCAATGCCGAAAATGGCAGGCTTTTGAAAATGAAAAACATTTTCTACTATGTTTTCTGTTTTTTTCCACAGCAGTGTGTAAATTGTAGAGTCATCAGTAGTGTCTAGGTTGTCTTTGGGGGCTCCAGAAGAAGAGGAAAAAAAGGATGATGTTGAACACATGGGAGGAAGCATGATGGGGATGGGGAAGGGAATCGGGGGTGTCGGGGGAGGCGAAGAGGGGGATGCCTGGAGGGCCTGCGGGTGAAACGGATCATCAGTCAAGTCATGCTCAGTGAAAATGCATGACCCCTGACACACACACACACACAGCCTATATTTAGCCTGGGTCATAAAAACAGAGAGGTGAACTCCAGAGTCTTACGACACACCCGTGTGTATGTGGGTGTGTGTGCATTTCTGTGTGCGTGTATGTGTCTATGTGTGGGTGTGTGTGCATGCGTGTGTGTGTCTGCGTTTTTTCAAGCTTCCTGTCTCGGTCTTACAGAAGCTCTCATCCGACAGCACAATGGCCTATTGTCTCTTTGGCCGTACTGGGCTTCCTGACAAGTCAGAATCCAAGGAAACATGGGGGATAGTCCAAACAGCCACCAGAGGTTGTATATCCACACCCCGCTGTTGCTTCAATCTTCCTTTCACAGAGTCCACCCACAACCCCCCATCCCGCATAAAAAGCTTACAGCGCTTAAACATTACTTCATGAACACTCAACTAGTTTACCTAATGAGCATCCTCATCCACATACCTTACCTTGTCCGCCCTGTTTAAAATGCAAATGGGCATAAGCATCTAAAACAGAGCTTAGGTGAATGAAAGCTCTTTTTTGCATTCACATTCACTGAATATATAGTTCTTGGCAGAGATATCCCCTAATTTACAGTATGTTAATCTTGAAAAACATTGCTGTCTGTTAGAACTTTCCTTAAAAGTCTTCCAGTATGACCAAGATACCAAATCGATTGCCCCTGTGTTTGTTGACTGCATCAAAATCATCTAGACTGAAACTGTATTCCAGCTGGCTTGCTGGTAAGGCCATAGTTGCCCAAACTCATACAGTACAGTATGTGCTGACACTGCAGGGGAAACACCCCATGCCCCCCCCCCCCAAATACACAGAGTTCGACGCCACCGCAGCCATTCCACAAGCTACTAGTATCCACAGGCAGCTTCCACTGCCTCAACTGCTTACACACACACACACACACACATATACACACAGACAGACAGACAGAGAGAGAGGGAGGGAGAGGTAGAGAGATGCACAGTCGTACACACACATATACACACTCTTAAGTCACTCTACTCTATCTCTGTGTTCCTGGCAGACATCTGTGTTTCATAAAGCCAGCACTCACAGACTCCTTAGGCACTTCAATGGCCTGGCTGGCAATGCACCCCAACAATTCCATAAATATTTACTGAAAAGGACATTCAGTGCCAGTTCAATACATGCATCTCTTATTACTCTGAGTCGCTTGTTTGTATCAAGTGATGGTGCTCATTGACTTCCATTATCTCATCAGGGACAGAGAGATACCATTAATATGGATAATGCACAGTTTTAGTACAAAGAAGCATTGCAGACAGTATGGAGTCTGCCCAGAGTGTCAATTGCTATTTTGCCAAATTGCTAATGCTACAGTTTTCCTTTCCCTATAGCTGGTTACGCAAGACCAGGGGTCTACTTCTGGCACATCATTTTTGTGTTTGTGCTGTTAACATGTTGAAGTCATTGTCGTGAAACTGGAGGAAGTGGCCATGTGAAAGAGGATTGATGAGCATGCAGGGGTAGGCTGTGTGATTTATGCTGTGGTTTTGATGACCACAAGCAGTAGCTGAAGAAAGTGTACAAGTGCTCCATTTAACCAATGCTCAACAAAAATGGATCATGCTTAAAAGAGATTTCTCAGTTATCCCATTGCTTATTATCATTTTCAGAGTAACTCTGTAAGCTTCTTACACACACACACACACACACACACACACACACACACACACACACATACACACACCAATAGCTAATACAGAATTAGAAGTCTTTAGTTAGCATGACAAGGGTTAAATGTTTCTTTGGCAGGCTGTAGGAACTTTGTGAAAGTCATTTCCTGAGGAGAAATCCTTTTCTGTCCGAGAGACTTCTCATCCTGTTTTACTAGCCCTCTCTCTCCCTCCATTTGTCTCTAATCGCCTCCTCACCTCTCCTCTCTTCTCTTCTCCTCTCCTCTCACATATCCTTGTGCCCTCGCTTCTGGTTATTCTCATTCTCTTCCCCTGATTTACGTATTTTTATCATATATGTCTGCAAATTTGTTTTCTATTTATTTATCCCATTATCCCATAAAATGATCCCATAAAAATCATGTGTCCTTTTTGAATGCTGCAAAGATTCTCTCTCTTTCTGTCTGTCTGTTTGTCTGTCTCTCTCTCTGTCTCTCTCACACATACACACACACAAGCATGTGTAAACACAACCACACCAGAGTATGCTCCTTGTCGGTGCATCCCTCAATTGACTGAAACAAGATGGATGTTTATTAGCAATAGAAGGATTGACTCTTCTTCAAATGAACTATAAGCTAATTACAGACTAAATTAAATACAAACCGTCCCATAAACTTTCCCATGTAAAATCCATACACAACCAAAGCCTGTGTGTGTGTGTGATGGTCAACTGAGCCATCCTACAATAATAAGCAGAATTGAGTATTCCCAGGCCAACATGTGCATCTGTGAATGTGTGTGTGTGTGTGTGTGTGTGTGTGTGTGTGTGTGTGTGTGTGCATTGTGTGTGGTATATGTCCGTGTGTGTGTGTGTTTGTATGTTTTCAATCATCCATTAAGGTTGAGCAGATCACTCACTTCTATGCTTTGTTCTAAACTATACTGATCCTCCTCTCCCTTAACCTCTGAGTATCCCAAGTGAAGAGGCTTGCCCTTTCCCAGGCTAGACTTACAGAAGCTGCTGGATTCTGGGTGTCGGATGACACCCACAGAAATAATCTGTCACCCACGATCCTCCCTTATTACCCAGCACCATTGCTATGCTTCCCAACCCTTGACATGTACTCTCCAAAGTCTGCACATATTCAATGTTTACTTTACAGATATCCTCAGTGCCACAAACAGTGTATTGACACTTTCCAGCTGTGATGAAGGTATTACAAAATACAATACACAGTCAATGAACGATCTTGGAGGAGATATAGCTAAGACCAAACAAACACTTTGTGGCTCAGAGAGAGAGACTGAGAAAGAGAGAGAGAGAAAGAGAGAGAGAGATAGAGAGAAAGAAAGGATCCTCACTCATTCAAAGCCAAACATTGTACATGTACAAGCACTTCAAAGCCATAGTGCAGAACTGAAAAAAGCACTATCCACTCTATTTACAGAGAAGTTCCCAGTAGACCTCTCCCTCACTTTCATCTATGAAAACCCAAGCCCAAAGCCCATGCCTATTTGGGGCATGGCTGAGAATGCTCAACAGGGTTCAGTCCTCACAGGCTGGAGTGAAGACGCTTGGTTGCCATGCAGCCGTCAAGGTCAACCTGGGAGACACAGTCCACTGGAAACTAACTGCACTCAGCCTGTGTTAATAGCCCAGACAGTGGTGCTGCCAAATGACTGTTTAATGTGTGCAGATAAAAGTGTCTAAAGAAGATTAACATGAATAAACTTATTTTTTTCTCTTATATCTAATCAGATCATTAAGTAAATAATGGGTTTTGTTTACTGGATGGCAAAACAGTCTTCACACCTGATTTGACAGTCTGATTGGGCTCCACCACACTGTCAAATCCAACCAAAATATTTTGGCCCATGTCATCACATGCTTTGCTTTCCACTTTGCTTGCAAATACTCATCCAAATCCTGTGCTGATGTGCCAGAAAAAGAACCAGACTGTTCAGATTTTAACTAAGAATATCAAGTCGTGTTTCTGTTTCCACATCCAAATACAGTCTTCACAACTCTTACAACATGATCAGAGAACATCAGAGTCAGCGAGAAGCAAACATTGCGAGAAGCGAACATTGTGAGAAGCAAACATTGTTGCTGGATGAAATCTCAAATGTATGATGTCTGTGAAATTAATTCTAATTTTTACTGGTATGGCTTCCTCTGTCATATTGTGCAGATGAGAATGTGGAACTGCGTTTCAGTAGAACTTACAATGAATTTCAGGTTAAATTGTAGGCTAAATTGTAAGTTATATGATGCTGTTATATGCTATTTGTGTCCTACAGAATTTTAATGTACAGAATTGAACCATGAACAAATAGCTTCCACTGTTCAGTGATACCTATTGTCTGTTTTATTTACAAAATGATTAACTCGTACTTGACATAACTACACACAAACAGGGTTCCCATCGCTGTTAGATGGTAAGCACAGACATGGGCGGATTATGAACTTCCGGGCCCCTGGGCCCAGATGTATTAAGGGCCCCCCACTTATTGTTGTATATGTGGGAGGGGGGGTTTGGGGGTCCTCCCCCAGACATTTTTTTATTTGTTTGATGTGATTTCCTGTATTCTGGTGCATTTTGGGGATGGCCAATACTAAATTCAATCAGATTCATAGCCTACATCCTGATTTTTTTGATATTGAGGCAATGATTCCATGCAAAGGCTTGGGCTTCAGGGCCCCCTGACCCCTGGGCCTGGGCCCGGTAGGCCCGTGCAGTAATCCATCCCTGAGCACAGAGTGTGGGGGTGACCATGCAGGTATCCCATTAAAGAAACTCTCAGTGAGTTTACAGGCCATAGAGAGTCACTTCACTGCAGGGGTCAGCAGCAGTGGACACTGCGAGCCAGAGCCCTGAACTGTTCGTAAAGTCTGTTACTATGTCTGATATGACCCTTAACTGTCCACATGTGCCAAGGCATGATCTTATGTAAACGTGCTACTTCTGTTTACTTTTTGCACGCTTGAGCCGTCGGCAGACCATGGCTCTCTGGGTCTCCCCTCTCTCTGCCAGGCCAGACGAGGGGTTTGAGGCCTGCAAAAATACTCTGGCTGATGGCTTTGAGGTCCGTGGGTGTGCCTGTGGTTTCACTTACGCCCACATCAGGAAGAGCTGGCAGCTGCTGGGAGACAGAAGGGGAGTGAGAGGAAAGGAAAGGAAAGCAGAGAAGGCAGAGGAGAAAAAGGACTGAGCAAAATGACAGAGAGAGAGAGAGAGAGAGAGAGAGAGAGAGAGAGAGAGAGAGAGAGCAGGGGCAGGAGAGACAGAAAGGAGTGGGCTTTAACATTGCCTTTTTAGCATAAAAAAACCTGAAGCAAAGTTTGATGATGGGAAGGAAGCAAGCATACCGGTCCAGGACAAAGATAGGCTGCTCATAGTAAAAAGTCTGGCAGATGTGTGGTGTGCACCAATTCAGCCCAGCCTTGTAATCCTGAAGGTATTGCCAGAAAATAATGGCATCAGGTTGAAATGTAAACCTGATCTAACGAGAAGAAACAGAATTGAAAGACTAGAGAGTGCAAGACTATGGGGAAGAGACTGTGGTCTTTGCCTTCCTCAGGACTCATTTCTGACCAACATCCAAAGACAAACTGCTTTTTTTCTCCCCTTAAATAGCTGGAGTACTTTTGCCCGTTTTCTTTGGATTGGTTTGGAAAGGGCAACGTCAGGGGAGGGGCAAGGAGAACACAGAATGAACAGGAAAAAAAGATGAGTGCAAAGTATGGGGGAGATAGAGAGAGAAAGAGAGTTCCATTGTGGTTATATCAAGCAGATTTAATTCATGAACTTAGAAATTCAGCATCATGTCTAGTGTATGTGAGGCAATGAATCTGCTGTCAAGCCCTGAGCTCTATAGTTCAGGCGATCATCATGCCAGCCGTTTACAGTATGCCCCGCAAATATATTGCAGTTCTGTAAGCTTTATAGGACACATTTGCAATATTCTCACCTTCCACAATAAAACATGAGCTACAGCTTACTATTTCAGGATTGCTTTTTCAGAACAGATTATCATCTATTGTGATTTGCCATTATTTCTCCTACTATTCAATCAATTGCAGCCAAAGAAAGCAGGGTAAAACATATAGAGGGTGCTTTCTCCGAGTCAGGGCCAATTGGTTGTCTAGATGAGCGTTCACTCTTTTGGAAGTTCATGTCAAGCAAGACAGAGTGTTGCTTTGTAGCTGGAAGGTCCCACCATGTCGGAGGATGAGCTTGGACGAGGTCAGGTTTTGTGACCCCCACAGGCTCCAGCTCTCATCAGATGTGAAACTGCCACTGGGCTGGGTGGTGGGAGGTCAAGAATCTTCACAAGATTAGCCTCATCTCTAACTACACAGGAATTTGGAAACTATTTTACTGGGCATGAGAGCATGTCGAATTCTTGGTCATCTCAGCCAAGGTCGCATCCTGTTGGAGAGTCCATGCTACTTGTGTCGATTCCAAAATAAATCTAGATATAGTTTTAAATAGAGATGAAACTCTATTAATTTTCAGGATTATATAACTTATTCATTGCCACCACCGTCATGTAATGACCTGTCCTATAGCCTTAAATTAGATTTTTTTTTCTACTGTTCTGTTAAATTAGCCTAATATCAATTTTTTTAGAAGACAGTATTTTCAAAAACATGCCACATGAAACTTTCATAGCTGTACGCACGGAGCTGGGGACTTGACTTCGACAGCCAAGTCTGCTGATCTGACAACTGTTCTGTCGCTTTGCCACCGACCGCCCCTTTATCCGCTACTCAATTTCTCAAGAGTTGCAAGGCTCTGCATACCAAACAAGACCACTTGATCCTGCACTGAACGAAACGAACTTTAAATCCAATTCTCACCAAAAAAAAAGTTTGCTTCACTTTGTCCGTATTTTAGGTAAGTTATCTTTGACTTCATTTCAAATGTAAATATTGTAGTCGTTGTCCGAGTAGCCTACTGATAAAAAATATTACAATGATGATGTAAAACTAGTGAACAGTTATAGATAAGATTAATTGTGTCCATTTAAGCAATACGCAATTACGCAATATTTATGACTATAGCGGAGTTAAACATAGGGTTATAAATTGATGGAGTGTGCTAGGCTATTTTAAATTAGATTAACTCAACACGTACACCTAGCACTGACAACATCAACAATGAAATCTAAAGTTGATAGGCTGTATTTAAGGGGGGGGGGGGGAGATGGTATTTATGGCTATGTGCCGATCCGTGCAAAGATCTGTGTGCGTGTCACAGGGTGATTTTGTGCATAGCCTATGTTCACATTTGTTGTGCATTTGACTTATGTAATAGCTGCGTGGGTAGGCGCTACAATGTTTACTTTGCTGAGACAGTCAAAATAAAATATCAATTAAAAAATAGCAAGAGTATGTTGTGCAGTAATATGTCATTCATTGCTTGCATCCTCAACCTTCACATATGAGCATGTTTACTGAGGTTGTCCCTTTCAGTACTGCTGTGTATTTAAGTCCAATGTATACCACTTGCATTAAAACTTTCCAAGGAAGGAAACAAAAAACACATCCAGCATTAATTCAGGGATAATAACAGGATGTCTACATTTACTGCCATTGTGATGGATTGTCCTCTGCAAATACTGTTTACTCCTCAGGATATGAAAAATAACTAGAGAGCTCTCTCCTGAGAGCCCACATATCCATGTCTTGAACTAGCCCAAACATTTCCATTAGTTTTGAGTGAACATCCAAATCAATTGGTCACTGTGCTATTGCCGGTGATCTGACAGAGCAACTGTGCTGGAGCCCTGCCAGTGTCTCAGGTCAGAGAGACTTCAGGGATGCTGAACACTTATAATAACACCCTACTCACTGATCCCAGTTCAGCCTGCAACTTTCACCATCTCCCAAACCTTCCCTGTGAAAGGCATTAAGTGTGATACGACTTAAAAAGCTGACCCTGACTAACGAAACTCTTTCTGTAACATTCCCTCCTGTTCTTCGGATAGGGATGTTGATGGGCTATTGAAGTTGGGGAAATGTCATGTAAGGGTAGCCCTAACTTCCTCTGGCTCTTTTGTCATCAGCCACTTTGTGGTCAAAGCCCTTGAATAGCCTCAAGTACCGAGTTTGGACACTACTTCTTGTGCAATGTTTACAGATATACAGTGGCAGAAATGCACCCACTGACACCAAACATTCTGTCAGGCATATTAATATAGCCTCAAATAGCTTCAATGCAAACAGGATGTAAAGGATATGTTTGTTTCTTTGAATGGTTAAATGCAAGCAAGATTGCTAGCAGTTGAGCAAGAGGAGGAATTAGAGTTGCCACTTAGGGTGTATGAAGGTTGAGTAAATAGTTGAAGAGAGGGGAGGAGAAGATTGATTTTATGTGTCAGTATTACAATGTTGCAATGTTTTTCTTGAAATGGGAGTCCTTAGGAATGGTCATTGAACTGAAGCAATGGGGCCAAGTGAAAATGAATCCTTATCTGGACTTCTATGACTTTGAAGAGTGTGAGAGGAGGGCAGAGGAACAAAGCTAACAGGACTCAGCAATGCAGAGACCATTATAGAGTGAAAATGGAAAGATGGTCGACTCTGAAAAGGTTTAAACTAGGACACACACACAGAGACAGACAGAGAGGGAGAGAGAGAGAGAGAGAGACCACACACACGCACACACAAAACATAAATGCTTATTTCTCCGTCTCTCCGTCTCTCTCGACACGCACATGCACAATACTGTAGCCACTTGGCTAGTGCTCCAGAGCCACGTAGCACTTGTTGATGCTGACAAACAGCGAGCGATCTTCAACCCACAACCCACTGGAGCTCCCTGAAATGGCAGCTCAGTCCTCCCAAGAAACCCAGCATCCAAGAGCAGTCATGCTGAGCCACTGTGGCCAAACAGAGCCAGCACTAGCCCCTGGTGCCGTCCACTTCAGTGAGCCCTCAAACACCACTGCATGGCCAACATGCACAGAGGACACAGGGAAAAGAGAAGGTTAGGAGGAGAACAAAAAAATCAGAACAAAACAAAACAAGCGGAGACGCAATATGTTTCCAATCAGAGGCGTTTGGTTCTTTTATTTGATGGCTTTAATGGAGAGCATCCGGTGGCATTTCTCCCACACACTGTTCCCATTACGCTGCCAGTGCATGCTTACATCTCCACAGCCTGGCAGCAATGTGTAGGTTGTTTACAGATACAGGCAGGTACAATTAAGAAGTAAACAACGTGGTCTTGGGAGTCCACTCATAGTCTGGCAATCTACTTTGTTTTGATCATTTTGATGTGTGTGTATTCCTGTGAGCAATTGAGAGACAGCGTTTTGTGTGTATCCTGTGCAATCTTAATGTGCATTAAACGTAAAACTATCCTGGCCTACATAGAAGTTTTCAGAAAACTCACGTTTGTGTAGCCACAAGAAACAGCACAAAAATGATGACAGAGCTTACATTCATGTGGCACATATCTGGACTGGTTTATATTCATGTGGCACAAATGTACTGGTTTACATTCATGTGGCACATATCTGGACTGGTTTATATTCATGTGGCACAAATGAACTGGTTGAGTGCCTGCCCCTCCATCACTGTGGCAGGCCATTCCACAGCAATCAACAAACACATGGATCAATCAGAAGACAGGGAAGGGAATCATTAACTAGCCAGGGATCACAGCAAAAAGCCCAGTCGCCACACCTAATTCCACCCCCCCCCCCCCCACACACACACTCCCAGCCAGATACGCAGGTCACCTGATGGCCTTCCTCCTCTGGCAGACCTGACTCTTATGGCTCGTAGGCTCCGTCACTTTGACTCCCTGTGACACTAATCCGCTGGGATGCTCTGTGGCCACGTGGGGCTTAGCCAGAGAGGCTCTGGGCACGAGAGGGCCCTCCTAGTAGATCAACAGGTAGACGAAGAAGCAAACTAACCCTGTTAGTTAGCTTGAAGTCAATGTAGAGTAGGGAAGGGTTAATTAATGCACCCATTATTCTTTGAAGGCAGTCGCAGCAGTTTGCATGACACATATAGTAAATGTTCTCCCTTTCAACTGAAATGAGCTCAAGGATATAAGATTTATAATCTGTGCTTTTTAAACATGTAGTATATCTGGATTGTTATAGAGTGATTGTTAACCATCTGTTTCTCTGTTTCTCACTCTGTGTTCATTTTAGCTCTGTCACACTCTGAAGAAGAGGGTTCTTCTCAAGTTTTGAAGACAGGGTGCTAAGTGGATTGGACTTGTCCAGAGCAAGAGAGCGAGCAAGAGAGAGACAGAGAGCGAGGGGAGGGGAGGGGAGGGTGAATCTAATCCCCCTAATCCAGGAGGCATCCAATCCCAGAGAAGCCCTCTTTTCCTCAGAAGACATAGACAAAATAGTGTGACAGATTACGACACACCAATTAACTGTTTTCCTCCCCCAAAAAATCTTCCCCCATCCTTTCACAGATTAAGTTGAAGGACTATAACGTGTGGGGTCTTGGAAACAAATCTGTACACTGAAGACCAAAAACAAAGGATAAAAGCTTGGCGAGTTTAATCGTGAGGACCAAGAGCAAAGTCTGGACATCTTGTGGAATTTGTAACACTTCTCGGGATAAAAGCTTTTGACGTTGGGAAATGGTGGACTTGTCTTGCTCAACGCTTCTACTGAGAGCTGTGTGTCTTCACGCATCTCCTTTTCCCTTATCATCTCCAAAGACTCCACAGGATCATTGATTGGATAGTGAGGCTAACTGTAGATTTGTTTGGTGTTTATGTGTTCGCCCTATTATACAATATATGATGTGTGCCACTGCTAGTCACCCATTATAGACACCTATATATTCACTTATAGAAAATGAGAGCAAGTGAGTCAGATGATCAAGCTGAGATGTTAATATCACTGCGTAGTCCATTGCTTTAAGATAGCCTTTAGGGTTGGGATTCACAGCTTTCATTTGTCATATGTGGTTTGTGTGTTTCTTTGACTGGCTCCAGTGCCTTTAAACAAAATAAGTGGTATTGTTCTCCAGTGAAAATAACATTTCTCAACAGTGTAGTAGTTAGACCTTGTAGGGACACAGAGATTTACTGTCTTTACTGTCTTGATTGTTGCTGTATTCAACATCCAGACAAGATAGTTCAGAAACAGATAACACTGAAGGCACTGAAAAAAAACTCCCACCTTAAGCAAAAAGGTGCTTTTAAACCTTCGAAAATCCTAATCCTAATAACTTTTCAAAGTTATTTAAATATGATGAGAGTTTGACACACGGATTGATCTTATGATACCAACGTTCTTAGGCCAGAGAGCACGTTCAGGAAAGAATTTTTATGACGTTTGCATAGAGTGCTGAAATATTGACTCTTGTTTTACAAGTCGCTTGTAAAAGGTAAGCGGCGTGATTAGTGTCTAGACAGGAGGGATGTTTGTAAATAAGGCCTAGCCGAGATCTGGCAACAGTAATTCTGATTTTCTGTGCGCTTCAGGACACTGTGGAGAACTACATAAAAGAGAGAATCGAGATGAATTGCTGAAATTGGCATTCACCGCATTCTCTGAGGGGTAAACAAGTAATTTGGGAGTGCTGAGGTACTTATGTGGAGGAGAGAGACTTTGTAGGTGCCATGATTATAGCCTCTTGGCAGTGCTATTCAATGCATTTATATACTGTTGAGATCCATTTAACTCAGCGTAAGCTCTGAGTGGCAGTGGAGTGGAGTGCTCAGTCAGTCTGCAGCGCAATCAGTCCGCACGTCCTCATATGACATAGATGATAGGCCTGGGGTCTTTGGTAGCCTCAATCATTCAAACTCTCAGTTTGTAAGAAAAGTTGGTGTATTTCAGGACTGTATGTACTAGGCCCCATTTTATCTTTTTGACACCACAGACTGTCTAAACTGAGTGGCAGGGGGATTTTTGATACTTTTAATGACTACACAAGGCTAAAGTGGTAGACACACTACCACTGCATGATCTACTTTCCAGGGAACTCTAGCAGAATATTGTGAGTGTAGGCTATTTTACCAGTAAAAGCTGAATGGATTTCTCTCCCATTTTTTGAGAAAGACGGGTTGTAGATTTCCTGTGCATTTCCTTGGAATTAAGGGCTATAGTCGGTGCCCTGGAGGATCGGCGTGATAAGAGTATATTTATATAAACTGGTTCAGCCATGAGTCTGGGCAAACTTCCAGGGATTAAGGGACTGGTGTCAAGCTCGCAGAGCAAGCGGCGCTTCAAGAGCGACCTCTCTGTGGACATGATCAGCCCACCAATGGGGGACTTCCGCCACACCATGCACGTGGGCCGCGGCGGCGACGTCTTCGGTGACACGTCCTTCCTCAGCAACCACGGCGGTGGTGGCGGCGGTGGTTGCGGCGGTGGAGGCGCGGGGCGTCCCGAGTCACCGTCAGGCTCCACCAAGACCACCCGATTCTTCTCCCGCACCCTGCGCCACGTCCGCAAGGTCCCGCCGCCACGCATGAGGGGGGGCTCGAGGGACTTGTCGCTGCCACCGCCGCCCATCTCGCCCATCATCAAGAACGCCGTCTCCCTGCCCCAGCTCAACATGGACCTGGGCAACGGCTCTGTGCAGAGGGCCCTGTTCCCCAGCTCCCTCAGCTCACCGGCGGACTCCCTCTACTCCTACGGTAGGGACATGCGATGATGATGATGATGATGATGGTCGTAAGGTGTTGATGATGATGGAGGTGGTGATGATGGCAATATTAATTGACTATGATGATAAGTAAGACCCCGCGCAGCGGAGGGGTCTTGTTCCGCCCTGAAGGGACTTATTTTCCCAATAATGACCGGCGTTCTATACATTATCCCGCTCATTACACGGCCAAAACGAAACAATAAACTCCCCACGATATGACTCTTTAGCCTACATAGCCTAGGCTATAGCCTATTTGTTACCGTTTCATCGTGGCTTTTGCTGAGAAACAAATAGTTTGCAACAGCACACGCTGAACTTTAATCAAACATTCTTTAGAACATAGCTGATCAACCGTCTGCTTTCACTTTTGAATGAAGTTCCAGTCCTTGCGTAGTGATATGAAAGACATGAATTAGAAGCACAAAACCCATTTTCCTTGACAGCAGTCTGTTATACTTAGCAACGGTCTGTTATTGAGAAATAGCAGACCACCGAACGTTGGGAAGGCCCCTTCAAGTGCATGGAGCATTCTTCAGCATTATGAAGAGCCGTGTAATAAGGCAACTTATAGAAGGTGGTTATTTCTCCAGGATTTAAATAGTAAAGTTGCCTTTGTTCTTCTTGACTCATACTCTGTCACGCATACACACTAGGGAATTGCTCACTGTAAGCCCAGCTGTTTACTAAAGGCCAGGGGGCAGTTTCACTGGGGCAAGTGCCGTATCACCGAGCTCAGAGCAAAAGTAAGGTTGGTCCCTACCCTCAAAAGTCACATCAGGGAAAGGAAATGGCCCATAGGCTTCCAGAAATCCTAAAATCATCAATCACTTGTACTTTAAAAATGTGTGTATACAAACACTTTTAAAAATGTCCTAAGATACCCCCCCCACACACACACACTTATCTCATCCTACTTTCCCGTGTGCTAACTGTGTCATTTCCTCTCCCACAACGAAACAAACACGGACTGTTTCTCAGTCACCTGACATCACCTTGGCAACACCTGTATACAATCACTTTGTCAAAGCTTAAACAGTTACACACACCCACACACATGCACGTGGACACACACACACACTAACACACTAAACACAGCTGACAATAAGTGGGCTGTTTCCTCCTCTGATCTGTAAATGTACAACCACATACAGCTCATCAGCGCTATACTAAAGCCCCACAGCACACCCACTGGGCCCATAATACCACTAAGCTATAAAGGGAGTATGTGTGTGAGAAAAGGAGCAAGAGGGAGAGATAGTGATTATGGGATGTCTGGAATTCCCCCAGTCTCCAGGATCCTTACTCAATGCAAAAGGAATTCACCCCAAAGAGAGGGCACAGAAGGGCCTGGCCTAGCGGGGGAGAGTGAGTGGGTGAGAAAGTGTGTATGGGCTTTGGATTATTATGAGTCACATTTCATTCCATCTGTATAGTCCCTTGTTTTTTGTTTGTTTGTTTGTTTAGTTTTCCCTCACCTTTCTGTTACGTGTCCCTGTCATTCATTCATTGCGTCCTCATAAAAACATGCCCTTGAAGTATAAGTGCAGACTGTCCCCTCTGGGCAACATTCATCTCCACTGAGTCATCAAGGTGCTTTGGAATGTCTTGTGTCCCGCCCAAATAGCCTCAACAGCCTTGCTTCACATCGCCATCTACTGGATGGAAAGCCAAAGTGCAGTGAGCAAAATGTTTCTCTCGTAAAGATACTTTTTATTTACTACACTTAAATAAAAATCAATAGACTCATGAAAGCTCTACATCATGATATTATTAGGCCCTTACCGGTCAGCTTTTGCAATATGAAAGGCAGAAAAAGTTTTAGTATGGACAACAGCATTGCAATATGGACTGAAAAGCTGTCTGAAAAGTGACTTCATATTCACAAAACTGACAAATTATTTTATCTCATTTCAACTCATAGTTCCTCAAGTGACAAAGCCTGCTGCTTTTGGTCAGAATGCATTTGTGAGAACCTGAGTCAGCAATTCTGGCTAATGGGCCATATGCACGGAACACTGTTAAGCCAGCTTATTTATTTCCGGTGAAGCCAGGTGTGTTGTAGCTGCGGCTGTTGTTAATGTCATTAGTTTGGACAAACAAGATATTCAGTGTCAGAGTCAACATGTAAAGAGCAGAATATAACAGAAGATGCCTTTACAGCACAGCTAACGCTCCACCGGAAATGTATGAGCTGGTTTAAGAGCCTTCCATGTGTAACAGAGGCGAACTGAGCTAGCATGCTAGTTGCTCGTGTAAATCCTCACACCCCTAACCTTAAGAACGCTTCTAACCGCTGAGTTGGAAGCCTGGGCTTCGACTCCCATGCCGGTGTGTGTTGAGGTGGCGGGTTAGAGGGCCGTGAGCGGCGGACGAATTACGACCTCGGTTACACGTGCATGGTCCATTTGTCCAGTCATTTTGAGTGGGAAAAATGTGTTAATTGAGCACCTGAAAGCACTGAGACACTGACCTTAATAAATGAAACCAGAGTTAGAAAATCCCCTCAATAGCTCAAAGAACTGTGATGGTGTGATTTAAGTGGAGTTTTATTGACTCAAAGCAGAAAAGCAGTAAATATCAAACTGATTAAGCACAACTTATTTCCAAAAAAGTATGGTCTTATTGCATGGTGTGGCACATTCCTGAAATCTGAACAAAGTTGAATGCATTGTAGGCTTTTTTGAGGATGTTATTTATTGCTGTGCTGTTTTGGCCTCCTTTTGTCCAACTACAGGTTTACAGTCTGGCTTTGTCACCCTACCCCGCCTATCTCGCCTTGACAAACAGTCCCAAGACTCCTACGGAACGCTATCCCCAGACTTCCGCCACGGCTCTCTCCCGGACAACAGCAGCCTGACGCGGTCGGACTCCCTATCCTCCTTCACCGTTGACCTGGGCCCCTCTCTAATGAGCGAGGTCCTGGGGATGATCGACAGCCCCACCAACAGTCACCGCTGGGACAAAGGCCACAATGACAGCGAGCTGGACGAGGAGCGCAGTGTGTTTGAGTCGGTCACAGAGAGTCCCATCAGGTACCCTTCCAGCGCCGGCGCAGAGGACTCGCCCTACAACGGCAGGGGGCGCTCGTACAGCCAGGAATGGGGTTCCGAGACGCCCAACGGGGACGAGGTGAACAGCAATGGTTCGGCGAGGGCCACTCCAGACGCCTCCTTGTGGTCTCCGGCACGGGAAGAGCCAGCCATCGAAGCGGGGCGGTTTCAGCAGGCTGTGGACGTCCTCGCTCGTCACTATGGAGGCGGCAGCCAGGTGAAAGGGAGGCGATGTAGCAATGAGGAGCCATACAGCTCTCCAACACTCAGCCATAGGAGAGATTCGTGCACCTACCCAAGTGACGAGGATGAGATAAAGGTCTAAATAAATCAGAAGCAGAGATAAACATTTTGTGGTCAGGTAGTACACAAAACACTCAGCCACAGGAGAGAATTGCGCACTTACCCAGACGACAAAGAAGAGATGAAGGTGTAAATAAATCAGAAGCAGACATAAACATTGTCAGGTAGTACGCAAATGTCATTACAACATATGACACCTGGGACTAAAAGGTGCCAGGTTCCATAAACTGGTTTATGAACATTTCATTTTTCAGGTGTAAGTCTCAGTAGTCATACAATAATGCTTGTCCATGAGGTAGGAGAGGTCATTAACACAGCAAAATTGGAAGTATTTCACTTCTGTCTTATGCATGATTTCTTAAAAAGATAAAATATGGTATTATTTCAAATACCAGAAAAGTGGCCTGAGGACAGTAGGTTGCCTAACCTAAACCAAATTCATCACTGCTTCTGTTTATTTTAAAAACAACTTTACGTAAAAAAGAATGAATTAAATAAGAATATACTCTGGCAATAATAATGTATAATGTACAACGTGAAATAACATTTTGACAACTAAAGATGAAACAAAATGAAGGAAGGCCATGTTGTCACAGGACAAAACTATGTACACAACTTAACACTTTCCTCAAAACAAGGCAAACAAGGGAAGGAGCATGATCGGCGTTCATGTGGTGTTATTTACCAATCCACCTACCAATGACTCACGGGCAACAGTGAAGTGGGCGCTTACTGCCTCACAGTGGTATATAGTATGTTTGGAAACTTACCTGGAATGAGGAAAAGCACAATCTGTACTTATTCCCCTTTTTATACAGTGTGCATCATGTATTGTTGTATGTATATATATATATTGTTACTTTATTACCATGTCAACATTATGATGTTTCTCTAATAACTGGATGTAATTCTTTCCCCCAAAAGAAATAAAAATAAAAAACGGATTCAGATACTCCAGATATTCCCGCCCTCTAACACTTACCAAATTCACTAAGGGCTGGTCCCAGTCCTGGAGTAAATGTCATGGTGGATTTTGGGAAATGTAGGGCCATTAGTACAAGTGAAGAGGTCTGCAAGAACTAAAACTAAAACGTACTGACTAGATAAGTACTAGTGTTTCTGAATATGCAAAACATTTTACTGACATATTTTGTAAACTGTCATAATTAAATCATATAATATTGATTTTTCATTATTTATTTCTTAATCCAAATATACACAATAACAACACATATGTAACATGAAGACCCATTTAAACATGACACATCTGTGTACTGACATAATTAAACGTTTATGTACTTAAAAACAGCAAAGAATGCTGTTTATTGTATGCTGGCTAAACTGTGATGTTTTAAAACAACGCAGAGGTGATGGTAAACATATTCTTAACACTGGCCAAATAAACAATTAAAAAAAAATGTCTTTCATACTTTCTGTCTGAGTTGACCAGTTATAAGATTATATAAGATATTATTGAATTGGTGATGCGACTGCAGCACTTTACTGCATCCTCAGTTCCACACTGCTCTCTACTTCATCTGCAGCCTCTGCCTGCTGCAACAGCACAGTGTTTCCACGGTATCTCCTTAGCAGGCTGAAGGATCTTCATCAATCACTATCAAGGCAAGATGCACTGCTTTGGTACTCAAAGTTTAACTAACAAAATGTAACTGGTGGTTGAAACTCTGAGGAATGGCCTAGACTAATATTATGAGTGAAACAAGAGCAGTCAGGCGACTGCAGGCCACCGCCACAGTCATGCACTAGATCGATAGATAGATAGATACTTTATTGTCAAGGTCACAGTAGCATACAGACAACACACACACACATTCACTAACAGCAGAAAGTAATTAAAAGTATTATATAAAAAACACAACTAAGCAATAAGGACAGTAGAAGATAAATATATACTAAATACTAAAATACAAATTATACTAAATAACACTTAATCTAAATCAATTCTAAAAAAACAGTATCCACATAGTGGGTGATTAATCAATCAAGATGCGCTTGCAATGACTGAGGCAGGGACTGAGCCTGTGATTCTCTGTGCATAAGGTAAGGTAAGGTAAGGTGCTCTGTGTGAATGAGTGTCATGGTGATGGTGCAAATGAGTAAGTCAAACAGTGCAATAATAAAGTCTATATATCTATATATATATATAACTATATTAAGGAAGGTATAAGTGTGGTCACAGTTCGGCTGTGGCATGGAGGGAGGGGTTGTGCATATGTGCTAATATAGCACGCAAACAGTGAGGCAGAAGACAGTGGTAAAAAGTGGCTAGTGGACAGACAGTTCAAGACATGGAGGTGGTGAAGAGGCAGACAGACTATGCGGAGAAGTCTATTTCTCCTCTTCCCTTAAGTGAAGCATTGAACAGTTCAATGGCCCTGGGGACGAATGACTTCCTCAGTCTGTCTGTTGTGCAAGGCAGTGAGCGAAGTCTCCAGCTGATCAGGCTCTTCTGCTTAACAATAGTGTTGTGGAGTGGATGACACTCATTGTCCAAGATGTTGATCAGTTTGTTCAGGGTCCTTTTGTCAGATATTGAAGTGAATTCACTATTACCCCCACCTACTGAAAATTGGCAGTTTTTCTGCTGAGGAAAAAAGTAGAGAACAAGGGAACTAGCCAGTATTGGGGACATTACAGGGGTCTTGTGATGACATCATCTATTCCTGTTCTGATATGTTTCTATATATGTATGCCCTCTCCGATATGTATGCCCTCTCCGAGGGATAGCGCCACTTTACCAACCAATATCCTAAAGGACACCATCAGGTGAACTTCTGCTAGATTTCTTCCATAGGTTATGTCTGTATGTCTATCTGGAACCTAGGTCATTCAGATTGGCCATGAATCTTAATTGTAAAGTTGATATTACACTGATGGGTGGTGTTCTGCACCATAAATGGAATGTAACAAATTATGTAAATGAAGTCTGCTTTTGACTGAAGTCTGAACTGTAATGGAGATAAAATTGGTGATCTCTGTAGGTAAAAAAAAGTTATCTGTTATGTAGGAAACCTAAGCTGGGTGATCACGTTTTAATTTTTCTGGGGTTGTTTAATGTCCACTTTCAGGCTAGACTAAGTTTAGAGTACATTACCAGTGCCAAATGCCTATACATTGGAATTATTTACTAAAAATAGATTGTTAAAGGATAAATCCGGCGAGTTAACAAATAGATCTCTGTTTCTCGAGGTCACTAAGTACTGTCTGTATGTAAAAACCAATTGGTTTTACCTAGCTCGAGTTGCTACAGTCAGCAGCTAATGCAGCCAGGCAGCTACAGCGCTACACTCTGGGGGCATGTCCGTGAGCTCCCATGTACATGCCCCCAGAGTGTACCGTTGTAGCAGCATTGCTGCATTAGCTACTGGCTGTAATAACTCAATCTAGGTAAAACTGATTGTTTTCGAGTTTTTTCCGTACCGACAGTACTCGGTGACCTTGAGAATCTATGTGAAAACTCGCCAGATTTCTCCTTTAATTCAAGGAGTGATCAGCAGGATTACACATTAATTCTTTATTGATGATTAATACAATTGTATTTTTTTTACCTGCTGTCCACTACCTTACTGTTTACTGATTTTGTCGATTCAAATCATGTTCAGTGGCACACGCTTCAAAGGAATGTCTCCCTCTATTGTAATTTATACTACGCTTTTCATTGGAACATGGAAAAAGTGTAAGGATGATGAACTGAAAAGAATATCATCTCTACCATAGTAAACATGTGTTCAACATAGACTTATCTTCCACTTACTCCATCGATAATTTACCGAGACTACTCAACAAAAATACTATTGTTAAAAGTTACTGAATAGCTGTCAGCTATTCATATTTCATTGTATACATCACACAGATGTTCAACTAAAGGAAAACTATTCTGATGAGATTCTTAAAAACAATATGGGTATTTCTGGTGTAACCTTGCCTAGTTGTAGATAGATTAAAACTAAACCACATTGGTAAATAAGATCTTTAAAAATCATAGTGAAACTCTTCCTTAAAACCTTTATTAGGAATACAATGTTTCAATCATGCATTTTCAGTGAGTCATGTTCACATCAAGTCATATTCACACTGCATTCAATTTACATTCTGGAAATGGCTTGTCCTTGACTAAAAAGACATAGTCCGTCAGTTTAGATGATTTCATAATTACAGGATAATTGTTGCCTGTTCATGGAAGCAGAATGACCTCAACAGCTCAATGAATGAGCATCTGAGATGTGTGGCTAAAAATTACATTGCTTAACTTAAAGCGGAACCTGAGAGGGCCTCTCTTTCAATACTGTATGATGTTGTAATGATAGATTAAAGTAACATCAATATTGCAGCAAAAAAACTAACTGAACAAAAAAAACTTTTACAAAAGAAAGCAAGAAACCAAGGATGGATAAAACTAAATAAACCTTATGAACAGCATATGTTGTAATACAGTTATTGTAAGAAACATATAAGAAAGAGAGAAAGAAGCAAATGCAATACTCGAAAATGCTTCCAACTGTAACTGATTTAAAGTAATTTCATTCAAATCAGTTTTGCCAAAAACACCAAAATAATAACAGTTAACCAGTTTACTTAGATGTGCACCCAATTTAAAAACAAATCTTATTATAACTCTTATATATATTACGGTATATATGTTATTTGCTTGTAGGTAGTTGGAGATGTGTAATTATTATTTTGTTACAAAAAGTCACCCTGTACTTATGCGCTTGCATACAACTATGCATCCATGTTACTGAGCATGTATACATCTAAGCTCTTAACAGCTTGCTCTTTTGTGTACTGGCTCCACTGTACTGGAATTTCTCCATGTCCTTCGAATGTTTTGTTGTACTGTTTTTCTAAGTCACTTTTAAATCGACATATAAACCACTTCCAATAGGGTAGTTCAGAGATGTCAGGAGTGATGGACCAGTCAGCATATCCTGGCCCAGCCCTTTTATATTCTTTAAATGGAATTGCCACTTCATTGTCATGTGATGGATAAAAACTTTTATCATTACTTGCTACAGAAGTTGTGCAGAAATCTGTACAGAGATTTGTTGTATTTCTAAAGTACATTCCCGTTATTCCATATGAGCGATGGAATGGGACACTGTGATCAGTGCCTTTGTGATCTTCCAGGGTGCTGGTACAGATTGCATAACAGAAAGGACATTGAACCCAACAACACTTACAGAAATGTTGAATTAAAATGTCATCAGGTTTTATCCGAAACAGCTCCGTTTTAAGGTGAGAGACTTTGCTAAAACTCTCACTGAGTTGGCGCTCAATTGTTTTAAGGCCATTACAAACTACCTCCTCAAGAAAGCTAAAATCAGTGATCTCAGAGGCATCAGCACAGGACTTTTCTGCAAATTTCAACTCGTCTTTTAGTTCATCAGAGAAAAGCCTTAGCCACATGTTGGCATCCCCATTCATTTTTTTGACCTTTTCTGTTGCCGTTTGTGCTGCAACACTCGCACATTTGGTCTTGTGTTTCAGGTTTTCTTTAATCTTGGAAAGTTGTTTGGGACTTTTTACTTGCTTCATATATTGCTCAACCTGCTCTGTTATGAAATGTTTGAAGTGTTCCTTTGGATTTTGGATGTACTGCAGGAACTTCTCGAAATTCTCCTCCTCTGCCAAAGACAGGAGAATGTGTCTTTCCAAGTTAAGTCTGTTCCCATTTAATGCAGGAAGATTACACTGCATGTCAGCTGCTAAATCAACAGCAGTTTGGTCATACACAGCCTGTCTGATGGACAGCTTCAGTTTGCTGCATATGAAATTTGCAAGAACAGCAGATGATTTTGCCCCTTGACAAAAACTAGTAAAGACCTCGTAAAACTGGCCTCTCTGATCCTCTAAGTAGATGAATCCATCATTAGCTTTTTGGAATTTTCGATGAAGTTCTGCAAATTTGTTGCTTGCAACATCACACACAAACAATAAAAGATCTACTGCAAAGATCTTTTTGAAGGCAAAACGTCCCTTCATTACCTCTTTCTCATAACCATCAATGCTCTTGCTGGCTGAAGCCACTATCGCTTGAATGTACGTCTTATTGTAGCCCATTGCGTCATCTGAGTATTGTGTGATAATTTCTTCAGATTCCTCTTGGATTTTTTTAATTAGGGACTTTATAGAGTGTTGATCTTCACCTGTCAAGTCATGTGTCTTGAAGTGATCCTTAACCAAGCCAAGTTTTTCCATGACATTCCCCCAAAAAGCTACCAAAGCATAGCGTTTTTTCTTGTTTGCTTGTTCTTCAGACTTTTGACTTTGAAGCTCTCTAGGCATTACATACATGGAATATTCTCCCCTAAATGTAATGGTTTTATAGTCACCCTGTTTTTTTCGACCATTCAGAACACTTTCTTCATGGTTCTCACTCAGAACACTTACAATATCCTCCCAAATATTGCAGTCTTTCACACGAGGTAAGTCTGATGTCAATTCCGGGAGCCAGCCTTCCCACATTTGATCAAATTCTTGCTTAAGAGCTTTTTCACTTTTATCCAGTTGCTTGAGATTCAAGGCAAGTTCTTTACTTCTTTTGAAGAGAGTATTTTGGTAGTGTACCTTCCTTTCATCCAGTTTCTTCCTAGTCTTCTTTTGCTGAATAAGGTCATTCAACTTTTTTTGTGTCTCTTTCACAAGATCACTGTGGACATCACATATTTTGCGTTCAAATCTTCCTCTCCACTGTACAAGCATTTCCTTGTCTTTGTGTTCATCAAAGTACTGGGCCATTGTTTTCTCAACCTCTTCACGTTTGGGCTTCATCTCTACCAACAGAAATCTGTCCTCTATAGTGTCTAGGATGTCATTCTCAATTCTGTTGTGCAGTTTGTTTTCGATGTGTAGCATTGCTTCTCTGAGACTCCAGGTCCATTTCACATATTCTGCCTCCAGCTTCCTATACATGGCAATTTCCAATGTGTTCTTGAAACTAAAAACAAAGTTCTCGTTCAACAAGGCATTCCACAGATCAGAGACCCTTGTTTTAAACTCAGAGAACTTCACACCTTGTGATGTTGAGGCTTTGGTTAGTATGGTTTCCTTCAGATCTTGGATATTTTCACTGTAGGATGGATTTGGAGGGGCCATGGGTGGACTTCCCTCCCACAGTTGCGCAAAATACTTCACATCTTTCTGTATGTCAAATGCTATGACATCACTAAAGCACTTCGCATCAGAGTCCTCCTCTTTGGCTGCTAACTGTGTCATCTCATCCAGTTTGTCTTGAAGACGTCTCTTACCCTCCATGTTCTTTTCTCCTGCAGTGATATCCCCAACATTCTGATGTACAAATATACAACTGGGTGACAGTTTCACTTTTTTCATCCTTAAAAAAGCCTGCACAGCTATTTGAATGATGTCTTGCATTTCAGAGGGATTCTCCCCAAATATATTGATCAAGGTCATGTGTCCTAGGCCAATCACAAATGTAGCCAATTCATTGTCATGGTGGATAGTTGCTTTCCCAGCAAGCTCTAGGGCTCGTAGTCCCTCAGTGTCAACCACCAGAATATAGTCAAACTTTGTGCTGATCTCCTTTGACACACTGACTAGCTGCATGAATGCCCCTCTGGTGCACCGTCCAGCGCTCACAGCAAACTGGAGTCCAAACATTGCATTCAGCATTGTGGATTTTCCAGTGCTCTGAATGCCCAAAACGGACAAGACAAAGACCCTCTTGTCTCCAATTTTCTTTATGACTTCATCTAATACAGCATCAATCCATGTCATTGGAACATGAGCGGCATCACCATCCATTAGCTCCAGTGGGTGTCCGGATATCATGAGCTCTGCTGCCATTTCTGGGAGTTTTGAATGATCTCCTCTTCCACATGTCACCGGTATTTCCGCTTCATACATCTGCCCCATCTCTCGCAGGATGTGTTCCAAGCCAAAGGTTGCTGCATTCAACTGATCAGATATGTTCTCAAGCTCTGTCTGTTCTTTTTCCAGCTGGTTTGATTTGTCATGTTTCTTCTTTAGTACCAAAACTTTAGACCATTTTTCATCATATTTATGATGGAGTGCCACTAGCTCGTCAGATGTGCAGCTGTCCATCAGGATACTGGTCCATTTCAAAAAATACATTCTACTATGGAGTGGGAATGAGTCCATGGCCCCCAAAAACAACTTCATGAGGTTACTGCTGCCAGCATTTCGCTGCCTGGAACGCAAATCTCTCATATCCTTGTCTATCAGAATTTTTTGTACTTCCAAGTTTTGTCCTCGTAGGCGAAAAAGGTCTTTTTTTTTCTGGCACCATTCATGCCATAATTTTCCTTGGCACGGCAGAAATGCTTCCTTAACTCTTGATTTGTTTCTCTCCATCAAACCCTTTATCTGCAGTGCAATCTCTTTTCCCTTTTTGCAATCTTCATCATCTTCATCCACTTTGATTCCAGGCTGCTGTGCCAGATTTTCAAGCTTAAAGTTTGTGAGAGACAAACTATCACTGATTGCCTTTTTCAGTTCTTGAACTATATCTGACTGATTTCTGTCTCTTAGTCCTATTTTGAATTTCCCTTTGCACAATTCCTTTAGCAGGGAGTCGTCCTCAGTAAAAAGACAAATTAGAGGTGTTTGGGAGCTAAAGAGGTCTTTCACAATTGCCTTCCTTGGGTCATTCTCACACAGGTTGGGTAAGAAAGCCACATTAACTGAAGCCATTTCTGATAAAATTGTTTGCTGCATTTTAGAGGCCTCCCCATCACCATGGAGATTACAGATGGCAACACATTCAGGAAAGTGATCAGTGTCCTTACCAGATGGACAGTACCAGGCAATCTCCACCACACCGTCCATCAGCATACGGGTCCTGCTACTGCCTGGGCAGTGCTTGTGGAAGAATGTGCTGTGTCGCTCATTGATGAGACTGTTTATAAGCTGGGACTTGGATGTGGACACGTGTCCAAGCCTGAAGACAGAAACCATTGGTGTTTCAACTCCATACATAGGTTCTTTATGGATGCTTACTTTGCCTGAAGCATTAGTGGACTTCCAGCTTTTCCAGACTTCGCGGAATGCCCACAGAGGGAATTCAATCTCTGAGGTTGAAGGATTTGGCACCAGCAGAGGCAAAGCATACTGACACATTGAGAGTTTGGTCAGCAGATACTGCCTGAGGAATGGGTCAGCAGAGTGAAACAGTGCCATCTGAATGTCCATAGGATGAATCTGAGATTGCTTTTCGACTATTTCATTTGACATATCTATTTTGTTAAAGAGAGTAGCAAAAATTACCTCCCTATCTTCATTGTCTCTACATTCAAAATTTGTTTGACTCAATTCATTATCTTCTTCTTTGATGGGAATATACCTAGCCCTGTAGTCTGTCATCAACAGTCTATTAAGATAAGCATGTGCTATTTCTCCCTCTATCTTTGGGCCCTGTGGCTGACGTGAACGTGCATCAATTTTAAGTATATCTGAAGTCAACAGTTTGCCATGTCTGTCTGTGAGGTTCAACCTTTTAAACAGTTCTTTTAATTCCACTTCAGTGTTTGCTCTTCTGGGCTCTTCTTTTTTCTTGGATTGGTCCTCAGCTGTTTCCAAACCATGCTCTTCTTCCTGGAACATCAGTTATTCATCAGCTCTCAAAATGCTTTATTTGCCTTTACACAAACCAGTTTGTCCCTAGCAAGTATTTTAGTAAGGGGAACTGAAAATATTATGTTTAATACACACTCACAACTATATACCATAATCCATAATACTACAACTGTAAAGAGAAGGAAAATACCTCTACGGCACTGTGACAGCACAGTTATTTCCAGGTAGCTTGGAAACTTTAAACTTGAAGTTTATTGTATACACTGTAAAAAATAACATTACATCTTACTGCAGTAACACAAGTATACTTTACTTACTATAGGCTGACCTAGTGTTCTTACTAGAGTAACATTAGTAATGTGCCGAACTTGCATCAATGGGGTCTAAAACTTGAGATACACGAGTAAGCTTCACAACTCAGACCTGAGTAAACTGGACTAACGCAGTGCACACGCGCACAGTCAGCAGAGGGAGCATTCTGGATTCCACAGCCAACGGTCGGCACTCGGCAGTGTTACGGTGTGGCTGACTTTTGGGATGGGAGTGTAACGCAGCTTCACCAGTGACTTGCTCTGTCCGGTAAGTTTACAGTATGTATTAATGTGTCAAATGTTTACAGTATAGGTTGAACTAACAGCATTTGTGCAAAACTGTACATTCGGTTTCATTAACAGCTGGGGTAGCTGCTAATGTTAAGTTCAACTTGCTAAGTGGCCGATATATGCGCTAGCTGCTAACAGTTTGCAGCTAACTGATAGCAGCTAGAAGCTATGCGAGTTAACATTGCCTCAGAACATGCAGAGCAGAAAACAAATATTCTAGGTATTCAAGCCCTTTGATATTTTTTGTTATCGAAGTTATGAGGAAGTGGTGGCGCCTGGGGTCTAGAACTAGGCTGTATAAATTTGCCAATAGCAGTTGTCTTCATGAGCTCTTAATGAAGTTTAGATAGTTCTAACGTTTCTCATGAGAAACGCTTGCTAGCATGCTAAGTTGATTCAAAACGTGTTTAAACTGTGTATGGTTTACGTCGATATTCCTACTGTATTGATAAAACAATTAGGATAATTGGACTCATAACCTTACTGACCGAGAAAGCCATGGTCTTTTATCTAAAATCTTTCGTTGTGATTTAGCAAGAGGACTTAGGTTGCAGTGTGTGGAATTTAAACGAATGTGCCGTTATTGAGGTGCAAAATGGCGTCATATAATTCCAACGTATGATTGACATTTTAAATTCTATTGTGATAAATGTACTAGGCCTGAAGCAATAGAGAAAATTCAGTTGCCAAATCATAATATTTTTAGCTTAACAGTATTAATTAGGTCTCTGGAGAAATAATTTAAATGAACATTTAATCAGCTGTTTTAGTTAAACATGGCCAATAGATGCATATTGATAATAATTTTGCCCTCTTTCTTTTTGCAGTTGGAAAACTGAAAATGCAGAGCAATGAACTGGACATGTAAGTTGTGCTTGTTTGGATGTGAAGTCAGAGGTCAGTTGCTCAAACACTACAGATTGAAACATGGAGGTTACACCAGAATACGACCGAAAAAAACTGCAGAGGGTGGTGAAAACTGGCCAATGCATCACCGGTTCCTCACTCCCCTCCATCAAGGCCATCCAGGGCAAGTGAAGCTTGCGTAAGGCGCGCAGCATCATCAAAGACTGTTCTCACCTCAACCACAGACTGTTCACCCCACTCCCCTCTGGGAGGCGTTACAGGTCTCTCCGCATCCGAACCAGCAGGTTCAGAGGAAGCTTCTTTCCTGCGGCTGTCACCCTACTGAACTCTAGCTCTGCATCCCGGTGACAACCAACCAACTAAGCCCCCGCCCGATGCCTCCTTGCCTGTGCCTGTTGAGGTGTCCACCATGACCATGGAAACCTTGACGGGGGACACCCACCCCCGCGGACAATTGCACTACTCTATCCCACCCATAGTGTTCTATTTATTTACAAATGTACATACTGTAATTACACTTATACATGGCATTTTCTACTGCTCTTCATACTATTCATCCTGCACATACACATATTTTTACTACTGTTATAATGTTACTGTTTCTGCACTACAGTACTGTTACCACACTGCACATAGCTGTATACTGTACATATATGTCTATATGGTTCATACCGAATATCCATATTTATTCTGCTAATACACTGCACATATTTATACCTAATTTATATTACTCTAAACCACCTTCTGTAAACCAACTGTATACTACTGTTTACACCGCATATTTCTTATCCTGTCTATGCACCACCTGTCTTTGTATATCACATTGCATTTTTCTGCTTTTTTTGCACTTCTAGTTAGAAGCAAACTGCATTTTGTTGTCTTTGTACTTGTACTCTGCAAAATGACAATAAAGTTATCTAATCTAATAGTGCCAACTATTTGTGTAGGCTACATTCTGCAAGTAAACTTTACTATCCAACATAAAGTACCCTTTACAACTCAAAGTAAGGGTAACTCATTTAACAGTAGTAAATACAACTTTGTTTTTAAGTAAGCTTTACTCGAGGGCATGAAGTAAACTTTACTAGTTGGAAGTAAGTAACCAGAACTTTAAAGTCTTAAGTAAGGATAACATCTTCTAAGTAAGCATTACTTGTAGACATCAAGTAAACATAACTTGGAAGAGAAAAGTTTTGTTTACTTAACTTATTTAAGGCAACGAGTTTCCACCCTTTTTTCAAGTAACCATTACTTATTATTTTTTACAGTGTAGGCTATTATACAATGTATATATAATGTAATGAAAAATACCTCAGTCTTTGAAGAATCTTTGTGGTCAACATCTTCAGCAAGATGATCTATTTAAAACAAAACTAAATATAAATTCCAAACTAAATACCCGAAGGTAATGGGGTAGCAAGTCCTCATGGAACTGGACTATTTTTGGCCAAGTCAAAAACAAACATGGCAAAGTTTCAGCCGCATGGTCTTTATCAGAGCATCTGTGTGTGTTACTTTAGTTTGGAATCTTATGAAATTTAGGTCTAGCACCACAAAGACTTCCAGAAATGTAATGAAACTTCCAGAATGGAGAGAAAGCTGGTGGAATAATATTGCTGTTATAATTATATTCTATTAATGTTGAGCATATCCATACAGGCAACAGACGTAGAGTAACCATTTTAATGGAAAAAGTTAATTAGCATAGCCTCGGCCTGCACCAACCAGAGAAGGAACAAACATTACATACCTGTTTTACTGGACCCAGAACATGGATCTGTTTCTGTGTTTTTCTCAAAACCACCATTGTTTGCATTTGGCTGAGATGTTTTTTTTATTTTTTGACTCTTTGTTTTTTCCTCATTGTCTCTGCAATCATCCTCCTTAAAAAGAGATGTAAGTTGGATGAATATGCAAACACAAGCACTTCAGATCACTTTGACCAATCACAAGAAAAGCACCTTAGGAGATTAAAAAAAAACACACACAAATGAGAGTTAACTCCACAGTCATATAACCACATCAAGTAATTTGGGGGCAGCTTGTATTTTTTACAAAGCTCTATTAAAAAGTATACAGTTTCGCAAACTCTCCTCAAAAGTATTTGAAAGAATTATTTTATGCAATAAAAATACCTCTGTAGAAATGTTCAGGTCAACATCTTCTGCAGGGCCATCTATTTAAAACAGAACAATATCTTTGAAATATCACCAGAGCTTGATCTGTTCTCAATCTTTAAACTTCATAATGTTTAAAAATTGACAGACAAGATATGACACTTGCCTGAGTCTTCATTATTTGAAATTGTTTGCCTTTTCTTCAGCTGTTCAGAATAGCTCTCTGCAGTGTAGTGAGTTTTATTTTCATAAATCATGAGTTCTATCTTCTTCAAAAGCAAGCTCATTTCCATTTCATTGTTTAAGGTCTTGTTGGAAGTGAAATACCTCCCACCACTCTTCTCAATCAGTTGCTCAAGAACAGTGTTTCCTTTCAGGTCATCTACAATTGAGTCACAGTCCTCTTCATTTTCATAGGTGAAAACAATGATCAAAAAGTGTAGAGAGGAAGGTCCAAACATTCTTTGAAGCCACTCCACCGCCATCTTGTCTCCATCAGTAAGCCGGTGTGGTGGTAAAATGTAAAGGAAGGCATGGATTCCATCTTCACCTAGAGTCTGACCCATGTAGTTATCCATTGACTGCTGACAATAGTTCACTTCATGCAGCCCAATCATGTTAATCACAGTGACATCACGCCCTGCGATCTTGCTTTCTGTTGGATTAAGTTGTGTTAAACCAGGACATCCTCTAAAGTCTGATAAAAGGCTCCCACATCCAACCTTCACAGCAGTAGTGCTTCCAAACAGTGCCAAGCTGAAAGAATGGCTGATCTGATCTGCAAGAAACAGAGAATATTTTTACTGGCATACAAACTAAGTCATGCTTTTGAGGCAAATTGTGATTTTTTATTTTGTTAAAAACAAATCAAACCAAGAAATACCTGTTTTACTGGGCCAAGAACCTGTCATCTTTGACTTTCCCTCATTTTCTCTGCTGGCACCATCCTGAAAAAGGGATGTAAAGTTGTGTGAATGTGAAGTCATAGAGATCTTGTCTATATCTTATCATTTAATTTCTCTATGCCAGGGGTGCCCAAAAATACTTCTGTCTGTCTGCATACCGTAGCATTGACTTGTAATTATTTAGCCTATTTAATTGCTTAAAAAGTGATTTACTTTGACCTAGTGAAGCTGCCCCCAAAGGTTATGCTATATGCTATTTAGTAAATGTATATCATGATCTGACTAAAAACTGCATCATTTTTGTTTTTAAAAGTGTGATGGAAAAAAAACCTCACTCTACATTCACATTAACTACAGAGAGACAACTCCTGAAACTCGCTGCTGAATGAAATGAGTTTTTAGATTTAATAGTGCTTATTCCTTGCTAACATTTACAAGATATATAAGGGCACAGACCCTGACTAAATATTGCAATGCATGCTGGGAAGCAAATAACGCTAAATAACGATGACAGACCCTTCAGACTCCATTGATGATGATACAAAAAATATACAGAAATTCATTCTTAATAGATCCTTCAGGGACTGTTCCCTAAATGTTATTTTATAGTTTGACAAAAATTAGCTACTTCAGAAAATGTTCTAGGAACGTTCATTAAAGGGTACAAAAATGTAACCTTAATATAACCTTCAGAGAACGTTCTCTAAAGGTCTGCTGAAGCTGAACCTATGACACAAACAACTTTAAGAGAACATTCTAGGAACATTTACTGAAGGTAAATACAAGGTTTCAGAGCTAGTGAGCAGAGCAGATGGAATTCTGTTGGAGCGCAGAACGCTTTTTAATTTAGAGGCCGAAGCGGCTGCTCTGTTCCGCTCCAATTTCGCTCACACCACGAGTCTGAGGCATGCCCAAATCCACCCAGAATTCTTCCTTCCTAATAAAACCAAGACGGTTAAATTTCAAAGATATTGGCCATAATAAGTTCGTTGATGGGGATGGAGTTTGCTAAATATTTTAGAAAGGAAACTGATAAGTCATACAAGTGTACTATTCCTACAAAACACCTAGATACTAATGTAGAGCAAGAACAACCATGTGCTGACAGTGTTTCAGTAAAGTAAAGAGTAAAGATTCATTTTGGAATTAGTACAGTATGCTGTGTTTGGAAAATAGGCTCCCGCTGGATTTTCATGTGAAAATGTATTTATTTTTTTGCATATTTTGCTAGTCTAAGGAACAAGATTTTTTTGTCTTCAAATTTTCACGATCCATCTGTAGTGTTTTTAAAATAAGCGATTATATCAAAGTCCTTTTAGGCAAGTCCTTCCACTCGGCGAACATATTGTAATACCCTGGAAATCCAGAGTTCTCGCGAGAGCACAATGGAATTGTCTCTGCGAGACACTCTGGCAAAGAGCAATGATGCACGTTACTTTTTCCCCTTGCATTCCGGGGAACCAGCTAAACTGATGAAGACAGCACACATTGGTCGTAGTGTTATCCGATTGCATCGAAGTCCGAAATCATTCAGAGTAAACATGGTCTAGTGTTATCCAATTGCGTGCAGTGAGATTTTTAAATGCATGCTTGTTGCGCCCCTCGAGTTGGGCCATTACATTTCTCTTTGCCAGACCCTTAATCTTTCTAGATTATCAGGGTCTGGATTTTCCAGGCTAATATTGTAATGCTTTTTGGGCACTTATCGGGCATCTTTTTCAGCAGAAATGCGTGTGCACAAGGCTTCACGACACCTTGCTCCAGCGGCGAGATCACAACACATGATCAACGTTTTTTCAGCAGGGGTGGGATATGTGTAGACAACTGCAAACTAACCCCAAATTTGCAAATTAGCACGTGATGTCATCTAGTGACTTTTGGAGCCGCCTTAGCTACTTTCCATTTGAAATAGTTGGCAACACTGAGCTCCAGAGCAAAGATGCCAACATGGCCGACAGCACTCACTGAAACAGCCAAGGTGGAGATACTATTAAGACATTCAAAACAACCGACAATCAAAAAATCCAGTGGAAACTAGATGGCAGAAGTGTGTAGGCCAATCGGCCCACCATTTTTTCGCCACCTACAGATGTTTGACAGGTATAATATTTCGAAATGCCATGTTATTTCCCATAGACATTCGACGCCTGGAAGTTGGGTGGACAAGGCTGTTTCGGAGGCGGGACTTATTTTCGATTTTCGAAAATCGAACCTGGGACAACAAGTCACCTGCTTTAGCCACTACACCATTTATCACTGTGCTGATAAGAGTCTGTGAAGATTATAATACTAGCCTATCAAAAAGCAAGGCAATACTCAAATTAACATAAATAGCAAGAATGAGCCAAGTAGGGGAGTTAGTCTCTTAATGAAAATTAAGCTACAGGATAGATCAATCATTGAGTCACAAGATAAATATCCACTTTGTAATTTTTGGTTAGGCGGTTGTGATTTTTGGTTAGGCGCTCCGGACACCAACTGGAACTACCAAGGAACGACCAGGGGCAGTTGTTCAAACGACCAAACGTTGTGTCCTTGTTTGCGATTGAGAGTTTGAACTACCTTTTCTAGAAACACCAAATCCAAGAACGACGGAGTGAACTACCAAGGTTGCGACGCAAGTTAGCAAACAACGCTTTCTAGAAACGAGCCCCAGCTCCGCTCACTAGCTCTGCAGCGAACCGGAACGTCCCTTGAACGTTACGTGTTTGGGTTGCTTCACTCCCTCAACGTCAACGTCATCCGCAGAATATCCAGATTTATACGTAGGTCTGAAAGCAGCTAATAATTGTAGGATTATCATTGAATTTTGCCTCAGTTGTCTTTGATTACACAGTTAATTAAAATATTTTTCTATCATAGTCTAGAAATTAGGCTCGACATCCTAGTCTCCCAAGTTATTAAGTGCATGTTTATAGGGAGTTTCCTCAGGTAGGCTAGATGGTCCAAACACTGGCATAGGCATATCAAACATGTACTTGTACTATTACAGTATTTATTTGCCTTTAATATATACATATAAATGTTTGATGAAAATGAGGTAAAGGGATAGGGTTTATGTGTCATGACAGTGTCATCTCACTCTTATGTCGATACTGTCAAGTAAAGTGTTACCAAACATTGTGACTTACGGTGTCTTTGGGCAATGGTGATATCTGCGCTGGCTCTTCAGGCTGTGGGTCTATAGATGATGAAAAACCATCATCACAGTCCACCTCCATTTTGTCAGCATCTGAGAGGTGGCATGCCTCACTCTCCTCGTTCATCCCATTTTGCCCACCTATACTTTCAGCAGGGCTGGTCATCTTTGAAGCCATAGCTAGCAAATTATCTTCATCCTCACTGATATTCGACACTTCATGGCCCTTAAGATGTAGGTGATGGAATGGTAAATTAATCGTGAATATCTTTTTTGTATCGCTATGACTATGATAAAATATGCTTGAAATGATGCTTGGATAGTTTTGTGTCCCACAGTCCCTTTCTTACAGTTACAGAGAGAGAGCATGAGAGCAGCCACCCCACCCACCCTCAAACCTGAGTTACCAAACCTGCAGCTTGACTGTAACACCAAAGAGCCATCATTGGTATGGCAGTCAGAGCGCATACTCATTTGTAGTGACAGTACTCCATCACAGAGATACTTTATTTATCCAGAGGGAAATTTAGAGTAATCACTCAGGTACACTTTTATCATGTCAACATTATCTGAAATTATTACAGACTACATTCCTAGTCGTATTTAGTATGACTACTTCTGGAATGAATGTAAATTTATCTCATTTTTGTGGGTGTAGTTTCTGTACACTGACTGGGAGTGAAGTTACCTGTCATCAATATGAGGATACATGCTTGTGCTAAATTTAAGCATTTTGAGAAATTTACATAAACAATAATGCCTTCATTGTAAAACTGTAGTTGCCATTAATGCACAGTGATTTGAAAAATATGCTTATAAAACGTGGGAGGAATTAATGGCAAGAATATGTTTTTTGCTTAACTGAAAACATTGTGACTTACGGTGTCATTTGGCAATGATGATATCTGCACTGGCTCTTCAGGCTGTGGGTCTATAGTTGATGGAAAACCATCATCACAGTCCACCTCCATTTTGTCAGCATCTGAGAGACAGCATGCCTCACTCTCCTCGTTCATCCCATTTTGCCCTCCTATACTTTCAGCAGGGCTGGTCATCTTTGAAGCCATAGCTAGCAAATTATCTTCATCCTCTTTCGACACTTCATAGTCCATAAGATGTAGATGATGGAATGGTAAAATTCATCATAAATCAGTTTTTATATTGATGTTAATTATATTATGTTTATAAAAAGACAGTTCTCTGACAGACACAGTGTACATCTTACAAACCCAGAATTTATTTATTTATTTTTGTTTTCATTTTTGGCACACCCTGCTGGCTGTCTAGTGGTTTTGGTTTCTGTTCTGTGTCTGTCCTTACCCAGGTGCCCTGCCAATTGACCTGTGATGTGGTACACCTGGACTGCTGCTATACCATACCTGCCAACACTCCTGTTTTTCCCGGGTTTCTCCCGAATTTCAAGGTCCTCTCCCGGCGCCCTCCTGTTTTGTTATTTCTCCCGGGAAACTCCTGGAATTTGCATGACCATCAAACGTAATGTTAAAATCACAGATCCATTCATTTTTTCTGTTAGTCTGACATTTCCACGGTTGCCAAGTTGCCTACACATAGCCTACACAATGACCACCCTTTTGTCATAAAACCTGGCAACCCAAAACCCAAATAAGGAAGCGGGTGCACACTGCGCAGCCACTAAGTCTCATAAGCAAACGGGCTAGTTGAATAGCCTAGTTTGTCAAATTGTTAGAAGAAATGTTGTGATTAACACATCACATTATAACTGCTATTAAGTGTTGTTGATACACAATAGGCAAATTGTGGGGGAAAAGGTAAGGCTATTTGCACCCCTGGTACAATTAGCAGTGTATGCTATTCGTACCCTGGTGCAATTAGAAGTGAATTCTATTCATACCCCGGTGCACACAGTCTGGTACAAATATCAGTGTATGCTATTTGCACCCCTGTGCATTTACTCTGGCATATTGATCACACAATGTAATAAAATAAAATAAAAAGAGCAACATGTTTTTGTTGTAACGTCACACAGGGTGTGAATAGCTCAGCTGTGTAATAGACACTCTGAATAAGGTATGCTGTTTGCATCAATGCAAAGTTAGAAGTAGGCCTAGATGCTATTCGTACCCTGGTGTATATAGTAATGTATGCTATTTACACCTTGGTGCATGAACTAGCTAATTGTTGCAATCAAAACTTCCGTTTGAGAACCGATTTCTTGTTCAAATTGCGCGCCTTCTCATCAGAGACGTTGCTGCACGTGCGCACTCACTCTGCCGAAACACATCATGCGGGAATCAAACCCCGGACCGTGTCTGTCACCACTGCATTATCTACTTCCACAACTAGAGGGGTGTTTGCAGGTAAACGTATAGTTTACAGGCCTGAGTGTCATATTCAAATAACAACAACTAACAAACTAGAAAAGCATTTCCTGAAGGAAATATAGTGCATGAAAATGCAAAAATATGATGAGTTCATATGGTTAAATTATTTGCTTGGTAGATAAGGTTTACTATAGTTGGAATGACTGAACAGTTAAATAGGTTGATAATTGAAATGGTTAAATTATTTAGGCAGATAGTTGACGATAACTAACAGTTGGAATGGCTCCAATGTTTGCTAGTAGTTATGCTAACTATGTTAACAAAGATAATAATGTTAACCAAGTAACCATGCTAACTAGCATGCTAACAATGTTAAAATGTTAACTATGCTAACCATATGACTTAGCTAACCTAGCTAATCATTGTTATTAGTTATGATAACTATGTTAATTAGCATGCTAACATGCTAATTATATTAACCATGTGACTTAGCTAACTTCACTAAACATTTTTAACAGTTATGCTAACTAGCATGCTAAAATGTTAGCATGCTAACTATGTTAACCATGTGACTTAGCTAACTTAGCTAATCATTTTTAGCAGTTTTGCAAAAAATGCTAACTAGCATGCTAACATGTTAGCATGCTAACTATGCTAACCATGTGACTTAGCTAACTTAGCTAATCATTTTTAGCAGTTTTGCTAAAAATGCTAACTAGCATGCTAACATGCTAACATGCTAGCATGCTAACTATGTTAACCATGCTAACTAGCTACAGTGGGTAGGAGTCATAGTTGATGACAAGTAACAGTTACAATGGCTAAACAGTTAAAAAGTTCAGTAGTTTAAAGGGTTAAATTGTTTAACAGTGAAATATTGTAGTGAGGACTTTTATTTTGAAACAGTTTTTGACAGAGGAAGCAGTTGAACAGGATGTGTAGTCTTAATAGGGCCAGTTTGTATGCTTAAAGCCTGAGACTGGCAGTTGATGCAGCTGGCCCGAACACCTGCCATAGGATTCTAATTGCTTAACGGCTCTATTGTGATGTCATCAGTCCATGTTAAGTCTATGGGGAAATTTTGAACAGTTTTTAATTAATAGTTTAAAAAGTATAAAAGTAACAAAGCTGAAAAATACAAAGCACCCATGTCCTAAGTAAGACCTACGTAACATAGTTTGAATGAAGTTTCTACGTTAAACGGTTGAAGCTGCATTAAGTGCGTTAGAAGAAGAAGAATAAGAAGCCTAGGAAGAACAGTACAGTGCATTTTCATGCACTGTAATAACATAACAAACTGACGGTTGTAGGCTATGTGTTCACTGAAAGAAGATTATGAAAATAAAACACAACTTTTCAATCTAAAACTTAATATGAACAGATATCAGGGTTGCCAACTCTCACGCATCTGGCGTGACACTCACGCTTTCAGCACCAATCTCACGCTCTCACGCACACGCAAGAAATGTCACGCTAAATCCATTCTTTTTTTTTGCAATCCGTTCATTTTTTGTTGATGACTAGAGTAGACCACAGCATTGTTTCTAAATGACAGGATACGAGTTTAAGGCATACATATGTCTAGACCAACAGCAGGTAGGTCTAATATCCGCCTAAAACATTCTCAGCGCAGTTTTCTCTGATTGTTGATTCGCTGACTAGGCTATTTTAATCCGGTCCGCAACACCTTCACGGAACACGCTATGTAACCCAGCGTTGTGTTGAACCTGCACGATTCAGCCCTGCACACGCCCGGGCTCGAACCCGCGAACAGCAGCACCTCGGATCGGGAGGCGAGCGCGCTAACAATTGAGCCAATAGCCCAGGCCACAATCAGATGATGTAGGATAGTATAGAGTTAGATAAAGTTGGATGGCTCCAGAACTCACACCAGTGGATTGGGTCTTAAAGGAGCCACACCACTTTTATGACAATATAGCTGTTCTGTTGACCTTTAGATTTGTTGCTACTGGGCATGAAGGACAGGCCAATTATGAGTTCTGTCCAACATTGATGGTAGGTTTAGAAAAAAAGTCAGCACATTTGAATCATATTGCAATAATACCAATAACCGTGATCATTTTGGTCATGATTTTTCATCAAATGTTCATACTGTATCTCTAGTGGCTGGTAGACTTTGGAATCCACCAGCCACAATGGTAGGTGGAAAAAAATATTTTAGGCTATTTCCATCCCTGATACATAGGTACACTCATACACACATTCATAAGTCTCAATCTGTCCATTTCTTTCCACAAAACTCGCCAGAAGTCGTCATTTAAGGGGTATTTTTAATTTTTTTCTACTGAGCTATTACCTTTTTCAGGTGGGCAGGGGGGCCCTTTTCATGTCTGTGCCCAGGGGCCCAGTAGCTCATAATCCTTCCATGCCACGGGGTTAAAACACTGATCTTGTTTTCAAGTGCAATCAATAATTTAATTGTACATTTTGAAGAAACTTTTCCATTCTATTAGGGTTTTTTTTTTTAAAACTTAAATCAGGGATTATACTGTACATAGCAAAAAAGTCAGGGGACAGACATTTTTAAAATTAGGTTTAGGGAAAAATTTAACGCACACGCACTATGACTTCACAAAATCTCACTCCAGCCAAACACCCAAAGTTGGCAACCCTGCAGATATCAATAAACCCCTACCTCAAGCTTACCTTTGGCGTGTTAATACATTTATGTTGCAATCTTGTTTTGAGCTCCATAGCATACATTTGGGGGCTCATCTGGGATACTCCTGATTGGCTTACCTGTCATGAGTATTTTGGAATTTGTTTTTTGTAAATGGACAACTAATTTTTGTGTGTGTGCAGAATGGCAAGGTAAGTGATAAATACTGATTTGGTGGAGTTTCCTTGAGAAGTCGCGCTACTGATTTTTTTCAGGCAATATCTGAGGAGGGGGTTAGAGAGTGTTTTAGTCATACATGCGCCTTGTAAACGTTTTGAACATTGTGGTTGCCCAAGTGTGAAAAGCACACTTTGTTTGTGGTCTTTGTTCTCGCTGACCACTTTTTGTTTTAAAGGCCCAAACCCATTTCTTATTCTTACCCCTTCAACCTCCCCTACCCATTTGTCTATGTCCCTCGAAACAGAGTGGAAAGGGGTAGGGGTGAAAAACATATCCCCCTTGGAAATTACACACCACTAATATATTGTTACACATCATCACTAGCTGTAGTAGGCTACATGCGATGAGTGTTTATCACAACAAACTTCCAAGATGCTGTTGGTAGCTGTAGGCTATGCATTAATATCAGATGTGATAACAAAAGTTCAGCAAATTTCGCTGCTGCTGGACATTAGTTAAATTTCGGACATGGTATGCTGTCAACTCATACAACTCAACTCATACAACTCAGACATAGTAAATATGTAACATGATGCGTGACTACCGTGCAAATCAGAAACTAGATGTACCGCAGAGCGGTACAAAATATGACCGCCGCCCAGTCCAGCACATTTTTTCCACAAAAAGAAATCACGCTGAAAGGCCTATATGATTCTAACTGTCTCACTAAATTGCATTATCCGCAGTCAATTCTCACTGGTATCTGCTAGACAACAAGTACCAAAACATGATTAGTTCATAGATTTCACTAGAGCACGACCGATAAAGGATTTTGAAGGCTGATACCGATACAAATATTTGTTGATTTAAAAACCCGATATTTCGATATATCGGCTGATATATATATATTTTTTCAGAAACGCGAAACAAAACATTAACAGATTTCCCTAACATTAGTTATTTGTAGTTATTTATGAGTATTGACTAAAATAATATGATAATGCATTTTAAAAACAAACTTGTTTATTTTTAAATAATATTGTCACAGTGGAACATCGAAATATATTAAAGTTCTGATAAATAAAATGTATAAAAATAGAAACTTAAGATATTAAACTTAGTCTTTTGAACAAAAACACAATAACAACAACAACCAAATCAAAGTTACCAGTATTAAAAGACTTGGTAAGCTTCATAAATATAACTTTGAACTAAGACTTAATTAGTAAGGGATAATGTATAGAACGCCGGTCATTATGGAGAAAATAAGTCCCGACAGGGCGAACCGGACCCTGACGCGCCAGCGGAGGGGTCTTGTTCGCCCTGAAGGGGCTTATTTTCCCATAATGACCGGCGTTCTATACATTATCCCGCTTATTATACGGCTAGCGCGTCGGGCTCCGCTGGCGCGTCGGGCTCCGCTGGCGCGTCGGGGTCTGGTTCGCCCTGTCGGGACTTATTTTCCCCATAATGACCGGCGTTCTATACATTATCCCTTACTTATACGGCTACTTGCCAAAACGAAAAAATAAACTCCATGATATGTCTCTTTACACTTATTTGTTACCGTTTCGTCGTGGCTTTTGCTGAGAAACAAATAGTTCGCAACACACGCTGAACTTGAATCAAACATTCTTTAGAACACAGCTGATCAACCGTCTGCTTTCACTTTTGAATGAAGTTCCAAGCGAAAACTCCGTTGCCATTGACAGCGGTCATTCTTGTTTTCAGAGGTCCTTTCCCAAGAAATAATGACCGCTAGAACTTTCGGAAATCCCATTCAAGTCAATGGAGCATTCTACTTGCATTGTGAAGAGCCGTATAATAACAAAAAATAATGATGACATTATTACTATCATCATCGTTTGTATTATCATTAAACAAGATAAAGGTCACTCCTAAATGTTTGCGTGTGTAATAATTAGTCCCTATTGCCTTATAAGCTACCTTATAATTACAATGTCAGCTTGCTTATCCCTTTACCTGCACTTTTAAAATGATTTCCATCAAGCTACATCAAACCATTTTCAATCATCAGTTGCTGCCTGCCTTCTAAAACCTACTATTTAGTGATCTAAATCCATTATGTAACTTGTTAATGCTGCGGCTGAACGACAGTCTGAAACGCACACTTAGCGTCATTGGATTTCACACACGTTTAAAAGAAAAGCTAACTTTTATGCACACGCTACGTTTGATACTTTTTCTCTATGTCTAAATGTTCACTCCTCGCACGTCTAACTTACATTTTACAATGCAGGGACTGTAACTACAGATATACTAGTTATAAATACAGTAATCATTACTTTATTAGGCAGAATAAGTTCGTTGTGGTTTCCAAGCTCATTAATGTTAACGTTAGCGGTCTTCCACTGATATTCATGGCATTAGCTAGCTTTGTGGTTAGCTAGTCTATGATGAGCCATAATTTAGCAATGAATAACGTCATACTGCAAATTGTAAAACATACGCTTTCAAAATAACAGGCCAGGGAGAGATGATACGTCTCACTGCTATAACTGTCACGCTATTAAAGAAATACAGTCATATTCAGTCACATTGTCAAAAGTTAAAAGGACAGACAGTCAACTACACTGTAACAACGTAACTTAATTACTAGCTAATTCCGCTTCACTCGGCTTATTTAACAGCAGCAAAACTGGACATCGTTTTCACGAATTTTGTCATGCTTACTTGAGTTAAGAGAACTGATGTGGATGTTCTTTTCAATTGTTATACCAAATCACCATGAACACACTTAACTGATGATCTCACTCGCGGATAACTGGTTCTCTATGCCCGACTCTGGCTGGATCAGCAGGTTGCAGGATGTGTGGCGCGTTATAAACGAGTGTTGCCAGCAGGGACGGTGTAGAGTGCCCTCTGGTGGACAAACAATACAACGCCAACACTCATGACATGGTTGAAGGGTGTTTCGTCCGTTTTTATTTTATTTTTAAAATAGTCATTTATCGGCCATTATAAATGCCGATACTGATAGTTTGGAAAATGCCTAATATCAGCCGATAATATCGGCTCGCCGATAAATCGGTCGGGCTCTAGATTTCACATGTAAAATTCATTTTATACAACCCCACCTCCATCTTGCCTGTTCATAATTCTGAGAAATTCTTGATTGTTTGTGTTATGTTTATGTTATGTGTGTGGGTGTGTGTGTGTGTGTGAGTGTGTGTGTGTGTGCGTACTTGTGTGTGTGCCTGCGTATGTGTCTGTGCATGGAAGCGTACATATGTCTACTGTGTGGGTATGTGTCATACGTATGATTACTGTGTGTGTGTGTGTGTGTATCTGTTTGTGCACATGTGCGCACATGAAATGGGTTAACATGACCCCTGGAGGCAAATATACGGAAAAAAATGGTCATCCTAGGCCCTACAGTTCTCAAGATATTCACAGAGAACTGTGTCTGGCCTACCCTCCTTTCGGGGGGTCCAGTCCAGCGGGGGGGCTACAGATCAAAACGAAAAATGACGGTTCCATGCTATCCATGTGGGGGTACATGCCCACCAAGTTTTGTGTACCCCGGTCTTTCAGTGTCCCGGGAATCCTTGTTGGTGTACATCACTAAATGTACACATAAATTGTTTTATTGTAAGGCCCCCCATGAACGAAAGTACACAAAACTTGGCATGCATTCGGAGGGTGTCATAATGATCCTACACTTTCAATTTCGTGCAGTTTTGACCATGTCAGCCAGAGATATTGTGATGAAAACACCTCATTTTTTGCTTTTTAATTTTTTAACTAGGTGGCGCTATACATGAAATAAGTGGTAATGGGATGGGTTGACATGGCCCCTTGAGATCAACATACAAAAAAAAGGTGGACCTCCTAGGCCCTACGGTTCTCGAGATATTCACAGAAAACTGTCTCCGGCCACCTACAGGCCAGTTGGTGTATAGTAACATAAATTAATTTATTGTGTGGCCCCCCATGAACGGAATTCCACGAAACTTGGCGTGCATTCAGAGGGTGTCATAATGATCCTACACTTCCAATTTCGTGCAGTTCTGACTAAGTTAGGTCACAGATACCTGCGATTACAACACCTCATTTTTACTTTTTTGTGTTTAACTAGGTGACGCTATACATGAAATGAGTGGTTATGGAATGGGTTGACATGGCCCCTTGAGATCAACATACAAAAAAAAAATGGTCCTCCTAAACCTTACGGTTCTCGAGATATTCACAGAAAACTGTGTCTGCCCTACCCTCCTTTCGGGGGGTGCAGTCCAGCAGGGGGGCTACAGATCAAAACGAAAAACGATGGTTCCATGCTATCCATATGGGGTTACATGCCCACCAAGTTTCATCTACCCCGGTCTTTCAGTGTCCCGGGAATCATTGACAGAAATTTGGACATGCGAAAAAGAAAAAAAAAAAAAAAAATCTGACTAAACCTATATGACCGCCGCTTCGCTGCGCGGCGGTCATAATAATGATGTGACGGTAACGTTAGCAAACTTAGCGATTTTTTGAAAACTCTCCTATGAAGAACAGGACCCTAAATATATTTGCAAAAATCAATGGCACATTCACAACAACCCATTTCCAAAATATTCATGACAGGTAAGCCAATCAGGCCTATCCAGGACAAGCCCCCCAATTTATGTTACGGAATCATTGATCACATTTTGAGACCAGAGTGTGCAGTACAGGGTTTGTCTTAATTTTACATCCACAGGTGTGCTAAAAAACTATGCCTAGCAAGCATTGAGTGCCCAACTATGACACCTTCAAAGGAACAGGTCAATTTTAATTATGAAAGTAATTTTCGCAGTGAGCCTGGCGAAGCCTATTTACAATTTTTGCCTTACAATTCCGCCATTGTCTTGTGTGGACTATGCACTGCTCATAGAGTGTGGAGAGAATAGAAATTCAGACACACCCCTTTCTCAAAATATGTTTGGACATATTGGAATATGTCAAATTACTACTCTTGCTATTGCATTCTTAGGACAATCTAGTATTAAAAATGAAGTTGTAGAACAAAAAATTGTGAAAAAACACAATAAAAAAGGTCCTTACAACCGCAGGCTCAGCTAAATGAATGCTAAGGCAGCTCTGAGATACGCTATCAGGGCTATGTGCAGGCAACCGGACATAGTCACATGGCTTGGGAGGTATTGAAAAAAAGAAGACCATCAATATAGGAAATAATGTATTTTCTTTAAAATATTCGTATAAAATACAGTGTGCATACCAGTGGCTATAAGAGGTGTGTCTGATGAGTCCCATAACTATTCTGTATTTGTTTGGAGTTACTAGATCACATGATGTCAAAGCTATTGACAAAAAAAGACTATGAAGGTAATTCAGAAGGTACTTTATAGACGGGTGGGTGAAACACTGGGTGAAACCGGCCACATTAAAAAGAAATTGAATATCTGTCGAATATCGAATATCAAACTAACTTCACCTCAGTGTGCAGACATAGGCCTATAGCCTACATAAAGTTCAGTGAAACCAGCCTGCGTCATCAAACTGTTCAAAATAATTTGCAAAATAATGTTCGTGTAACCGGAAATGTATTTATAGGCTAGCTAATACTGGGTGAAACCTTGCTCTCTTTCCACATGAACTTTGTTTGAAAAAACACCAACGTTTTGTCATTTAACAGAACATTTGCAAGTGGCTATAACAAAAGTTACACAGTCTGACAATCAACCAAGAACAATCCTCTTACCTTGTTTTTGAATGTTGAGAGTAGATGGGCAGATCCCTTTTATAGTCCACCCAGATGGATTCCTGTAAATCAAATGATCTCTCCCTTACAAAAAAAATAACTGCACTACTGCAAGTGTCAAAACTCTAGTTTTCTAACATTTTGGACATGAAAATATTATTGTACTGCACTGTACTTCGAACGGCAGTATAACTACAGTATTTTTTTGTAAGAGCTGACCTGAGCATTTTACTTTTCATAAATAAATATTTATTTCAATGGGCGAGTTAGGTTACTGAAAATTGCAGTCAATTCTGTTTCATGGGAATGAAAAGTGAAAGTAGACAAGAACGGCAACTGAATCGGAGAAGTCAAGGTCTATATTTCCCTTCGGCCCCTTCACATTTTAAGAATTACTGTTAAGGTCTGCTCTGATGTAAAATACATCTGGGGATAAAATGCAAGTGAAGTGTGAATTTGTCTGCTTCTGTTTGCCTACTCAACTGTCCCATGCACCGTCATGTTCATACAAAAAAGATCCTTTGAAACAGGCTGTGATGCTGTCCTGATGTGAACTATTTACATTACATTACATTACACTACATTTAGCAGACACTTCTTGACAATATTTAGCTATGGAAGATTTAATTTCAGTAGGGTGTGTGGAAAATATGTGAATTTCCATGGGTGTTGTTCTCCATTTTACATGGAGAATGTATTGAAATGACAAGCATTCTTCTGTATGACTCTGAATATTAGTGTAACAGGACAAGGTCCACGTCCTTTGTCTAGCCCGGTAGGGCCATTTGAAGTGGCTCTCGGCATTCAGAGGCGAGCCAATCATTGTAGGAGCAGCTATAAATTCCAACTTTTATTTTGAAAAGCCGATGTCATAGCTGCACAACGTTGTTTGTCCACCTGACTCCTGCCTTCACCGCAGGAATTCTTGTGCTGTATTGGCTTCTTGCCAGCTGTGCACATATCAAGTGACTTTCCTGGTAGCCTAATTGTGGCATTGCGTTTGTTGTAAATTTTCCCATATCATGCATGTAGTTAACTCAAACTTTGGGGTTTTAAGACTGCTGTCAGTTGCAGAACATGGGCCTCATAACAGACAACATTATGTGATTGGTATGTCACTTTAACCATCTTCAAAGAAATATGTAGCTTGCGTGGGTTTTAATTCTGTATTTTTCGTTAGCAGATCTTAACACAAGGAGCGGCAACATCAAGGCTTTGGTCCGAGTTCCGAACACTGCTGTTTTGTTTTTACTGAAGTTTGGGTTTGGCCAACGATTCCCCTGGGCATCCGCTTGCGTGTTCCAGGCCCTGCGGCCCATCAGCTATGATCGTCTTGGTCGATCCTATATGTTTATTTCCGTTTATGTACTGTATGTGTGCAACAGTCTATTGCAACACAGTCTGGTGTGTTTGTGTTTGTGCATGTGTGACTGTGTATACTGTACATGTGTGTCCAGGCCTTGTAGGCCATTTGTGTCAGTGCCTTAGTGGCAAAGGTTCTGACTGTCTGGAGAGAACCCACTCCTTGTATGTTTTTAATGATTGTTAATAAAGACAGAGTTTATTTTTTTGACCACGAACCTGTGTTGCCTGGTTGGGCTTCACATCTATCTATAAAGCAAGAAGCGTCTGTGTGTCCTAAGCGTATGTGTGTCCTAATGTCTGTGGCACGCATATCTCGCTGACCGTTTGCCAGACTGATTTCAAACTTGGCAAGTGTCTTGCTACGGGCATGAGTAAGTGCAGTGCAATTTGACGTTGTTTGAATAAGAAATGCAAAAGATATTGTTAAATATATATCTGTAAAAGAAGCCCACATTGGCTTTTGCCACTAGCCACTCCCCCTCCCACACAGCACTAAGCTACCAGTGAGGATAGAAGCAGGGCTTTGGCCGAACTGGATCAGTGTAGGTTACACGGGTAAAAGGTTAAGCGAGTGCAAGATGTGTTAACATGTCTGACCTCAACAATAAAGACCCCCTGTATGCGGTTTGCTTGCATAAAATGACTTTTGCAACAACACGTTAACACACACAGGTATGCAGTAGCTCTTCAAAATGACGTAAAAAACACTTTGGACTGTCTTTAGACTTTGAATAAGCAAACGACAATTATAACTGCAAGGTCCTAAATTGAAACGAGCGATAATGGTCCCGAATTAAAGAATGTCTCAGATGCCACACATGCAAAGCATAACCAGCAACAAGCAACGAGTGGCAGACAGAGTGTGATGTCACTTATAAGCCACCAGAGACGGTTTTTGAGTCACACCGTTGCAAATTTCATATGATGATGCATCATTCCACAAAATGGTTTGTTTTCTCTATCATCAAGTTATTCATAGCCTTGACTCAAAACAGCTGTTAGGATTATGTTATTTTGATTTGTAAAAAATGTCACATGCAGCCAAGCTTAAATTCTGCTCACTTCACGTGTATTATATTATTATCTGTATTCATTATTGAATGCTTACCTGGAATTATGTTTTTCCCTGTCATCCTATTTTTAAAGCAGGCCTACCTGCAGGCATGTAATTGGGCTACAGGAATAGCATGTTTGAACAGGCACTGCACTAGTAACATTAAATAGTCCAATTGATTGAACACTCAATCAGGGGCAGGATCTCGGATGGCGTAGTCGACATGTTCCAATTTAGAGCAAACCTCCCACTTGCCACATTGGCGTGTTACAGATACTGGAAACCCAGCTTCAGAAAGTTAAAGACCCACCACATATTTGTGCCAACCATTCACTAAACACTCACTTTCACTACACTAGCTGATTCTTATTAGCTCAACTCTTCCGCCAGTTAGGCCTTTTTTAGGAGCATGTGACAGGTTGTGTCGAGGATGCAGAAAATACTGAACTTTCACACAGGACTGCTCTCACTTATTGGCGTTATAATGCAGCAACACAAAATAGAATTTTGAGTGGGCAACTGCATGCAATCTTCAGTATAGTAGCAATTTTCTCTATTGTTTTTATGAACATTTCAATTTTCAACAGGTGATCGCAATTGAAAGTCAATAAATGCATTGATATACAATATTTAAATTCCAGACCTTATATCGTAGTCTGCTATCAGAAGGTGACCTTTTTTTCGCCCTTTTACATGTATGTGTCATACTGTCACGACATTCTCCTGAAATGGGGAGGAGGGTTTGGAGATCATGATACCATGTCCGAAATGTGCATCCATTGCTCAGAAAAATAAGGCTTTGAAAAATTCTTGGATTCTGCCATAGACCTCAATGTTAAAAAGGGAGCTCGATCACTGCATAAATGGGGGATAGTGGCCCCCCTCGTGCGGGGCGTGTACTACTGCTACCCTATTTGCATACATTTCCAGGAACAGGAAATTGCCTCTCAGGAAGTATCTTCGTAATCAACCATCTTTGACGCAACTGTGTGTAGGAGCCATAAATGAAAAAAAAGTTAACAGCCCTCTAGGTAATCAGGCTCTCTTTTTAACATTGAGGTCTATGGCAGAATCCAAGAATTTTTCAAAGCCTTATTTTTCAATGGATGCACATTTCGGACACGGTATTATGATCTCCAAACCCTCCTGCCCATTTCAGGAGAATGTCGTGACAGTATGACCCTCCAGTCGGGAGAAAATCAACATTAATGAAGGTGTACACCAAGTTTGCTTTGTACTCCTGCTTCTGTCTGGCGTGGAACCGAGGCGGTCAAACGTCAGTCATACGTCAGTGACATGCCCCTGTGCAGGCGGGAACTGAACCAGAGCTGTCTCTGACTGAACTCCACTTTGCCCTCATAGACATGAACTAGGACGACCGATCTTGCTACGCATTAATTATCTTTGCCCATACCAGAGCCCGTTTACGGAGAGCCGGATCACTCCCTATTAACTCCATTGTACCTGCAATCTGCTGCAGTTCCACTAGGGGCGATCACGAATAAGTGCAAAAACAATGGGGGACTATGGAGCTAGACGGCTAAATGTGTCTCTTTCACCTGGTTGCCGTTGAAAAATCGAAGATTGGATTGTGGTTTCTGCAAGATCAATATGGATTATAGGTCAAAAATTGAATGAACGAGTACTTACGTCCTTTCGATTTCTTACAGGTTAGGTCGTTGCCCACAACTCACTAGCTTTCTGCTAATGAATGATGTCATTGACGCATTTGAAAGGCTTTTTAGAACAAATAAGTGACTTAAAAACATATAATACTCAGCGGTGTGTATTTTCTCTGCCCCTCTTTCGCATGCAACATTCAAATTTCTGGCCAAAAAATTATATCCCGAGAAAAGTGGATTTGAGGGGTACAGCTCCATAGACCTCCATTCATTCTGCACTTATTCATTCGTGCCCTCATATGGAACCAGAAAAGGAACTGCAACAAGTTCAGAAACCGTAAGTTTCCCGAGAGTGGCGGTTCTCCCCTTATTAGACATTCTCTGCCCATACCCTCGGTTCTTCTTCTTCTTCTTCTTTGGGGTTTTACAACAGCCGGCATCCAAAAAGTTGCATTGCTGTCTCCTACGGGACTAGCACCGTAGTGCACTATATCCTACTATATAGTCCAGTGTCTTTTAAAAATGTGAAAAAACAACGTTTTCCCCTCCCGCTTAAAGGAGAATTCCGGTGTGATTTTGACCTAAAGTGTTTTGAAACATGATACCGAGTGTGAACGTATGTCTCATAGCCCATATCGGCTTGTCCCCTGCACTCCGAAATCTGGCGCTAGTTAGCCGATGCTACCAACAAGGCGGTCAATGGTGGTGCCTCGGCATCGGCATAGCCATGCAAATAAATCACTGTTTTACACCATTTACGAGGCTCAATGTATCTCCACACTTCATTGGTAGACTTCCGAGGGCCCTGACATTTAAAACGAGACATTGAGAACTTTGAAAAAGCACTGGTAGTTTACTTACAAGACGATTTATACAGACAGTACCTTCACGAAGTTTAGCGTTTGCAGCCATCTTGAATTTAGTCACGATAAGTCGAGCGACGAGTAAGAATGAACAGGTATCAGGGATCAGATTCCAAAAATAATTCTGTGGAAATGCATCGATTACAGTTTCTTCCAGTAGCAGCAACTGGAATCCATGCATTTCCACGGAATTATTTTTGGAATCTGATCCCTTATCATACCTGTTCATTCTTACTCGTCGCTCGACTTATCGTGACTAAATTCAAGATGGCTGCAAACGCTAAACTTCGAGAAGATACTGTCTGTATAAATCGTCTTGTAAGTAAACTACCAGTGCTTTTTCAAAGTTCTCAATGTCTCGTTTTAAATGTCAGGGCCCTTGGAAGTCTACCAATGAAGTGTGGAGATACATTGAGCCTCGTAAATGGTGTAAAACATTGATTTATTTGCATGGCTATGCCGATGCCGAGGCACCACCATTGACCGCCTTGTTGGTAGCATCGGCTAACTAGCGCCAGATTTCGGAGTGCAGGGGACAAGCCGAGATGGGCTATGAGACATACGTTCACACTCGGTATCATGTTTCAAAACACTTTAGGTCAAAATCACACCGGAATTCTCCTTTAACCCTATTTCTAAAATGCTTTTCAGAGATACATCTCCCAAACCAATTTCTCGCAGTTCTCTAAGTAGTTCTTGTCTTTGGCAGTCATATTTCCTACAACAAATCAAAACATGTTGCACCGTCTCAAGTTCCTGACATGAACACAAGCCGCTCTGGTGCTTTCCTAAAATAAATAAGGTACCGTTCAAAAACGTGTGACCAATCTTCAATCTAGAAGCAATAACCTGTTCCTTACGTCTAAATCCCCCTCTTTGACAAACATTAACTGAATCAGTTACTCTACTAGATATTGAGAATAGATGTCTCCCTTTGTTTCCTTGCTCCCAGAGCTGTTGCCATTTTAAAACTGTTTCCTGCCACACAATACTTTTACCCTCCGCCTTGGATAGATTTATGTTGACATCAATGGTTTTCCTTTGTGCAGCTTCCTTGGCTAACTTATCAACCTTCTCATTTGTTGCAATACCTACATGAGCTGGGACCCATACAAATGATATTTCCACCCCTCTCCTTTTCACATCTCTAATTAATAGAAGAATATCATATATAAGATCTTGTCGACTCTTTGACGACCCTTTCTCAATACTATTGATTGCTGACACAGAGTCACTACATATCAAAACTTTATGATTTTGGATCTGCTCAGTCCATTGCACTGCCATCAGGATTGCATACAATTCCACTGTAAACACACTAAGATAATTTGAGGTTCTCTTAGAAGCTTGGACATTCCACCTCTGAACAACAAAAGCTGCTCCTGTAGCACCTGTTCCCTGATCCTTAGAACCATCAGTGAAAATGAATATGTGTTCTTGATATCTTTGTCTTACGTGACACTGGAATTCATATACCAAATTTGCCTCAGGATTCTCTGTCTTAATCCCAAGTAATTCTAAATCAGTCTTTGGGACCTCCAATTGCCATAAAGGAACTGATGGCCACAATACTCCTGGACAAAAGCTCTTGTCATGAATATCCATTTCCTGTGCCAATGCCTGCCCTGTCCATCCAAAACTTGGAAGTCTTACACCCTCTCTCCCCCAGCTTGCCTGAATTGCTACTTTAACTGGGTGATCACCCCTTTGACCCATCAAATTGACCCAGTAGTTAGCCTGAAGTTGTTTTCTGCGCAACCAGAGTGGCATTTCTTCTGTTTCTATCTGCAAAGAGCATACTGGAGAAGATCACACAGCTCCATATTCTCAGTGCCTTAGCTTGGACTATATCTAATCCAGCTAGTATTGACTTGGCTGCAGACCCATAAACCAAACATCCATACTCAATTCTCGCTCTGATTAAATATATATAAATTTGTTTCAAAGATGCAACATCTGCTCCCCATTCTGTCCCAGCAAGACACCTCATTAAATTCATGACTCTTTTACATTTGATATGTGTCCCCTCTATGTAAGTCTTGTGTCAAACACACACCAAGAAATGTAAAACTTTTAACCCTTTCTAAATTCCTACCATACAGCTCTAGTTTAAGACTGTCATCTATTTTCTTTCTAGTAAAAAACATAACCTTCGTTTTCTCAATAGAGAATCTAAAACCCCATTTCCTTCCCCAATCCTCCACTAGGGTTAGCGCTTCCTGTACCTTCTTCAGGGTATACTTCACATTTTTCCCCCTTTTCCATAGGCTACCATCATCTGCAAATAGTGACTTCCCAATTTCTGGCTGAACATTAGAAAAAACATAATTAATCATTATGTTAAACAGCAATGGACTAATAACATACCCTGTGGTGTCCCATTTTCTACCAAACATCTTCTAGATGTTTCTAGACTTCTATTATTTAAAAAGTCCATTACCCAATGAAACATATTTCCCCCAATTCCTAACATATGCATTTTGATCAAAAGACCCTCTACCCATAGCATGTCATATGCTTTTTCCACATCTAAAAATACTGCCACAACAGTTTCTTTCTTTATCTGTGCTTTTCTTATTTCATCCTAGAGACATATGATTGAATCAATAGTACTTCTTCCCTTTCTAAAACCACTCTGACAACTAGCCATCACCCCCCTTTCTTCAATAAAGTGCATTAACCATTCACCAACCTTTCCATTAATTTACCTAAGTGAGACGTTAATGCTATTGGTCTATAATTTGCTGGATTACTACTAGACAGGTGATATTTTTGAGATATGTGCTTCCTAGAGGCATTTTTTAGTAAAAGTTGGGAACAGGACTTTTTAACATAATTAAGGTGTGCTGAATCCAACTAGCCCTGTTCCCAAGCTAAATTTTGAGTTTTGTGACCATCAAATTAGCATAAACAAAATGGTTGCCAAAATGGCGATTTTGGGCACTTTCATTGGGCGGATGTCATTATACCATGTAAATTAATTCATATTGTTCACAGACATCTTCCTTGGCCAATAGATCAAGGATACAGGCTGTGAAAAAAAGAAAAGAAATCTAGTATTATGCCCATGTTAATTACCTGAAAAAACTTTTGAAAAATATAATTGTTACAATTTTATAACTGAGCAGGCACACGGTATTTGACGAATGAGACTTCGCCCATGCCCACATCCACGGCTGAAGTGCCCTTGAGCAAGGCACCTAACCCCTCACTGCTCCCCGAGCATCACTGTAGCAAGGCAGCTCACTGCTCCAAGTTAATGTATGCTTCAATGTGTGACCTGTGTGTTCACTAATTCACAGATGGGATACATGCAGAGACCAAATTCTTTGTATACCCAAGTATACTTGGCCATAAAACCTGATTTACATTACATTTACATAATTGAAGCGAATTGGGTTGGTAATGTATGTAGTCTCGGAGTAAGTTACACAGGCCTTTACCCATTTCGGTAACACTTTATGGTAAGGGTACATTAATTATTTATGTATTACTTCATTCATTAATATCTAATTAATCATCAGGAATTTACTGAGTTCATAGTTTGTCATTTGTGACCTCATACATGAACACATTACTAAATTATTAGGTACGGTGGGCACATCATTATGAATTATGATGTATTAACCATGATCATAACTTTATTTTTCTGCCAAAAATGTGGTCATCACTGCTCAAATTCTGATTTGAACATAACTTTGGAGTTCTCTAAACACATGTCATTATTCACTACTTTATTTGAGGGGCCACAGACATGATGAATGCATGAGCAATTATCCTAAAATTCATGTAATCATGATGATCATGCTTAAGAAATCATAAATCATAATGATATACCCATCACACCTAATGCTTTAGTTGATGTGTTGTTCATACATGAGGTCATCATGAATGAGAGTATATGAATTCATGTCAATTCCTGATGATTCATAGGCTATAAAGGAATGAAGTAATGCATAAATCATGAATTAATTCATGCATGAATTCATGATATTTCATGTACCTTTACCATAAAGTGTTACCCATATTTCGTCATACTATTTGTGTTAGTAAAATGATTGCATGTCCTGTGAATTAATAGCTAGATGAATAATTGTATAACTAGTGCAAGTTCAAGTTTAAGTTACTTTATTTGTACCCAGAGGTAGATTTTGTTTGCAGTATAGAATGCTTCAAGAGAATTTGCCAGAACAGGAGCACAGAGGATGCCATCTGCCCTGTCCCTCCTTGACAATAGCAACACCTATGTGAGAATGCTGTTCATTGACTTCAGTTCAGCATTTAACACCATTATCCCCTCCAAACTGATCACCAAACTCAGTGAACTGGATATCAATACCTCCCTCTGAAACTAGATTCTGGACTTCCTAACCAACAGACCGCAGTCTGTTAGATTAGATAACCTCACCCACTCAACCCTCACCCTGAACACTGGCGTGTGCTGAGCCCTCCTCTACTCCCTCTTCACCTACAACTGCATACCTGTATGTAACGGATGCCAGCTAGCTTAGCTGTGCTTGTGGAACGTTGGTAAACCTCACTCCCCAACGCCTCAAGAGTGCTGCTGGCATACGAGCCAGTAGCCTGGGCTATTGGCTCAATTGTTAGCGCGCTCGCCTCCTGATCCGAGGTGCTGCTGTTCGCGGGTTCGAGTCCGGGCGTGTGCAGGGCTGAATCGCGCAGGTTCAACACAACGCAGGTTACATTGGTGCTGTGACCCGGATCGGGAGTGAGGTTTAGGGGGGTGAGTGTAACGGATGCCAGCTAGCTTAGTTGTGCTTGTGGAACGTTGGTAAACCTCACTCCCCGACGCCTCAAGAGTGCTGCTGGCATGCGAGCCAGTAGACTGGGATATTGGCTCAATTGTTAGTGCGCTCGCCTCCCGATCCGAGGTGCTGCTGTTCGCGGGTTCGAGTCCGGGCGTGTGCAAGGCTGAATCGCGCAGGTTCAACACAACGCAGGTTACATGTACATGGCTCTAACACCATTGTCAAGTTTGCAGACAACACTACGGTGATTGCTCTCATCAGCAACAATAATGAGACAGCCTGCAGGGAGGAGGTCCAGCACCTAACATCGCGGAGCACCGACAACAACCTGGCTCTCAACACCAAGAGGACCAAAGACCTCATTGTGGACTTCAGGAAGTCAAAAAGCAAGCACTCAACAGGACTGAGGTGGAGCATGTCACCAGTTCATGTTTCTGGGTGTCCACATCTCTGTGGACCTCTCTTGGACCCTCAACACCTCTACCTTGATCAAGAAGGCTCACCAGCATCTCTTCTTCCTGAAGAGACTAAAGAACACAACCTCTCTCCTCAGATCCTGGTGAACTTCTAAACCTCTACCGCTGCACCATTGAGAGCATCCTCACCAACTGTGTCACAGTATGGTGGCAACTGCTCTGCCTCCGACTGGAAAGGACGGCAGAGGATGGTGAAAACTGCTCAGTGCATCACTGGTTCCTCACACCCCTCCATCAACCCCCCCCGGTGACTCCTTGCCTGTGTCTGTTGAGTTGTCCATTTCGATGGCAACCTTCACAGGGACAAGGAGGCGAACATTTTGCCCCTATCCCACCCATAGTATTCTATTTATATTTATAAATGTACACACTTTATTACACTTAAACATAGCGATATTCTACTGATATTTCTACGGTTGTTCATGATTAGTTCAAAGGAACTCCAATGATTTTAAACTCCAAACATGTGTCCACCCACCACGAAGAAGATGTTTACCAAGTCAGGCCACACTCTTTGCCAAAGAGGACCGTAAACATAGTCAAGAGTATAATAAGGTGATAATAAGGCTAATTAGCATAATAATCGTTTTTTTTTTAGCCTTTACCTTTTATTTATTGCCCACGGGAGATTTCTGAGATACACAGATGTGAACAATATTAATTTATTTACATGGTATAATGATGCCCGTCCGAAGAAAGTGCCCAAAATCGCCATTTTGGCAGCCATTTTGTTTATGCTAATTAGATGGTCAAAAACTCAAAATTCTGCTTGGGAACAGGGCTAGTTGGATTCAGCACATGTTAATTATGATAAAAAGTCCTGTTCCCAAATTTTACTAAGAAATGCCTCTAGATCCTTATACAAGGACTTTTTCTTGAAATAGCACTTGTCTATACCATCTTTCCCTGGTTTTCTTATTGGAATAATAACTGCCTCCTTCCATCCTGCAGGAATCTTTCCTTCCTCCCATACTTTATTAAATACCTTCAAAACCTTCTGAATTCCCTCATCACTTAAGTGTCTTAACATGCTATAACAAATTTAATCTTTACCAGGAGCTGAATTCTTACACTTATCCAATGCATTCCTTAATTCTCTCAATGTGAATGGAACATTACATTTATCCTCTAGCTTTTCTTTCTTTTAAATAACCTCAGCATATAGACTCCTTGTTTCTTCCCTACCCCTTCTTTCTTCTTCTGTTAAATTACTGGAACTATGTACCTTACTCAGTGTGTTCACCATCATTTCTGCTTTTTCTAGGTTTGATCATACCCTCGGTTGATACCATAGACAGTAAAAGATAGGTTGATACTAAGCCTGTTTGAGTTGTGATTCACTCGGATCTTTCACCCGTATCTTTAAATTAACCCATGAGTCGCGAGTCTCTAGTATCATTAACTCGGATCAGTTGAGTCCTACTACAATTCAATCTAAAACGATATACAGCGCCACACACAAACCTCTTGCAACATTAGCTAGCCTCCAAGCCCTAGCCATCGTAGCTGCCAAAAATGTAACAATTTCGTAGGCAACCACAACTCCACAAATCAACTCAAGCGACTGAGTGAGCAGGCAGTCCGAGATAACTGGTTAACTTCCCGCAGAGCCGGAAACATTGCAGACTCACAGACCATGGGACTCAGATTGGAGCGGCTGAGTAGCAATCCGGGTTAGTCGGATCAGCCGTCCGGTTAGGCTACGTTGAGTACGAGTCAGTCGAATCAGCCGGCTACGTTGTCATGAGTGGATCTGCGAGAGCGAGTAGCTCCTCCTCGAGGTGAAAAGCAATTCCACAACAAAAGCCATTTCTTTCACTTCTGAAATAACATTCAATGTTCTGCATGTAGCCTAGACATAATTAGATTTGGTGTATAGATGTAGCATATTAAAATGCAATTAGGTCGTGCAGACAGTCCGAACTGCACGCTCATGGAGCTGCTTGAGTAGCCTATCTATCCGGGTCAGTCGAGTCAGCCGGGCGGGCCGGTTAGGTTGTTATGAGTGCGAGTCAGCCGAATCAGCCGGCTACGTTGTCATGAGTGGATCTTTAGAGTAACTCCTCGTCAAGGTGAAAAACAAATCCACAACAAAAGCCATGATTTCACTTCTGAAATAACATATGTTCTGCACGCATAGCCTACTTTAAAATGCAATTAGGACGCGAAGACAGTCCGAAACATTGCAAGCTCTGTATGGAGAGTAGGTTAGTCGGATCGATCAGCCAAGCGGGCCGGTTACGTTGTTGTTATGAGTGCGAGTCAGCCGAATCAGCCGGCTACGTTGTCATGAGTGGATCTTTAGAGGAGCGAGTAACTCCTCGTGAAGGTTAAAAGAAAATCCACAACAAAAGCCATGCTTTCACTTCTGAAATAACATATATTCTGCACGCATAGCCTACTTTAAAATGCAATTAGGTCGCGAAGACAGTCCGAAACATTGCAAGCTCTTTATGGAGAGTAGGCTAGTCGGATCAGCCAAGCGGGCCGGTTACGTTGTTGTTATGAGTGCGAGTCAGCCGAATCAGCCGGCTACGTTGTCATGAGTGGATCTTTAGAGGAGCGAGTAACTCCTCAAAAGAAAATCCACAACAAAAGCCATGCTTTCACTTCTGAAATAACATATATTCTGCACGTATAGCCTTCTTTAAAATGCAATTAGGTCGCGAAGACAGACCGAAACATTGCAAGCTCTGCATGTTGCTTGAGTAGGCTAGCCTACCTGGGTCATTTGGATCAGTCGGGCGGACCGGTTGAATCAGCCGGCTACATTGTCATGAGTGGATCTGTAGACGAGCAAGTAGCCTAGTTTCTACTCGTGTCAAGGTGATAATAATAATAGGCCTAATGAGATTAGTAGTAGTAGTAGTAGTAGTGTAGTAGTAATAATAATAATAATAATAACAATAATAATAATTTATTCACTGCAGGGCATTACGTTCCTGTTTCTATGTCTACATTGAAAGTCAATTGCAAAGGCTAGGTTAAGACAATAAATAAACAGTCTGGCTCAAACTGCTTCTTTCCCGTGAGTGGGTGGAGGTTTTGATGCTATTATATTAGGCTATTTTATATTATATTATATTATATTATATTATATTATATTAGGCTACCTAACATAGGCTAATATTATTAGCCTATTATATATATATAATAGGCTAATAATATTAGTTGCCTAGTAATACCTATTAGAATAGATTCCTAGTAGCCTACTATTAGTATAGTAGTGGTAATAAACATTGGAGCAGAGTAGCATTAGACCTAGGCAAATTTTCTATTGTTAACAAAACAACAACAAATAATTAATTATTATATAGGCTACCCTCTCTGTCAATAAGATCAAAGTTTCTGAACATGAGCACCAAAAAGATGAACAATGTGTGGATGCACTTTGACCAGGAGAGCAAAACTCTTAGGCTAAATGCAAGTACTGCAAAAACCTGGTTTCAAATCATGGAGGATCCACATCCAACATGAGAAGGCACTTAACGAAATGAAGCACCCCACTGCACTGCTTGAACGTAGGACTGAATTTCTTTGCGATTTAGCAATACTGACTCAAGTGACTCAAGTGACTCGTTCAACCCGGATCAGTTTAGTGAGTGACTCAGAATAACCCGGATCCTTAAAAGGAATCGAGTTTGACAGGCCAGAGCTGGACAGGCCTAGTTGATACACCAGCTACTTCCTGTATTAACGGAAATGACGAACCAAATTAAACAAGTCTTTTACTGTGCATGAAGAAGTCTGACAGCGTTAGCTCGTCTAAACGGCTACGCTCGGCTGGTGAAATTTAACAGCAGCATACAACTTCATATGAAGACAGCACCGATAAACGTACATTGAGTCGACCAGTTAAGGTATCCAAAGATTGAATCCCTGGTTTGTAATGTTTGTTTGTTGGGAAGCTAATGTTAGCTAACAGCCTCTTTAACCTGTGCACCTGTCACCTCTCTCGATGCCTGAACAATAACAATCAATTTAACGTTAACTTTTGTAACTGTACAGTTTAGATTTCAATGCTTGAATGTTAGACTTGAATGTCTAAATATTTACATTTTCACAGTAACGGATGGCAATGGTTTCACGCTCCAGCTGTTTTTATGTGGGGCTGTGGGCAAGGTAACTTATTGTCCAGTATAGATACATAAAACTGGGAGCTATTTGTTAGCTAGCTAAAATCATTGACTGCCAGTTTGTTGTTTGTTTATTATTTGTCGAGACGGTTTCATTGTCTGTCGTCCAGTGTTAGTTGTTGTTTCAGACTTAATGAGAAATTTATTGACGTTACTTGCGCAGCGACCGAGATATTCCCAAACCTGAACATACATGGTTCTGTTGACTACACAAGTGTCCACGTTTGATTGATTTTGTGTGATAATGTTGTCCGTCTCAGGTCGAATTGACAAAACCGTCTGGTCTAGAATGTTTACAGACATGGACTACGAGTTGGAGGAGGACAAACTGTGAGTGATGTTATATTCTGTATGGAGTAATTTGAATGGTTAATGAAGAACTCCTTGACCAATTACGTTTTGGTCTTCTTTCTAAAGTAAAGTTCACCAACAATTTCATTAAACACACACATAAATATCATACATGTATCTTTTCAAATCGAATGGTAAATGTTTAATCTATTATTTTGATTCTATAAAAAAAGGGGTTATGGAAATTGAGGATGCATTGCTTACATCTCTCTTTTTTTCTAATGAAGTGGGATTCCAACAGTTCCAGGAACAGTTACTCTGCAGAAAGATGCACAGAACCTGATTGGGATCAGCATTGGTGGGGGTGCCCAATACTGTCCCTGCCTTTATATTGTACAGGTAATGGATCAAGACTTGCCACTTTTAAGCTGTTAGGCTACCAATCAAGAAATGTTTGACTTATCTCCCTGCATAGGAAGATGTCAATGTTTTGAGTTTTGTACAAAAAACGTAACCTAAATGATTCTGCAATCCAATAGTGAACTATTTCTATCCCTCCTATATTCTCAGGTATTTGATAATACTCCTGCAGCTTTGGATGGAACATTAGCTGCTGGGGATGAGATCACTGGAGTCAATAGTAAAACGGTTAAGGGGAAGACCAAGGTGGAGGTGGCTAAAATGATTCAGGCTGTGCAGGTATTGTACTTGGGGTGGTACAGTGATATTCATTCTCCAAAACATCGTAAGTCCACCAGCTTTTTTACAATTGATTTATTAAACCTTTATTTTTCCTTTTTTTTAGGGTGAAGTCACAATCCACTATAACAAACTTCAAGCAGATCCAAAGCAAGGGAAGTCTCTTGATATAGGTAGGTTCATCTGCTTTACAGCATGCAAACTAGAGCTGAAGACTGCAGCCAAATCTCACCCATTTTCCAAAAACATTTTGTCAAATTGACTGATGATATTATATTGATTATTGTGTATGTGTTATGCATTAGTATTGAAGAAGGTGAAGCACCGACTAGTGGAAAATCTGAGCTCAGGTACAGCAGATGCCCTGGGCTTGAGCAGAGCCATCCTGTGCAACGGTGAGAACCAGCCATTCTTCCTCTAACATTCCTAGTGTACATCAAAGGAACCATTTATTCCCCTCTTAACAATCCATTCAGATCTTTTTTTAATCGGTTGTAAATAACTGAATGAATATTACGTAAAAGTTCCTGCTTTTAACCTTTCTGGTAAAGCAGTGGTGCTATGAATTTCTTTGGTATACTTGCAGATGGATTGGTGAAAAGACTAGAGGAGCTTGAGAAAACTGCAGAGCTCTACAAAGGTAACTTTGTTTTTCTTGCTTTATTAAGACCTGGTAGAAGAATATAACCCCCCTCACTAATCAATAATATGTGGCACGCCTGATATCTAATCGGAGGCGAAAGATTAGAATTTCAGCTGTTCGCTGTCTGATCAGTGCCCTCCTCCTCTTGCACAGGACTGATGGAGCACACCAAGCGGCTACTCAGAGCTTTTTTTGAGCTCTCTCAAACTCACAGAGGTGGGGGTCCAAGTTTTTCTCTTGTTTTACTGGGTGTGGTTAGTAAGACTGGTCAGCATTTGGTCTTTTATTGTGGTTAATATACAGTACATTATAATCCTAATGAAATCTGGGTTGATTACCAATAGGCTGGCTGAACTAGGCCAGTAGTTGCCCTAGTTGGGCTTTAGTCCAATCCATTGATAAAAGAAAATTAAATGCATTCATGAAAATGTAGGTAAACAAAAATCAAATCTGTGTGCATTTCTGTATGCTGTGTTTTGACAATTGAAAATGAATAGCTATATGAATAGTTGCATTATGCCCAATGCAAATTGAGAGTTGATTCACCCCCCTCTAGTGAATCAATTTCCTATTTAACTTTTTAAAGCCTTTGGAAACCCAGCTACTGTGGGCCTTCAGCTAAGGATCTGTGTAGGGCTACAAACATTACATTTAGCGTTGACAAATTAGTCGATGGGGCTAATGGGAGTTGACATGCATGCTGGGGCATGTCAGCATGTAATACTTGAACTTCAGCTATGTAAGCAACCTCATTGTTGTCTGATTGTTTTAATTCCCATCTCCTTGTTCTGGATGTGTCCACCAGCCTTTGGGGACGTCTTCTCTGTGATTGGTGTGCGGGAACCCCAGGCTGCTGCGAGCGAGGCCTTTGTGAAGTTTGCCGAGGCGCACCGTAACATCGAAAAATACGGCATCCAGTTGCTGAAGACCATCAAACCAGTTAGGAGATGTCACACTCTTCATTCACATATTCTTCTACACGCTACTAAAGATTGTTGAAAGTTTAGAAACATCACTGAATTGAATCCTCTCTCTCTTTTGTGCAGATGCTTCACGATCTGAACACCTACCTGCATAAGGCCATCCCTGACACCAAGCTTACCATACGCAAGTACCTGGATGTCAAGTTTGAGTACCTGGTAAAACAAAAACAGCAGTTTCTCACCATATTAGCTATATCAATAAGTAATTTCCAAGGCCATATGTATATTTTGCTCTGATAAAGGCATAATCTGTACATTCAAATAACATTTGACATCATGATTTCTCTTGGTGTTGTCTAGGCTGCGTTTGTGCTGATATACCAAATGTGTTTCCCCCCCTAGTCCTACTGTCTGAAAGTGAAGGAGATGGATGATGAAGAGTACAGCTGTATTGTAAGAGTCTCCTTTTTTGATTCAATTTAAAGTACTCAAATGTTGTATTGGTAATGCTGTTGAGGACCGCCAACACATTTAGGGGCATTTTTTGAACTATGGTGAAGCGTACAAACACAATACCATACAGTTATTCATTGCACTGTAAAGCATTGTACATTGTCTCATTCATATTACAGTCAACTACTTTATTTCCATTATATGTTATGAAGCATAGGTGTTTCATGATATGTGTGTGTCTCTCTCTCTTGTGTGTGCTTTCTTTCTTTCTCTCTTTCTCTTTCTCTCTTTCTCTCTCTCTGTTTATGTGTGTAACCTCCACCAGGCCCTGGGAGAGCCCATGTACAGAGTGAGCACGGGGAACTATGAGTACCGGCTGGTGTTGCGCTGTCGCCAGGAGGCACGGGCCCGCTTTGCCAAGATGAGGAAAGATGTACTGGAGAAGATTGAACTGCTGGACCAGAAACATGGTCTGTACTGTGTGGCACTAAATGTTCAGTCTTTCTGGCTAACTTTCTTCTCATTATCTCTGTGTTTCTTCCTTACTCTTGTCTTCCCCTTACTTAATCTCTCATTTTATCTGGCCCCATCTCCCTCTGCGTTTCCAGTTGTTGCTTCTATCCTTTAGTCCTGTTATTACTCTCTCTGTTGATTTAATTTGTTTCTGTCAGCAAATCCCCTAGATCACACATACTGTAGATTGTAATGACATGGGTCTACTCAATGTATGTAACTATAAAGAATAATCTGCACAGTGCACACCAATCGCTCCCAAGCAAATAGATTCTTTTAATCTGTGACGTTTTGGGGCAAGCCCGCATGCAAGCGCGTCTGAGAAAGAGTTTGCCCCAAAATGTCACTGATTAAAAGAATACATTTGCTTGGGAGCGATTGGTTTGCAGACTTTTCTTTACAGTTCCTTCTTTTTTTTCGGCCCATCACCCAGTTTAGACTTCTTGGATGTGCGTGCTTGCTGGACTTTTGTCTACTCAATGTGTTCTCTCTCTCCCTCCCCCTTCTTTCTTTCTGTCTATATCTATATCTATATCTATCTCATTTTGTTCACTTTACTTTCTTTGTCGTTCTCTAGTCCAGGACATTGTATTCCAGCTGCAGCGCTTCGTCTCAGGCATGTCTCGTTACTATGATGAGTGCTACGCAGTGCTGAAGGAGGCTGATGTCTTTCCCATCGAGGTGGACCTCTCCCGCACCATGATCAACTACGGCAGCCAGTCGCAGGCATACACGGACGAGGAAGAGGAAGAGGAAGAAGAAGCTGGAGACAAGAGCTCCGCCCAGCAGACAGAGAATGGGGCGGAGAAGTTGATAGATGATGAATGAATGAATGAATGAATGAATGAATGACAGTAAATGAATGGTCATACAGTTACACTCAGAGGCATCAAACAACCCTTCCCTCCCTTATAGCTGCTGTTCTTTCATCCTATTGTATTTACCAATCTTGAAGATATCTTACTTTCCACAGATTGTGTGGGCATTATGTGACTAACATCTGCTGATCTACTGTTGTATCAGAGCCCCAAAGCTTTTTATGTTCATTAAGCGTTGTTTGTTGTAAAGGAGTGGTTAACATTAATTTGTTCTGAGTGAATGGGGGAGCTTGATGCCTCTGCTGGAATTGTATTTTGGGTGCCTTTGACATTAGTGTTTCACAATACTTTCAAACCCAGTCCAAACATGTGTGCATGAAAGTAGTTTTTATGAAGGTACAATTAAAAGCAGAAATGTGTATATATTTACAGGTTCCTTTAAAGAAGACAAAAGGCATTCCGATGAAAAGAAAATTGATTTTGCTCATTGAAATAAGCTCTTGAATAAGAATTGATTTTTGTCTTTACAGGAGCATTTGTTTCTTATTTTGCTGCATGAAGCACTTTTAAGTTAGAAACATGTTGGACACCTTACACTGTTACTCCAAGACTGGTGCCACATAATTAAATCAGTTTGCTAAAAAAAAAATGACTAACTGGATCTTGAATGGCACAATGTGTGATTCAATTCCGGTAAAATGTGGACATCAAAATACACTTCTTCCTTCTGTGCTGCAGAAGCACTATGTTGGTTGGCTATGATTCTTTTGTCCAAGTTGGTATTTTTTCCCCCATACAATATTTACAGCTTGATATTTTACAAAAGTCTGTTGCTCATTCCACCTCACTGGCAACATCTGCAGTCATCAAGAAACAACTACACTGCACCAAAATATCTAGTGTCAGTGCCCTGACAACCCATCCCATATTCTCACTGAGGTGTTTGAGCCCAGGAGCCATTTAAAAAAAAAAAAACAAGAAAACGTACATTGTATTTTCCTTATATGTTGTTTACCTTTATCTCAGATCATTTAACTGTCTGGTCATGTCTCATGTAGTGTCTTTGTGCCTGGGAGATACAATAACAATTAAGAAATGTTTTTTCTGCAAACATAATGCCAAATATATGGCAGTTAATTTTCAAAGAGTGTGTTTGTTCTATAAAGGGTCAATTATGTGGAGTAAAAATGTTGCCCTCTTCCACCAAGCACTGCATTGCAAGGTGGCCAATGCCTGTAACTAGATTGCACACTGATAATCAAGGGACCTATTTATCTTATTTATTTTCCAATGTTGTTTTTTTTTATTATTGAAGAAAATTCTAAACTAATCTTTTCTATTGCATCTTTATCACTTTATTGTGCTCTTTATCATTGTTTTGCCCGTAATGTATTGTGGTTTCTTTCCACCTTATGAGTTTTTGTTGTAATCGTTTTAGTTTTGAGTTTCATCAATATAATAGGTTTTTGCGGGTTCTTTTATGTGGGTGGTAAAAATTGTGTGTGAAGATGTGGATGTTTGATTTACATGCAAATATATAGTGTGCGTGTATTAAAAGTGTCTATAAAATCGTTTTGTGTTTAGAAGAAACGTTTCACTGCACTGGTTAATTTTTCAACTTACAGTTAGACTATGGAACATATTTGGTTTTATATTGTATCCATCAGCAAAGCTAAAGAAGACATGAGACTTAACTTTCCCTGTTCAGTCCAGTTATTAAATTAAGGCTACAGGCCTTCTAATTTAAAATGTATGTATAGTGATACATTATTTGAAGGGAAGCAATGATGGACCTTTTTCACAGCAGTCATTTTGACATGAAATAGTAGGGCATGGCCATTGTTCAGATTTCTGCTCATCTAATGTTGAATGTCAGAATTTTTGATATTCAAAAACGTATCTTAATGGTACAGCTTAATTGCGCATCTATCGTAGGCTAGACATTAAATATTTCAAGACCACCAGATGGCGCCATTTCACTGTGCTTCGGACCTAATATGGGTAGTCATCTGTTAGGCCCTAAAAGTGCAGTAAAATGGCGCCACCTGGTGTCCATGATATTTTGACATAGTCTTTCAGCACTTTCTGTTATTCTTGCTGTATATAATATACCTATATATATATATATATGTAGTCTGCATGTCGCTTGATTAATACACCTGTGTAAACCCATGAATATGTTTCTAGAAAAGATTGTCTAGTTATTTTATCAACCGTCTCTGATTCTAGTTTTTTTCAAAGGGGGTGTAGTCACTGATCTATAAAGACCATAGATCAGTGGGTGTAGTGCCGACAGCTTTCTCTGTATGACGTTTTCCGGTTCAACGTATGGGAAAAGTGGGTTACATGACGTCACAAACCAGCTGGTTTGAGTCGTCACCTGTTCGTCTTGTCATTCGACAATATATACAACCCAGCCCCTTTTTCCACTATCCCCGCCCCAGTGGCCTAATGGATAAGGCACTGGCCTCCTAAGCCAGGGATTGTGGGTTCGAGTCCCATCTGGGGTGAAACATTTTTCACTATGATTGAAACAAATAGCACTATGCAAGCACATGTGGTTGTCTTGTTATATCGGAATCTGAAAAAAAAACAAATGTCCTCGTAGAGAATTCCCAGAATTCACATAGATCACTGAAAACCAATTGGAATACGCCCAAATCTGTTCAACCAATAAACACCATTCCCTCTCCACAAGCTAACAACTTTCATTTCCCGAAGTCTCAGTCTTGGTTCTCCTTTTACCACAAACTTCAGCCTACCGGGGTCTGTTCCGTCGAAGACATGGGTGTAGAAAAACAGTTATTAATAACTTATCTAGTGTTAGTGACAATAACTTTCGTCGCAGCAGAAAGTAAGTGGAAAGTAACACGATCGTCACGAGTGGCCAATCCGTTTAAGGTTGTTGCCATTAGCTATATCAATTTAAAGGCCACAATGTCTCTCTAAGTGACCTTTCAAAACCAGCAAACAGGGCGCTACAAATCTGGGAAATCTATGCAGCCAATTTACTCTATGAAGTAGCACCGATCTGATGCATTCTGTTGTCTCCTACAGCTGAGCAAACGTAGCCTACTAGATTGTTTTGTTTTTGAACATTTTAGGACTACGATTGGCCACCGCCTACTGGGATGCTACCCATAAAGATGTACTCTTGAAAGACGGAGTGTTGGAGAAAGAAGGAGATGCTTATGGATTTTTCAACGACTCGCTTTCCAACACCGGCTGGGGAGTTCTGGAGCTACGAGCAGGTTATGGAAAGACCCAAGAAAGGGACGATGTCACCTATTTTCTCGCAGGATACCTGGAAGGTTTCCTCACAGCTGAGTAAGCGTTTCTCTCTTAGAACGCAAAATAGCCTACCGCTAAGTCAATTTCCCCTAAATGTTTGTTTGCTTTAACAGGAAGATGTATGATAACTACAACAATCTGTACCCCCAGCTGATCAAAGACTCAAAGACGCTGATGGTTGTGAAGGATTTCATGAAGTCAGTGATTTGTTTCCCCATTTCATACTAAAATCTTCAAATGAAAGCACAGCATTATCAAGCTGTCTAAAATACATTTATGGTATCTGTGTGCTCCAGTAAGCAAGACAATTGGACCAGGCAACAGGTTAAACTGAACAAGGCTGATCCGTTCTGGCAGCATGCGGGCTTCCTAGTGGCTCAGACAGATGGCCTTCAAGCAGGGGTTGCCCATTGGGCCAAAAGCCAAGGGAAAACTGTAAGTGGTAATCGATAGTGGATATTGTTCTCATTACTATTTTCTATTTAGTTATTTGTTGTGTGCTTGTTATTTGACCACTTAGTTGGACAATGAATTAGCAATATGAAGAGTACTAACATTACATTTCAGTTGCATGTCATTGAGACGAATGAGAATGCGTCTGAGGGTCTCTCACAAATAGCTCTTGATCTGTCTTCTGCCTTCCTCCACAGCCGCTGTCACTGTTTGCAGTGCAGTTCCTGAATGCAGTAGGAGACCTGTTGGACCTGATCCCTGCCCTGGTGCATGGACCAAAACTGTCTCTTGGAGATTACAGACAGCCACCCATGGGTCACTGCTCTGCTCTGATTAAGGTCAGCATCATAGTCTCTCCTTCTAATTCATAACAGCATGTTCAGAGTGATTGTGTCAATGGTGATATGGTCTGTTTTTGTTTTTTTGTGCACACACCTTTAGTCTTTAATGAGGCTCATGAGACTCACTATATTTCAGTTTGTTTCTGAGTTTTTGTTTCGTAAGCTTGAGAATAACTGTATGTGTGTTTCTGATCCCACTGTCTGTCCTTGCCCTGTCTTCTTCAGATGCTGCCAGGCTTTGAGAACCTCCTGTTTGCCCACTCCAGCTGGTACACGTATGCTGCCACACTGCGTATCTACAAACACTGGGACTTCAACGTGCAAGAGGCATCGACAGCCACCGGCAAGATGTCCTTCAGCAGCTACCCTGGTGTGTAAATCATCTTAGGACTGGCAGGCAAAAACATGGCCCATAACACAACCGCAACAACAATCAGTATCAGCTGCCTGTCTGTTAAATGATGCATGGTAATGGAGCAGACTGGTTGAGTGGGCCTGGAGTAGAATGGAGGGTGCAGGACAAATGAGGACTCATGGAGGATGGATTGTCGGTTTTGAGTATTTCGCCGCCAAGTATTAAACTGAACGATTGGTCTGTCTGGTTTAATGATTCATGAGTAGACAGACACAAGTCTGAATGTTTCAGGAATAGTTTTGTATAATGTTGTCCATCCATTCTCTTACACACATACACATACACGCACACACACACACACACACACACACACACACACACACACACACACACACACACACACACACACACACCACAGGTTTCCTGGTGTCTCTGGATGACTTTTACCTCCTGGGCAGTGGCCTGATCATGACTCAGACCACCAACAATGTGTTCAACGCCACCCTGTTCTCGCTGATTAAACCCAACACCCTGTTTGCCTGGCAGAGGGTGCGGCTGGCCCACGCCCTGGCCCACACTGGCGAGGAATGGGCAACGCTCTTCTCCAAACACAACTCCGGTGAGAACCATCGACGCTTTTAGCCCCTTGCTTTGTCAAGCCTGTTGTGTGAACAGCAAGCAGCTGTTGAATTCTCATAGGATGTTTGCACTGACACCCCCCCCCCCCCCCTTGTTTTGTCCCTCTCTTCCTTGTTGCTCCCTGCCCTCTCCTTGCCCTTTTCTCCTCTCCTCCAGGCACCTACAATAACCAGTACATGATAGTGGACACGAGTAAAGTGACCCTTGGGGAGCAGATTGAGGACTGGGCCCTGACGGTGGTCGAACAGATCCCCGGCCTGGTGGAGTACTCAGACCAGACCCAGGCCTTGCGCCGAGGTCAGTGGCTAAACCATCAACAAATCACATGCCACCACATTACACTTCCTCAAAATGGTTGTTGATGAAATACTGTTTTCATTGCCTATTTGCTTCAGACCACAGAACTGTTCTGTCTGTTTGCCATGCTCACACATTGAGATTAGAAGTTATGTTTGATCGGTTTGAACTGGACGTTCAAGTAGTGCAGTGGAGGTTTAAGTGGAGACGCGACACATGGAGAGGAGAATTTTTTAATGTGTCTATGGTCATGAGTCTCATGACTGGTGTAAAGGTGTGGTGTACCATATTGATTGTCTCCAATTGGCATTGGTTTGTGCAGGTTATTGGCCCTCCTATAATGTGCCCTTCCATGCTGAGGTCTATGCACGCAGTGGCTACAGGGAGATGTGGGAGAAGCACGGGGCGGACTTCTCTTATGACCTCTGCCCCAGAGCCAAGATCTTCCGCCGGGACCAGGCCGGCGTGACTGACCTGGACTCTCTGAAGCACATCATGAGATACAATGGTGCCTGGCTCCCCTAGTATATTTATCATAGCTCATTTATGTAAACTGTTTGCCAGTTGGCTTTGTACGTTTCCCTTTATGCAGCGGCTTCCCTATTTTTATCTCAAGCTGTTCTCTTGTAATGTGAAGCCATTGCTCTCCGTTCTCTTTTCCATAGCATGGGGTTTTGTCATCACTCTTGTGTGCTGCGTAGCTTTTATACTCTGTACTCTTTTATACTGTTTTTGGAGCTTGAGATTTCCACTCAGCCACAGCAACTAATCATGTTGCATATACAGAAAGCCATATTAAGGTCTTTCATATGGATTTTCCCCCAGATTATAAAAATGACCCTTACTCTAAGGGCAATCCATGCAAGACCATCTGCTGCCGCAATGACTTGCAAGAGTCGAAACCCTCACCAGGAGGATGCTATGATACCAAGGCAAGACTTCCTTAATTCTAGCCATCTACTGCTCTCCCTTCCCTTGTATTGCTCTCCCTTCCCCTTTGCATTGACAAACAATATGCTGTTCTCCTCTCTCTCTCTCTCTCTCTCTCTCTCTTTCTCTCTCTCTCCCCCCCCCCTTCCTGTTTACTCTTTTCAGGTGACTGACTTTGGCCGGGCTAAGAAGTTCATTGCGGAGGCGGTGAACGGGCCCACCACACAGGGCGGGCTCCCTCCCTTCTCATGGGACCGCTTCAACAGCACCATGCACCAGGGCCTGCCCCCCGTCTACAACTTCACCTTCGTCACCATGCAGCCTGTGCTCTTCACGCCCTGACCAGGCCGCGGACAGGCAGGCAGGTCCACGTGCCAGGGTGGGGTTGGATGGGTGCTGGGGCCGCCAGGGGAGCTCAGGGAGGAGAAGAAACGAATCGTGAATCAAAAAGCCATTGGAGGAAGCATATTGAATTTTCTTTTCATCTTTTAAAGGCCAACCAATTTGTGTGTGTGTGTGTGTGTGTGTGTGTGTGTGTGTGTGTGTGTGTGTGTGTGTGTGTGTGTGTGTGTGTGTGTGTGTGTGTGTGTGTGTGTGTGTGTGTGTGTGTGTGTGTGTGTGTGTGTGTGTGTGTGTGTGTGTGTGTGTGTGTGTGTGTGTGTGTGTGTGTGTGCGTGTGTGCGTGTGCGTGTGCGTGCGTGTGTGCGCTGGCAAACCTGTGTTTGTGTTTGGGTATATGTGTTTTGTCCAGGACTAGTTGATTGTCAGTTGGGAATGCTGCAGTTTGACAGCAGGAAGAACCACTGTGCATGACCTCTGTGTCTTTGACTAGAGATTATAGATGATTATTGACGATAGATTATATTTTATAATGTTTTAATTAGTCCAATGTCTTGGTTTCTAAGTGGGTGCTTCTATGATACAACCACTTGACACTTTGCACCTTTTTTATTTTATGATGGTTAAATAAATATGAAGAAGAATGTTGTTTCTTCTACCCTGACTTTTTTTTATACAATATGCAGCCTACATAACCACAATGAACCTAATGTAAGTCATTCAGGAAGCTATCTTCTGATTTGTGACAAAGCTTTTTGGACAGCTCACTCTAAAATCATCTTCAGAGTGAAACCTGACAACATTTGCAAAGTTTTTATCAAGAGTGCTTTTAAACATCCATTAATATATTATCACCTATCCTTTTGTTTTCCCATCATATTTACCTTCAGTAAATTGACAGTGTGTTAAACTCTAGTAAGCTGAAAGCCTTTAGTTCCAGACACCATTTGCACCTCAAATACAAAGGTATTGCATGTCCAGGCTTGATGTATTGAGACAACACACTGTATGTTTTATGTGGTTGGAAACACAGTCCACTTCACCAGTGTGAGTGGTGAATGAGTCAGCATTCACATGTGCGTCTTAGCTGCGGAGTTACATCTCTGGGATGCTTGAGGAATAGCCTGCAGCAAAACAACAAACTGTTGAACCCAAGCAACAACTTCACAGCACAATAATAAAATGAACTGTGAAGCCAATCAAACTTTCATCCACACAAAATCCGATGACCCACTTTCTCTAGGATGTTACCTCTGGAGTCAAGACATTAAAGACTGAGATGGTGTGTCGTACTTCTTACTGTACACCAGTGGTTCTCAAAGTGTGGGGAGGGCCCCACCAGTGGGGAAGATACATGACCGGTGGGGCGCAATCAACCAAAGGGAATTGTTTTTTTTTGCCCATCTTTAATTATGCATTTTCTTTTTTGACAAAGAAGATCATAGATTCAAAACAAAATAGCCCCACACAGACATAGGGATCATAAACAGGCCGACGTATGAATTAAAAATAACATTTGATTCAGTGGACAGAGACAGGAAATGTAACGTGAAGCCGAGATGCGAAAAAAATATTTTAACGTTACCATTTTGCCGGGTTGATGGAGTCAATTGCGGCTAAAAATATGAGAAAGTTTGAGAACCACTGCTGTACACTCAGACTTCTAATTAAGCTGAAGTGATATGTGGATATAATTAATAGCTATAACGAGCAACGAGCAGTTGCAGTATTCAGGGTTTGAGCCCTAGGCTTTGATGGTCTCGTTTATCAGTGTATTGCCACTAAGCCACTGAATCTTGGTTTGTGTCCACATAATCCCTGGCTAATTCGACCGCTGCTCAGATGTATCGGCCTCTTGTCGTCAGCGCCCCCTCTGCCCGGGGCCTAGATTCTACCCGCTCCCCTCTGTCTTTCCTCCAGGGACCCTGTGGATGATTCACTCTTTCCTCTGGTAGAGAAGAACCAGAAGTGAAACAGGCCTGCCTGCACCCCTCACACCTCTACCCCTCCTCTCTTTCTGTCTCTCTTTTTCTGTCACTTGTTCACTCTTTCTCAATTTCAGAGTGCACAGGTTAGCCCAGGAGGCACAGAGTATAGAGCTAACAAAAGAGTGTCTCTAGGTAAAGTCGCTGGCTGTGAAGGGACAGCCATGGCGGCTCAGAAGTCATGTTCCCCTGGCACCAAATGGGACTCCCTTCTCGATAGATGTATGACGCTGGATATGTCCACCGCCGGTGAGTTCTGCCAATATGCTATGTTCTGACCTATAGTTTTCATATAATGAATATCACTGCTGTCATGCGGTCATAGGATCTTAGTACTGTCATGTTTGCAGTGAACAATGATAGAAATGGGATAGAGACATAGTGTGCTGTAGATCTTGAGCATAACAGATCATGATTTACTGGTTAGTGAGGTTCGTTCTGCATACTGTATAATGGCAGTGACATTATCTGGAATGTGGAGTACATTATGTAATCTTTAATGAATGGTAATGTGTGTCTTGCTGAGCATAGGTAGCTCACCTGTTCTGCGGCAGAGCACCGTGGCACCCCCCGAGTACATACCTGTGATCAGTGTGTCCGTGTGGATATGTGCGGCTGTGGTCATGAGTGGATCCATCTTGGTGGTGTTGCTGTTTTTCATCTTTTATCGACGGCATGTTGGCCATTCTCACAACACAGGTGAGAGCTAAAGCATGTATGTGGTTACATAGAAGAACTGGGCACTCAGTGACCTTTGTGAAGTTCATTGGTGGGCCTGTCATTATGATGCTAGTCATTTAAATCACCCTTCTTTTTCTGTCTGTCGTTATTTCTTTTTCTCACTTTCTTTAGCTCTCTCACTTTCTGTCCATGTCTCCTCCTCTCTCTGTGTCTACCTCTCACACTCTGTCACTCACTCTCTCAGTATGACATAGAGGGTCCTAACCCCCCCCCCACACACACACACACACACACACACACCACCACCTCCTCTCTTATCTATCTTAGTCTTTGTGGCCCCTCCCGCTCACACATTTCTAAAGTTTCTGTTCTCTCTGAGGGTAGTCCTAAGGGATGCCGTCAACCACATGATCTCTTTTTGCAGAGCTTGCACACATCCGTTAGATGTTTGTGTACTTGTGTCTTTATGGACTGACAGTCAAACCCTACAGGCTAACTATGACTATTTGTAGCCAAGGCTATTCTGCATGATTCCTTGTTTGATAGTATTGTGTGTATGTGTCAGTGTTATTGTGCACTTGTGCATTTGTCATTGGTAATCTTGCCTATTTTGCATACTTGGACATACGCACATACGGAGTTTGCATGCATCAGCGCTTTTCTCTATTTCTGAGAGCATGTGTTATTGTGGGTGTGTGAAATTCTGGAGGGTCCTTCAACACAGAGAGATGTCATGGTGGTAAGTGACTGCCCTAACATGCCCTTGTCTGTTGTGCTCTAGAATTCACACACCCTGCATTCTGATCCTACACCAAGCTCCTTCCCTAAGCATTGCTCCAGGTTAGGAGTGCACAGTGGACCACTGTTCACTAAGTGGGCAAATGGATTGGGAAAATGCAGACAAAGAGGGCTAACAACAAACTTTTAAAACAGCGCAGTTACAACTTGCTGACTGCAATATGTAACTCATGCATTCTATTAAATTAGGGATGTTGAAGACTGCAAATATATCACATAGTTGCCAAGTAACTGTGCATTGTGCTTTGTGTAAGATTTAGTCTTAAGGGCAGCATCCTAAAAATTATCCACTTTTGTGTTTGCTTGTGTTGTAGTTGATAAGGAGGCCCAGCCTTCTGACCCCGTTGCCACCATACCAGCCCCAGAGGGACCTCCAGCTGTGGTGGTGGTGAACGGGGACCCCTACCAGTCTTCCTCTTCCTGCTCCCATCTGAACGGAGGCCTGGGGGGGCACTGCCAGCAGGAGGGAGGCGGGTGGAGCAGCGCGCACATGTGCAACGGCCGGACGGAAGGAGGTATCCCACTTCCTGCCACTGAGCTTGGGGGTGCCGCTCTGGTGACAACCAAAACTGTGCAGTACTCTTACTGAAGGTGGGGTGGTATGACAGGAGTATGGCAACTAATAAGGAGGGTTTGGGGACTGAGAAATGTGTGTGTGTGTGTGTGTGGGGGGGGGGGGGGGGGCACTGAGCATTTATTTAGTATTGCTTATCAACGGTGTTGCTGCCATCTCACAAACATTACTGCCGAAGAGTAAACCACTAATAACACTTGTTCATTATGTGTCATATTTCTGTCTCTTATTTACAGTTAACTTTTTGTACAGTTTATACTTTGCCTAAAATATCTGTTATGGATGCACACAACTGTGTTTGTGTGTTTATACATACTTAATTTAAAAACAATGTATAAATAAAATATCTTTCCACAAAATGATGTGAAATGTATAATAGCATGCAGATATATTTTTAATATCATGTGGAAATGATGTATCGTCTGTTTCGGGGGGGGGGGGGGGGGGGATTTGGAAAAAACAAGAACTTGACTTATAGCCGCATTGATATTTCATGTAAATTTATATGCAAAATATATAATATCACAAAGCCCATATATATTTCATACATTCACATTTAGGAAAACATTAACTATGGCAGGAACACAATCAACACTTATAATAGGCTAGCTTATGAAAATGGAGTTCTTGAAACATGCTGACATGCCTTGTTATATTATGAATTAACTGAAATAAGAACAGCAACACAACATAAAGATGCAGTCATTTTGGTAAAAACAATTATTCATCCACCTGCAAGACATGAGACAAATGACAATTTAATTATCATTATGTCAACATTATATAGAGCTGCTTGGAGGTATGCACAGCTGTAAATCAATAATCATAACTCAGAATCCTGTTGCATAACGTAAAGTGCTGTACTACAATAGTGACTTAAAGGGATCCTATGCAGTTTTGGCCATTTCTTCCTGTTTTCTAGCTTTTTGCTCGCAGTTTTTTCTACAAAGCTCCTCCTACAGCTTTAGAGTATATATTTTACAACACTCCTCTCTCGGTCAGTGTGCCGTTTCCTCTTTCCCAGTTTCTCTGACAACGGTTTACTGGCTTTCTCCTTCTTTTCACCAGCTCTGCCATGTCGAATGACTGAGAAACTCCATCGCTACCTTGTTCTAGCCGGTGCCTGGCGTGTATGTGTGTAGTGCCTTAAAGCAATTCATTACATCGCGAGACTGTTTCTGACTCTGAGGCCGGTGGCTCGCTGGAACAACGGTGCAAGGCCACCATTCAACCTGGGAAAAGTCATATAACCATTCCAATGACTCCGAAGCTGTTAAGTTAAGGAAAATTAAGTTAAAAATACTGCATAGTTCCCCTTTAAACCAATTAAAAAAACATCAACAACACAGAAAAAGCACAGAAACTGGTATGCAAACCAGCATCATCTCTCACAAAAACTACTCATGCAACCACGAAAGCTCCTCACAGAAAGCTACATCTACCAGCCATCCACCAGCTTGCTGGTGTTCCTGGCTGAAAGCATCCAGTAAGATGCTCTGGTGGCGTTAGGCCTACAAGTCGTTGCTGGGTTCTGTAAGGTAAAAGTTCACAGTTAGGCCCTGGCTCCCCTGGTCATGACAACCAACACCGGACAGTGCAGTACTGTGGGTAGGGGTGAAGGTCAGCGTTGGGGGTGGTGAAGTGAATATCAACTAGTATAGAGGGAGCAGAGGCTGGGGGTGGGGGTCCAGTGTTGGCGTAGGGCCTACAGGTAGGTGCTGGGGTCGGCCAGGTGTAAGTACTCGGGCAGGCCCTGGCTCCCCTGGCTGCTGCGGCGGTCCCGTCTTCTCTGCCGGGTGGAAAGGGTCTTGCCCCGTCTGGCCGAGGCACCCTTCTCCAGGCCGGACACGATCATCTGTGCCAGGTCCTGCTGCAGCCGCTGGAAGTTCTCCCTTAAGAGAGGACAAACAAAGGGGCATCAGTACATCTGTACAGTAAACCTCCCCCCACCATCACCCTGAGGAGGGGTGGGGGGCTGCCACGATGAAGTGATTGTTAGAAACGAGTGCAGGCAGTTTCCCAGTAAGTAGCAGAAAGAGGCATAAAATGAGACACCAAATATATGGAAATCTGAACAAACAACAATGAATCAGTGACAATATGAGTAAGATCCAGAGCAAACGGGGGTGGGGGATGTGAGAGGGCTGTTCTTACTCTGTTGGCGGTGTCGGGAGGTCGTACTTCTGCCCCGTGACTCCTGTCAACCAGTACGTCATCTCTTTCCCTTTCCCCTAAATCGAGGACGCACAGACACAAACAGAGCACCCATAGCTCTGGTTAACCACACTGTGTGAACATACACATCAAAACACTCGCCATCGTCATCAGTCTCCTCTGAGACTCCTCACCTTCAGGTATGTCTCCCCTCGCTTCTCATACTCAAACTTGCAGTCCGTCCTCTGAAGGATGTTGATGGTGGACTGACTGACATGGATTCTGAGAGCTGGATCAAAGGTAAAGCACAGCAGACATGAATTTGGCTTGTAATCATTTAAAAAACATAGGGTGTGAGTTTGACAGCGTATTTTGCCGACAGTGCATGCACACTATGGCTAGAGTAAAGTCAGATGCACAAAGTGGGTGAGTCAGGCAGAAGTTAATTAATAAAAGATGGATAGATCAGAATTTAACATTGGTTGCATGTGATTGGTTTATTCAAATTCACTTCATTGGAGAGATCTCGCCCCGCCTTGACGTAACTTCCTGTTACTTATATTGCTGCCAAACTCGGGCCCATAAGCAGTATCATAAAACTGTTTGTGTTTATTTGTGTGGAAAATTGTGCTTGTATGACTAATTTGTCTTACGTAGTCCAGTGGACTCCATGCGCGCTGCGGTGTTAACTGTGTCCCCAAACAAGCAGTACCGTGGCATTTTATTCCCCACCACACCTGCAGCACAAGGGCCTGTGGACATATACATGATAAACATATGGTTTTGTGAATACTTGAGGGAAACCTCCTGCTGTTAGAATGTTTCATTCTCACATCAGCTTGCAGACCAAGCGTATTGCTAATGTAAAAAAAAAGAACATCAAACAATCAACTTTCCTGTCATAGCCTCAAAGGTGAACACTGCCAATTTGTTCAACCCATGATGCACCTGGATCATTGAACAGACTCAAGTAAAGGAGGTCAGATCCAGAGGAAGCCTACCTGAGTGCACACCCATGCGGATCCACAGCGGCAGGCTTGGCAGGTGGCGCAGCCGGAAGGTGACCATGAAGGCCAGGATGTCCAGGGCCATGTGGGCGATGTCCACAGCGTGTCTGTTCCCATTGCGCCGGGGCAGCCCCGATGCCACCATGTAGGCATCTCCAATCGTCTCCACCTACCATGGGGACCAGTTGATGGCATAACTACAATAGGAACTGTGCAATTATGTGTTCAAGTTGGCTATGGTGAAGTAGGAACAACACAAACAGGAAGTGCGGATGGTTATGGTAAAAATGCACAACACATTTCAAAACCTATCAAGGGATCAACAAGAGGATTCCAAGTAGGATGTAGAGATCATTTTTAGCCAAAAGCATGTTAGTTCCCAATAAACAGGTTTTTAATTTATCAATATAAAGAGAGCCTGCCATTTTGGTGCCCACTTGCTAGGTGCATGCTTCAAAAAGGCTAATGTTGGAATAAGAATCACCCCACCTTCCCAGGGCCTCCCCAGCACGCTACCTTGTAGACATCATGATGGTCCAGGATGCTGTCGAAGTTCTTGTAGATGTCGTTGAGCATGTCCACCACCTCCATGGGCGTGCTGTAGTGGCAGAGGGTGGTGAATCCCACGATGTCGCTGAAGTAAATGGTGACCTCGTCAAAGAGCTCAGGCTCCACGTGACCCGTCTCCTTCAGGGAGCGCACCACCGGCCTGGCAGGGGACAAACAGACAGTGAGCCGGGTTCTTTACAGGACGTCCACATGCCTGTGTATATGAAAATAGTGGTGCAACTCTCTATGAAGATGGAAATTCTAGTCAAGTACAGAAAGTTTCTTATAAAAAAAAAACACTGCTCATAGAGAGTATATTTTCATAATATTGTGTTCACTGAAATTGTAGAGAGAACTGTGTGTCTTCCTGTACCGCTAACACTGACCCTGGCAACAGCATGAAGTTGAGGCGATCGGCCCTGTCCCTCTCGGCCTTGTACAGAGCGGTCCTCTCCTCCACCAGGTGCTCCAGGTTACGAGAATACATCTGCAGCCGCCGAATCAGGGTGTCCATATAGCTCTCATTGGCATGGTTGTGGACATTGCTGCAGTGCAGTGTGTGTGTGTGTGTATGTGTGTGTGTGTGCATGCATGTGTGTGGAGGAAATAGAAAATAGCACCGTCATTAGAAAAACCTGGTTGTGATTCTAACAGTCAAAGCACCACACTTCACTTAATATAAATTTATGCATGGTGCCAAAACTTGATTCAGCCCTAAATTACCCTGTATGTCAGTTCTTACCTGAAGATCTTTGCTACTGAGCCCTCGATTTTCTTAAAGTCAGGTCTCTTCTCTGGATCTTCATCCCAACAGTTTTTAATCAACACATTCAGCTGCAGGGACATGGATTAACATGCATGATCTCACTAGTTAAAGGCTGCAGTGATGAGATTTGTTTGTGTAATTCATGTTTTATGTCATACCTCCACTTCTCTCTCATTGTCTGTCTCAAAGTTGAGGTCAGGCCTGAAGTACAGAGGTTCACTTGGATACTGAACCCTTTTAAGCTTCTCTGTGGAATAACAATACAAAAAGCCACAGTTCCACATTTTCATATCAATCTACATATTTGCTTTCATTGTTTAGACGTTTTTTTTTGCAAATCAATGAAAAACAGACAGCAGACAAAAAAAAACATTAACACCACAAATAACCAATTGGAGTAATTCTATTTATAGCCAGTAGGAGGTGCCATTGTACTTTCGACGTTCACCGCTCAAACGCTGCTAAAGGCAGTTTCATCAATCCCCTTGTGTTTGGCTCTCCTAGCTTTACAGCTGTCCAATCAGATGCCTTGTCTAACCTGCCACATCTAAGTTAGTCTCCATGTAGAAAGGTTTCTCCCTCAGAAGAATCTCATGGGCTACGATGGCAAAGCTGTACACATCACCCTTCTGGGAGATGCCCTGTTCACGCAGGTGCTCAGGAGCTGTCCACAGGTCTGGAGGAGAGAAGGAGAATGTGTGTGAGAGAGAGAGAGAGAGAGAGAGAGAGAGAGAGAGAGAGAGAGAGAGAGAGAGAGACAGACATTAGCTGTTTATGGATATGGCTGCCTCCCCTACCCACCATTTCTCCTCATACAGTACTGTACACAAAAGTCTACTATTGTTTATTTCTCACTTTTTAAATTAGAATATGACCAGAGAATACAGGAAATATGTACATAGTGGGCCATTTAAATACTGGTATTGTTCTGATACCAGTCCAATTTCAGTTTCATTTTTTGTTATTTGTATTGCCTCTATCTTCTGGTTGAATTATAATAAAAACAATGATGAATAAACCATAGACTGTATATAGAATGTTCTATATATAGTCTATGAAAAAAACATATATGGTCATCAGAACATTGCTTAAACAACAACTCTAATGGGTGCCTAAAACTTTTGCACAATACTGTGTATCTCTTAGGGCGCATTCACACTAGACCAATTAAAAAAAAAAAAAAAAAGACCCGGGTTCGGTGATTTTTGCTAATGTGAACCCTGTCTACCGAACAGGGGTGTGGACCAGGGTCCGCTAGAAAACAGTGGTCTGGGGTACAGTTTGTTAGAGCTCCAATGCAGTTTGAATGCTCTCTGTTCCTAAACCAGGAAATAAACTGCCATTTTTGCCACGTTGCCAAGCGATATTGGTCAAATGAAGCTAGTGTTTATGACATAAATGGACCCAGGTCTGCAAACAAAAATGTAATGTGAACAGAGACCAGCTGGGACAAGGCTGGGGAGTAATCACACTCGGGTACGGTCCAGTTTAACTGATCCAGTGTGACGGTAATGTCTTACTTACTTGTTATAACTTATTATAACTATAGTTTATTCGCAACCGTAGGATGACATCAGAAAAATGTGAAGTGGTCTCTTCATTTTTTGAAGTGGTCTCTTCATTTTTTATTTATATTAGGGCTGTCAAAATAACTGATTAATTTCGATTAATTAATTTGAGAAAAAATAACTGAAAAAAAGAACACAGATTAATCGATTCTGTATGACCTTTGACCGAGCCGTTGTAGTCAGTAACCATTAGACTGTAAAATGAAGGAGAGAGAAGAAAATGTGCTGCCTAGATCATTGATTGGAACATTTACTTTTCAAAAACGGCTTGATTATTTTTTTTAATCGATTGACAGCCCTAATTTATATATGTATATTTATATGAGAGAGAGAGAGAGAGAAAAAGAGAGAGAGAGAGAGAGAGAGAGAGAGAGAGAGAAGACAACAAGCAAACTCTGGTCTGAATCTATGCCCACCTTTGCTAGGGCTGAGGATTGTGTGGCAACCAAAGTCTGTGATCTTCACCACCATGCGGTTGTCCAGCACACAGTTGGTGGACTTGAGACGCCCATGCACAGCAATATTGCTTGAGTGGAGATAGGACATGCCCTAGTGTGTAGACATGCAAGCATTCACAGAAATACAAAACAACTTAGTCACAGACCCCTACGAGTAGTGCTGGAAAACAGAAAACATTTACACGAAAAACACACAAGGTACCTTAGCTATGTCATAAATGACTGAAATTTTAAACTCCAGATCCATGAAAGTCTCTTCAGGGTAGGAGATTTTGTCGTTTAGAATGCACTGCAAGGGGGCACAGAAGAGATGTCGTCACGAAAGGATAGCATTAAGTTCTCAGGCTTGACATTTAAATTTACAAGCTGCTTTGGATATTGGTGCATATGTAAAAGAGGATTTAGGCAAACTTTAATCACATTCTGGGAAATAACCCATAAAATTTTACAAGCTAATCAAACAGCCAATAAAGTTCCTGTCATGACAATCGCGCCACTAAAAACATCATAAATGTAACCTGCCTCCCTTACCCTTAGCGAGCCTCTTTCACAAAACTCAAAGACTCCAAACACACCATATTCAAACTTCACTGTGCCGTAGAATTTGGTCAGGTTGTAATAGTCAATCCTCAAGAGCTGAGAAAGAAAGGGTTAAAGACACTAGAGTCAGAAGATGAAAATAATAGACAGAAATAAAACAAGTGTGGCAATGGCAGCTAGACAAATGTCTGTGGAAACACACTTAAACCCTCATTATTAGCTCTTTAATAAAGCATTGGGTTTAAAACGCTGTCAGACAAAGGTGAGCTTTGACACCTTTTTCTCATGCACAGCCTGACTTCTCTCCCCCAGTTATTATGAAATAAATCAGAGACATAGCCACTTATCTGAATCCAGTCTGACAGAGTCTGATAAGAGATTGCAGAGTACATATGACGACAATCGGCCTGACGCCATTTTTAAAACAATGACAAGAGATCACACATGAGGACATGCATTGTAAAACCCATGCATTTCAACACTGTAGTTTGAAAAGGACTTGGCATGGATGTTAATTTTGTGGTGTTGACAAGAAAACATCTAGGTGGAAGAGAACAAAATACAGGAAGTATGGGGTGCTATTAGTTTTAAGATAAAGGAGCTCTTTACATCACATATGTGTCTATAGTCTGCAATCAAAGATCGTAGCATGTAGCTTGATAATACATGCTAACAGAACTTGGGAAACAAAAGTTTCCATCTTCCCGGCAAAATATAAATATGATGACTTTTTAACCATCTTTACCAGGGTACAGGGGTCTGTACTGTCTGTACGGTCTGCTCTGTATATACAGTATACATACACACACACACACACACACACACACACACACACACACACACACACACACACACACACACACACACACACACACATATCTGTGTGTGTGTGTGTGTGTGTGTGTGTGTATTGCAATTTGTATGCATGAATGTTTGTAATATGGATGAAGAGCAGATATAAAAAGACATTACAGAATTCAGTTCTATCCTCTGGCCATCACTGAAGTTCCCATCGGTGTTCTTCAGCTCTTTAAGAATGACAGGCTATAAAAGATAAAGCACAGTGCAGGAAGATTACAGTTTTCTCACAAAAACAGTCAAAAGACCTGAGTAAAATGGTCATGCGAATGGGTTGATACTGCACCTTCTTGTCATAGCGAGCCTTACGGATATAAATCCCACTATCTCTCTGTTCCTCATCAAGCTGGCAAAACAGGGAGAGAAGAATTACTGTTAATCATTGTGTGTGTTCTGAAGTTAACTCTGTCATGCTCTGTGAGAGATAAAGAGTCAGGGGGGAAATAAAAAGGGAAATGTTATGGCAAGTGTCAGCATTAAGTTTTCACCCTGAAAGATATCAAGCTTGGCTTCTTCTCATACAGCTGGGCGATCAGTTCAGGCTGGATATGGGACCATCTCTTCTCCTTCTGACGTTCCTTCCTGTTCTGTCTATAAAGAAAACATTTCTTTTTCATAACACATTTTTATGTTGTATGACACCACAGTAGTGTAGTTTTCTTACAGCATTTCTCTGAATGAAATTCAGAACATTGTTAATTAATTGAACATATTGACTGTGTTTCAACAGAAAAGGTGAAATTCAATACTGTAACAGTGATATTTTGGAGCCATCACAAACTTTAGTACATATTAGACATAATAATTAATTCTAATGCTCTTCCAAGGCAGTATTTACCTGTAGAAGATCAAAGCAATGCCTGTTACAATCACCACACTGACACCAAGGACAATCACAATGACGTCTTGAGGCTCAAGATCTACAGGGAACAAAAACATAGACAATGACTCCACTGATCATTAGTTTGACCAAACTTTGAAGGGGTAACTATGGGAACATTACCATTTCCTTCTGGTTTGTCATCTGGGAGTATGGATCTGGCCCAGCTTAAGGAAGGGTTGCTGTCCACCAGTATGACGGTATTTGTGGCCGATTGAAACTCAAATAGGATTTTATACTGAAAGGGGCATTGGAAGGGAATCACACAAAAAACATCATCACAGGTAAGTGAAATAGGCAGAGCATGTGAAAAAGTCTTATGGGGGTAGGATCAGTCCTGACTGACCTCCAGAGCAACATTGGAGGTGTAGATGAGGGAGAAATTAACATCCCTGTCTCCATACTCGTCCAGCACATAGTGACCACCCAGGCCTGTAACAAACGTGCACACAGGAAGGAATGAACAACACACAAGCTTGATGGCCCATGGCCACAGAGTGCTGTAGCTTTATTTTATGATGTTTTCTGTTGCATTGCACTGCGTGTGTTACACTACGGTGGTACATTGTGTTATTTTATGCTATGGCTTTATATTCTTTATATTCTTTATATATTCCAATCTTAAGTTAAAAAGATCAAATTATTCTGTGGAGAAAAAACCCTCATCAAGAAATAATTATTACAAATAAACCTATTTAGGGTGCATGGTATCATAAACTCCAATATGAAATACCTTGACAATTTTAATTGAAAAACCGCATGCCTCTGCCAAAACACTATCAGTGGGTCATGACTGGATCATCAAGTAGATCACAAATGTGTCCAGATCAGTGGTTCTCAAAGTGTAGGGCAAGCCCCACTAGTGGGGAATAGAAACATGACAGGTAGGCAGAAACAGGAGGAAACTTGTTTTTTTGAGCCTATCTTTGATAAGTAAGATCAGACATAGGAGTCATAGACGGACCGACATATGAATCAAAATAACATCTGATCCAGTGGACTGAGATGGGAAATGTAACATGGAACCAAAACGGTGGAATAAAATATATGTTAATGTTTCCATTTTGCCAGGTTGATGGGGTCAGGAGGGGCTTGAAAATTCCCCACCTCCAAAGTGGGGAGTGACAGAAAAAGTTTGAGAACCACTGATCTAGATCAACACAACACAATGGTCATTGGTCACGGTCATGGTTTATGGTCATCTGACAATAGATTTGCTTTGCTTCAAGGTTAGATTTTCCCTTATTGTTTTCAGTGTGAGACAGAGCAAGACAAGTATCCAAAAGATAATTTTTCTTTATTCCTCTTTTGACTCAACATATAAAGCATTGGGTTTAAAACATATGCAAAATTAAAGGTAGGAATTCTGCTACTCAATGCAGAGTATTGGTAGCCTGGGTGAACCGAGACAAATCTGTGAGCGCTGAATATTCTGTCCGGCTATTTTCACATTTGGGCCCATTTCTGAATAATCAAATACAATCACAACCACTCATGGCATGGGATGGGCTTTATATGACAGACAAGAGTATGGTTAACAGCAAAGATTTTAATGCAGAGCATAGCACTCTAGAATCTTTGGTTAGCATTAATGTTGATAGGCAGTGTGCTGATGCTGTCAGTGTTGGCACGGACATGTATTTCCTTTGGAATTGAGTAGGCCTACACATCTGCATTCAACACCTTTGTATACGAGAAAGATGTTTGCTGTTTCTGAAACATTTGATAAAACTTTAATGTATCTGGTTACACCGTAGCCAGGTTACAGTCTTGGGGTCTTACCGTGAAATTCAATATTCCTGAAAGGATTGTTGAAATCTGTTGTAACTGAAGATCCTACATACTTGCTCTGGTTTAACTGTTGTCTTATCACCTCACCAAACAGCAACACACCGTCATGGTAACCTGCCACATAGTCGTTTATCTGATGATTTTGGACAGATAACAGAAATAAAGATCCAGCCAAAATAAGAGATGATAAGAACAAGAAAAGAGTAAGACATACAAATAGATAGCATTATAGCAAAAAACTGTTTTTAAAATCTATCAAGTCACGCATATGTGGTGGAAGTTTCCATCATGACTTAAATGTTACATTTTGTAAATGTAGGCCTAAATCATGCTCGAAATGTCCACCAATGTAGCCTACAAAGCTGAAGATGACTTGACATTTTTCCACATCAAACAAGGGCCATGCAGACTTAGGCATACAGCTTCTAATAATAAATACCATTGCAGCTGAACAATAACAACAACAATTTCTAACTTCAGTCAAATGATAATTTCACCAAGATACAAAGTGTCAAAAATTCTAATAAAAACAGCTGTCACAGACCATGCTGTGGTTGGTGGTCCAGTCTACCCCACTGTGATTCCTTGTGTTGGGTAGCGAGAACACCAGTACATCCTTCATGTACCACTCAACTGTATCATTACGGTAATAATTTTCACTAAAGATAATAATAAAAAAAAACTTTGTTTAGCGTTCTCAATCAAACAGGGTTGTGAACGTTATGAACTAGCTCAGAAATTAAATAGAGGACTATTAGAGTACTAGAGAATGTGGCCTACTTACTTGTACATGTCGATGAGGATGAAAACAATGTCGGGATGAATGTCAAGTGGTTTTTTAACTTTGATATCTCTAATGTCATCTGGTGTTCCACAAAGAATGAATACTGGGAGAGGGAAACAGATATGAAACAGGTTGATTTTGTGAAGGACAATGTGCTGTTGTGTATGTTATATGTTCAGTATCTGAATTGAAACATTCAGCCACCGCTTTTGAAACAAGGGAAGTACCAATAATGCTACCTGGACTTTCAGTGTTTTATATGTTTTCAACACTATGCACTCACAGAACTTCGAGCAAGTGCTGATGCTTGATGTAGTACATGCATGCATGTACCGTATACGTTATAGAATAACATAGAATTGGGTTGAATAGATTGGCCCCATAATGGCCCGGGTGTCACAAGTACCTAAAGCCCCATTGTTACCAATACCTGATCCATCTAGCCGACAGATATCCAATATCATTAAAGGGTCAGTGCATCTCTAATTGAAACACTTCAATGCCACTGCTAAATGCAATTTAGAACTGAAATGTATGGTTTTCGGTAGAACTGGATGAAACTGAAACTCTGACAAAAAGGATAATTTCTCACTGTTACTGTGTCTGTTAGGGTTTCCAAGCATATCTTGTATCTCAGTCAAGCTGCGTAGCATCTTTCTCTTGATTTCTTTGGCGAAATCAAAGGAGGATGCCTCCAGGGCATTGATGTACCTAGGGGGAGGAGGTAGAGAATTCTTAAGCAAGGAGTACTCTGCCATCAGTGTTAAAGGGGATGTGTGTGTGTGTGTGCGTGCGTGCGTGCGTGCGTGCGTGCGTGCGTGCGTGCGTGCGTGCATGTGTGCGTGCATGTGTGTGTCTTCCAGTGTGGTGAAAGTGTTTTTGTTAAATCCTAACAGTTGGAAATATCACTGTTATACAAATAAAACAAATAAACCATAGAGAGTGTGTATATAAATGCACTATAAGTTTGTGTATTTGCACTACTCTCCTCACCAGAAGCACTCCTCTGAATTGTTGTCTTGCTTGTACACATAGGCTGTGTCCCACGCGGTCTTCTTGACATGGTTGCCGGTGAAATTCCAGAAGTGCCGGAAGAAGTTGGAGACCTTACGGGCAGGAGGCAGCAGGCGTGTCAAGTTGGGCTTGTTGTCACATGACAGGCCGAAGCTGCCCGCCGAGATGACGGGAATGGTCAGGGTGAAGCCCACTTGCTGACTGGCACAAAGAGGGCACAGAGTGCACAGCTTACACACATCAGCAACTCAGCCATGGAGGTGATATGGGTTGATTAAGCTGGTGCCATTAGTAGCTCTGATTTGAAAAGAAGCCTTTGACACCCAAGTCACCCTTGAGGCATGTTGCATACAGAATTACACAGAATTGATGAGCCATTTCTGATTTCAGCAGTCTTCCATACCATGACATGGAGCAGCAAACAGACAGAAATCTCCAAGACAGGAACAACCCGTAGTGTTATTATCAAATACCACTTAATAATAAAATACAACGTGAATAAAAACAAAAACTATGTCCAAAAAGAGCTGTGACCAGTGTTAATCCTGCATAATGGTTTTGGTTATGATTAATGAGGCGTTTAAAAAGTCCTCAGCTTTGGGTTGACATTAACCACTTACAGAAACGTACAAATTTAAACTATCTTGAAAACTAAAAAAACTGGATAACACAATGCTCCAGAATACCAAAAATGCACAGAATTCATATGTGAACTTACTAATTGTATTTCTAAATTCTGTATGTTAAACTATGTTGTAATTGCTACACATCAGTTTTCCAGTTTCACCGAAATATTTAGTACTACAAACACAAAGACTAAGTAATACATAATGATTAATGGATCTTTCAGTACCAATGTTTTGTATGGATCTTTTAGTAATGCCGAGGTTTTTGTAACAAAAGTCCCTACCATTACGCAATGAATTTTGTTAACAGGTGATGTCTGAGGTGAACTGCATGTTATCTGCAGCATGATGCTTTAAATCTATGGCTACAAGACAAGACAACAATGACAAAGGCACCAAGGGTCACACAGAGAGGGATGACAATCAGAGGCTGATAAAGAGGTTAACATACCGATGTCAGACAGACACAGGGAACACGACAGCCAAATCCATGGCTTTAGAATACTTACGTACAAAAATGTTCTTCATAATAGCTTACTGCATTTTTATGAATATTTAGCTAGTAATAGGTGAATGAATGTTATGATTGCATTTTGGGTGGAACTTGGAGATTTTTGTGTAACGGCAGCCCAGATGGAATACTCACTCGACCAGCTGAAAAGTGGCGTATGTGCAAGACGGACCCAGCATGGCACAGCCAACATAATTATCATCCTGGTCCAAACAGAGAGCAAGTTAAAAGTTCAAAGAGAAAACTGCAAGAGAAATATAAAGTGAACCTGTAGACCAATGGTGAAAATATTCTATACAGATAACATACAGTATATACATACATATACATATACAGATAACATATTTCAGTCTATTCCCATCTGGCAGGCGATACAGGTACAGCTTCTTTCCAGAGGCTGTAACACTGCTGAACAAAACTACACCTCCTGTCTAGCATTTGCACTTTAGCTACTAGTTTACATGTTTACTTTTTACTATTGCACTGTTTACCTGTTTACATTGACTGCACTGCACTGTTTACCTGTTTACATTTACTCCTACACTGTTCCACCTATGCCCTTGCACTGCTAACACCCAATACTATGCATTATACATTTATGTTCATTTTTTATATTCCATAACCCTTTATATTTATTTTTTATATTCCATAACCTTAGTTATTAGTTATATTAGTTATATAGAATGTCTATTTATACTCTACATATATACTCTACTTATCTCTGTAGACATGTCATCTGGAAAACCTGTATTTATCCAACTATACACTGTATATTATTAATCTCTATTGTCTACACAACTGTACTCAACCTGCATTTGGTATTTAATGCTTCTTTGCACTTCTGGTTGGATGTCTAATGCATTTACACCAGAGGATCCATGTCAATCAAAACTACAGATGAAAAGCTGTCATCCTCACAAGGGGTTAAGGACCATAAGTCGCCCCCTGTTTCAAAAATACTTTTGTTCTTTGCCAAAGTGGCTGGGGAAAACATAAACAGTTCATGAACAAGATTAATCTCAGGAACAAGATTCTCACATGTAGTGACTTCAGTATCTCAACTCCTTCGCAGCTACTGCTGGGGCAACCTCGTCTCCTGTACAAGGTGGTGTTGAACCCACGGAAATTTGGGCGTATTGTGTACGTTAGACCTAAGATGAAGAAATATTGCAGACAGAGAGGCAAGGAGCTACAGCATGAACAGCTCCGTGAAAATAATGTCCATAACGGTTTAAAGGTATAAACGGTATAAAGAAGCAGTTAATTTGTGATGCAATTAATGTAAATGTAATTAAAAATGAAATAATAATTTTATGACATGAACAGCAAATACATTACTGTTTGTTCATGGGCATTGCAATTGCATTAAGTCTAATACGATTGAACACTTTTCCAGTGACAGTTTCAGAGCAAAAATGGGTAATAAAGCCAATGTTTCGCAGTTAGGGCATCATGAACAGAGAACACTGTGTATTCATTAGATAATAAGAGTAATACCGGCAACTTCATTTAACGCCTTGTCCTTCCTGATTGCCGAGTAGACAGCATCTTGCACATATCTCAAGCTCCAGTCCGCGTCCGCGTCATTCAAAAGCACCACGTTCAGATCATATTGTCTGCCAAGGCAACTCTCCAGGAAATCCCCCTGAATCACCCATGTGAGGAACAGCAGACCAAGCAAGCATCGCAAACCCAGCATGATGATTTAATATTGACCAAGTCCAGCTGTGAATGAATAAATTAAAACAGGAAAATGCTCAGAATCGTAAAGAGCCCTATGACAGTCCTGATTTAATAGAGAATACTGCCATGATCACAGCCCCATGAGAACAAATCAAAGCATGATCAACGCATTTCTTCCAGGAAGGGCTTCCAGGTAGGCAGTCTCCAAAGTCGAATATTCCAGACTGATTGAAAAAAGGCAACACCCAATTTTGTGAACGAAATATGTCTGAGAAAACCATTCAATACAAAACGTTTAAAGAAGTCAGATTCGTCACAGTTGTCCACAACTTGTGCTTCCTTAGACAATGGCAGTTCTCACGAATCTACACTTGTGCATCAGTACACGGCACCTGTCTGCGTGTTAATGAACAACCTGTGATGACAACAGAGAGACAGCTCCCACACATTGCCGGGATCTAAAGCTGCGGTTTGAGATAAGCCTTTCCCCTCTGTTACATCAAACACATAACTTCAAAGTCCTCTGAAAAGTTAAATTATTTGTGTCAAATCAGTTATAATTATTGAATTGACTGATATTCCTTACATTTGTTTTTATCTGATCCCTTCAAATATTGATGATTCAAATGTAAGTCCAAATTTGTCCTGTATATTCAATAAGTTATCAAAAGAAAGGCTGGTTAAAATGATCAAAATACCCTATGCATGGCAGTTTAACTGGACAGATCATACAGCCCAATGAAAAGGCCTGAGGTAAGAGGTGCAAAGGTCATGAGCAGTAATAAAGCAAATGCCTCCTGCTCACTTGACAAAGGAGACAGATTGCTCATCTGCAATACCACAGTTGGATAGATCCTCAAACACCACAAACACTGTCAACACTTCTAGAAGAATCTATTTTCATAGTCCCTTCATAATGGCTACAGTCCTGCACACTGTATATTTGTATGTGTGTGTGTGTGTGTGTATGTGTTGTCTGTGTGTGTGTGTGTGTGTGTGTGTGTATGTGTTGTCTGTGTGTGTGTGTGTGTGTGTGTGTTTGTCTGTTTGTTTGTGTGTGTGTGTGTGTGTGTTTGTGTGTGTGTGTATATGTGCTCGTGTGTGAAGCTTTAGTGATTTACAAGTACAGGGGAGACCATGAATATCTTAAATAAACATGTTGGCCCATTAGCGTAGGGAGGTAGCGGAAGACAGTGCCCTCTTTAAACACCTCGGTAGTTTTGGAGACAATAATAACAGTGGCCTGGCATAGTATGGTGTGTACGCAATTACAGCGTTTTATGGCTTTTTAAAGTGACATATGGGGCTATATAATGTTCCATGTCGTAAGCATACATTGTTTATTATTTTAGCACTGATCGTTGCCATTTTATGTTGTTTTTCAACTCTTTACATTTTTTAGCTCATGGACCTACCCCAGAAATTCCACGTGGTGTGATACCATACTGTACTTTATGTACACAGATTAGTTTCAGTGTTGTCCTTGTTTTCGTGGTAGTATCTGGTGGCATCCTCTCTATACCTTGAATTTAACAACCTTTTATGTCTAGCCACTGGTAGACAAATACTAATAGGACACAGGTTACAATGTAGCCTACTGTACATGCATGCTTAAGAGAAAAAACAATGACAAAACATGCAGGGTGAAGTCTGAGATGACAGTGTATTTATAGGTAAGCTCCTCTGTACCTGACCACAAATATAAGTCAGTGCTGTGTCAGATTGGTGGCTCATATTCTATTGAACTCGTAAAGTACAATCTTTCATTTTGACATGTAAGTGGAAACAATGCTAGAAATGTCAACATAAATCTACATGGACTATGACAGTGTCACAGACAAAAGCCAGGAGAGTGATGAAGGTGAAATGAAATTTGAACCCTGGGTGATATTTGGGTTAATGAGTCGTTAGTCTTTGCCTAGTAGATGAAACCTCTTAACATCACGTTGTAAGGGCCATATGCTATTATCTTAACTCATGACTGATAACATATAAATTAGTCATGAAGCCGTTATTAAGAGCCTTAACAGGCTTTAGCCACACAAATGTTTTTGTAAAAATTCTCACATGAATTCACCATTTTACATTTCACCCTGTTGCAAATGTGTTAAACTACACTGTAACTTCCTTGGAAATTAAACAGGTCTTCGTCTACAGGAAACCACTCTTCTAAGAGGAAACAACTGATAACAGCACATGTAACTTATCTGGGGTGAAAGGTGACACATTAGAAACTCAACTAACTTCTGATGGTAATTTTGATACCATAGATTTAATAGAGACCCAGTCAGACCAATAGTATGAAAAATGTTCTATTCCACTTTCTCTCACTTCAAATGGGTAACTGCAGCATTCTTTCTAAAGGATGTTTGCAAGTTTGTAATACTTTTAATAAACAAACAGATGACCAGCCAAGTACTGCACTGCTAAAATTACTACAACTATCATCTTTTATTGTTTATTCTTAATGTTAAAAATGGCTCAACTTACCTATACTCTCCATCATTACTCAATGTGCAGTGCAGAGCAAACACAACCATCAACTAAGTCATTAATCAGTAAACGGTGTCTAACCATTTGTCAATATAGTTAATAACTAATTTGTAACATGTTGGTCACAAACATTTGGATAAGACTGACCTATCAGATAACAGATAATGGGCAAATTCATAGGGGATAATCATTAAGGTCAGTTCACTAAATTCTTAGCGATGATAGCTATACAATGTATCTGCCCTCTAAACGTCATGTTATTCTTCACTTTCAGAAGATTTGTGTGCTTCAGAAGCATACAGTATATGATGCAAAGTGCATCATTTTGGAATGTGTGGGAGTAGGCACATCTAAATCAGTAATATATGACATTAATATTAACTACACAGCGTACTTTTCAATAAGGTACTTTTTACTTTTACTATACTAACAGTCCCTTTCAGTACAAAGACATATGATGGCAATCATCTGTTTTTATTTAGGCATCATGTAGCCTAAATCTTACACATCTAATCCTTACCAAAACCATTTATTTTGAAGTGTATACACACCAAATGATAGGTTACCATAGGTAAATATCCAAATGTGGTTGATGGTTGTGGTTGTGGTTATCATTCACTGAATGTGGTCTTTTGCAACACAAAGTGCTCTTGTCAAAACAAATGTTCTTGGCGAAGCAGTGTGGGAGAGCCTTTGGTGCCACCCTCTGACGCGGACACTAAACCAGCACGTAGCACTCAAAACATCAGCCTTAAAGTTACTGTCCGCAATTCTATTCCAGCAGCCATTTTGACAATTGTCCTATTGCTGTCCGTTCTGTGTGTGCACAGGGAAAAATCCTTAAAATGACTGCTGAGCTCAGACTAACTTTTGCCAGATACACAGATTTTCCCTTCAAATTCTCATATAATGTCAAGGCTTTCCCCCTCTCTTTTCATTTGAACATTTTATAGGTTATCTGACAAGTATTGTCCACTAGCATGCTATCAGCCATAGGAAATTAACTGAATACTTAGATACTCATACAAAACAACCTGTATACCAGGCCTTAATTTCACTCTTAGGGCGTGGTCACACAGGGCACGGTTCACTTGTACCATGCCGGAGTACAGTTCTCTCTTGTTCTTGGTCCGCACTCACACTGCATACTATAAAACTGTAGGCCTACCCAAGCACAGCTGCTGTACTCTAGAATCTTTGCATAAACCCAACCGTGCAAAATATGTGTACACAGACTGTGTGGTATGAATTGTAGAGTTAGAGCATTAAACAGGACAGTGCCATCTCCAAAAGGAAATCTCCATTTCAATGTTTTGGTTTTTTGGAGGGGGGGGGGGGTGTATTGATGATGCAATGAATCAGCCTGGGATGCCAGAATTTGAAAGATCCTGTAAACGAAAATCTGAGATTTGTTCCTTTGATAGGTTAGAAAATGACAAGCATTGCTCTCTGCAGTAGATTAGCAAGATGCATTTGTGCATTTAACAGGTGTTTTCACTAATTAGCTCATGAATCTGGCTAATGGGTGCTTATTATGACCACCGCTAGCGTAGCGCTTTTGTGTGTATGTGTATGATTAATCCATGTGGGCAGGGCCTGAAGTTAACTTTTTTGGCCACCAGCCACTGTGGCAGGTGAATTTTGAAATCCACCTGCCACAGTGGTTTTTTACCAGCCAAAAATATTTTGTGCCCAAATAAAGGTGAACGACTCAGAAAATGCATAAGAATGGTTCTTGAACTTGTACAGAATACACATTACAGTGCTGTTGAGTTATTAACCAACTTAATCGCATTTATGACTAGACCTACATAATGACTTTTTTTGTCCCGATTACAAATGGGCAGAGTACTGAAAATCTAAAAGTAAAATTACTCCCTTCAAAAATTTAAAAGGAAAAGTAAATATTCCCAACTGAGAAATCTACTCAAGTAAAAGTAAAAAAGTACTTTGTTAATAAATTACTCAAGTAGGCCTAACATTTTTATATTTTTGATGGACCTTTAAAGGGATACAAAAGTATGCCTATTTGCTTTTCTCCTCCTCTGTAGGCTAATCATATAGTCAAACATATTTTAAAAGCCCAATTAAAATATATTTTATTTAATATACTTTGTCATATAGCCAGAATAAGCATTACGTGGCTATGGATTGAAAAGCAGTCTTCCAACACATTGCAGCTGATTCTTCTGCTTTGCATTGCTAGAATCTGGTTATAACTTCACCATACAATGTAACCTAAAAACAATGGCTATATTATGGGTAGACCTACAGTATATTTAGGCTATAATAGCCTAGGCATATCCACTCGGGCAGAGCGACAGAGCAGGCTATCTGTTTTCTCAGCCGCCCGTCTCATGTCATGTCCTGCAACATTGAGGCTATATAAATGAATGCTAGGCTTTCTAACTTGTATGCTCGATTTCCAGTACATTTGCTTTGCTTGTAAATTAAGTTGTAGGCCTACTTTCCTTCTCCAATGTGATTGTTGAACGATGCTGGCCAGAAATGAATATATGTGGAAGTTTCCGTGCCATGTCATACCTCTAGTCTCGTTGGCGCACCAGAAGATGCAGCAACTGGCAGGACGTCATTGCGTTAAATGAGTTGTTAGCTATATAGAACATCTACTCCTGTGTAGTAGGCTACATAGGCCAGCCATTACATTTATAATCGCGGGGAAACGTAGCAATGCATTCTGAAGCCCTGTTTCTTTTCTCCCACGCCGTTGTGTACCGGGGGAGAGGTGCTCTTTTCTCCCTCGAGATACTTTCTCCAATAATAAACTTGTTCTCGTAACGAAAGGCAATTGAAAATGTAGCAGAGTAAAGAGTGGCTCAAAAATGTTGTGTTGTCTTATTGGCTACCCGCCAACGTGGCAGGTAGATTGACAGTTTCACCCGCCAATCACAAAAGTTACCCGCATTTGGCGTGTGGGCGGGTGCCAATTTCATGCCCTGCATGTGGGGGTATAAAACAAATGAATTTAGTGACTGTACACCCATCGGCATCTAGATGGTGGTGTTGAGCAAAGGGTTGCTGGTAGAGCATGATTTTAAAGCAACACCAAAGAGTTTTTTGTACCTTAAAGGAACCGTATGTAAGATTGTGGCCAAAACTGGTACTACAATCACTTTCAAATTATTGTAGAGCGGTGACCCCCCCAACCCCCTGCCCCGAATGGCAGAGCTGGCAACCCGGATGCCGAAACACTACTGACTTTGTGATTAGTAGATAGGTGGAGGGTGGCACATCAGGCCAAAACACAACATGACAACATCAACATCAGTTGAGGGCTGCAACTTCACTTTTTAAATGACAATATCCTGGCCGGACTACTGTTGTCAGTGATATAAGCATTTAAAACGAACATGATTTTTCAATGTCAAGTGACATAACAGGGCCATTTTATGATTAATTGAAACACATTTCTTACATAAGGTTCGATGGAATAAGACATAAGAAACTACAAATTTGACTTGCATCTGATGTCGCAATACATCGTACTTTTATAAGTTATGCAAAATATTCTACCTTGTCTGTGGACATCGTTATTTGCAAAGCAGGTGCTGGATAAACAAATAGCGTACGTGCGACAGAGGGAAAGTTCTTTGGTGTTGCTTTAAATTCAGTAAAGGAAATCCTTCATTTAGGCTGCATTTCCAATATTTCCAGTATTTAGGATGCACTGTAGACAGGTATCTGGTCCATGCCCTGCTGTATATCTTCTATCAGCAAACCATCAATTAGCGTACGTTAGTGTTATGATATGATTTTGATATGGTTTCTTGATCTTATGACACTGAATGACCTCTAATGAACTGACTATTTGGAACAAAAGTCCCCTAATGATTTCAATATCAAAACATAACAATAACTCAATGTCCTTTTAATATCTTAATCCCAACACTCATAAAAATTACAACATAAAAATGTAATTTTGTTTGGTATTTTATTTATTTAAAGATGTAATAGGCTAGTCAAATTAAAGTCTGGACCATTACACTGAATGACAATTTTGCACTTTATGACATTACCAGTTTTTCATATATTTTTGCACTGCATTTTCATTAAATCTAAGTATAATAATAAAGTAGATAATGACGTTTCACTTTATATACTAGCCTATTTATGTATTTAACATAAATGTATTTATTCTCTTTTTTGTTAATTTAATGTATCCGGACCCCAAAAAAGGCTTGTCATGTCTTTGACCCTTTACTTTACGTTTAGCCTTTGTAGCCTAAACCATGGTCTTCCTTACTTGAAACTCCTTTGTTGAAGTAGTCTAGTGGTGTTTAGGAATGAACGTTGATGGTAGAAGATGATAAGGAAAGGAGCTACAAATACTGTATAACACACACTCTCACGCACACACACACATATTTAAACAAAAAAAATATTTTCGCGGAGAGGATGTAAAGGACTGAGCGGCGGTCATATTTTGTACTGCTATGCGGTACATCTAGTTATCATTTCAGAGTAATGACACACTTTTCTGTGATCTTGGTTTACAGGGACTGTAAGTTCTGGTAGTCGTATCCCTTCCCTTCCGCCATTTGATATTGATATGTTCACCCTGTCTCAGGGGGCATTTCAAATCATCAATCCCATCGGTTGGTAGTTTAATAACTCTATTGGCTGTATAGGCTGCATGGTGTAGGCGTACCCTTCCTGCAGTAGAACTCTGACATCAATCTGCAGATTTCAAAATGCCTTTCAAAAAGTCTGTCTTGTGGTGTCAACAGAGTTTAGTCAGCAACCAGTTTATGTTAGTTTATGTTAGTTCATGTTCTGTCAGAGTATCAGTTTATACTTTAAACAACAGTGGCAAGACTTGCTTTAAAGGACTTTGGTATCAATTTACTGATCAGCCAGAAAATTATGACTGCTGACAGGTGAAGTGAAAAGCTAATTATAATGGCACCTTTTAGTGGGTGGGATATATTAGGCAGCAAGTGAACATTTTGTCTTTGAAGTTGACAAGGGCCTAATCAGCAAAAAATGTAGCTCTTGTGGGATGTCTGCAGTGGTCAGTAGCCTACCTATCAGACATGGTCCAATGAAAGCAAACCAGAGAACCAGCGACATGGTCGTCATGGTCAAGGCTTATTGATGTGCATGGAAAGCAAGTTCTGTGGTTAGATTGAAAAGAAGAGCTATAGCTCAAACTGAAATGGTAATACTGGTTCTGATAGAAAAGTGTCTGAACGCGCATTGCATCACGATTAGCCGCAGACTGGTCAGGGTGCCAATGCTGACCCCTGAAAGCATAAAATGGGCATATGAGCACCAGAACTGGACCTCGGAGCAGTAGAAAATGGTGGCCTGGTCCGATGATGAATAACATTTTCTTTTACATCATGACGATGGTCAGGTGTATGTGCATCGCTTGGGGAAGACACCCGGATGCAATGAGGGAAGGAGGCAAGCTGGTGGAGGCAGTGAAATGCTTGGATGTTACTACCTTATAATAAGAAATTCATATGGCTGGAATATTTCTTGTCCGGCCTTTTCTTATGAGATAAACGCAATCGCAATGTAGTGGGCACTCAAATGCATTTCTTTTGTGTAAATAATCATTATTTATGGTAGGCCTAGGCCTACATGAATACATGGTCTAAAGTCTAACTAAACCTATCCGAGACTTAAGCATGAATGTTTGTGTTGCCTATTTATTTACGTAGGTCCTACTTTTGCATTCTTTGAGAAAGACGGTTTCATATGTCAGCTTGTGTTCATGTGTCAGACTTAAAGGAACACGCCACCCAATGTCAGTAGTAATATATGTTCTTACCTTAACTTTCACGAGTTGAGTCATACCTCTCCCGTGTCCGTACGTGCACTCAAACGCTCTGGTGCGCGGCTGGACTGTGTTAGCATGTTGCTATGCTAGCGGGCTTTGACGGCAACTAAGCGTAGAAGTAATCAAAAACATCCACGTTTTACCGACTTAAATACAGTTGCACGAGTAGTTGATAGAAATGCTACGGCCATGCAACATGAAACGTGGCGATTTTCCAAGCGAATAAACCGGAGAACTACAATGTGTGGCGCAATAGCACTTGGGAGTACTTCGACCTAGCGTAGTAGTATTGTTAACACCTAATTGTAGATCCTATCCACCACAGAGTTTAGAATCCATGCTGGATCGACCCTCAGCCTCTCCCTCCCCTCTGAGCGAGAGAGAGGCACACACACTAGAAATGCGCTGATGGGCTATTATTTCAACCATAACTGCATAGCAAAACTTATCATCCGTCAGCCATCTATCAGCACCAAAGTTTTTTGACCAATTTTCGAAACCACACCCGCCCACCATCCTCTGGTTGTTTTAATGTAGGCTATGGGTGATGCAGCGCTGCTGACGTGAGGCTAGAAAGCCCTTGCCTGTTCTAGAAAGACTGATCTAATGCAGCAAATATATGAAAAGGCTAAAGTCGTACATTGGCTATGTTGTAGTCTATCCCCAGAATATCAGCAGCAAACTCAGTCTCTGTCTCGCAAAACAGTCTCCAAATAAAACGCACATCGGCCTGTTGCCTATTCTGCCAGCTTGTGACAATATATCGTCCAAAATGCTTGATTGCATTGCATTCTCCACATTTTTAGCTAAATTTTCATGTACCACATCAGCATTTTTGTTCAGTGAATCTTTTGTAAATTGCTTTAGCCTACAATTACCGTCGGGCCTATAGGCGTATTGCCTGGCTTGCCTCAGCTTCAGTCACGTCCTTTTACAATTTTATCATTGTAATAAAAAACGCAATTGGCCACATAATTTCAACATGCTCCTGGCCTACTAATTAATGCCTATTGTACTTTATTTTTTGCAAAAAAAAAGAAATCCTTGATAAAATAACAAGTCATTCACATTATAGGCTACTTTACACACTGTTATGTCAGGGTGACTGACAAGCCTGTTCTGAAGACTCCCATTCATTTTGACTGCACGAGCGCGTCTTTTTCAGACAGACAGCATTTTATAGCAGGCCATCGGACAAATATGACGCCTCGATATTAAAGAAACTCCGACTCCATTCATTCTGAAAGTCCACCGCACAACGTGCATGTTCACATTTTTAGTAAAAACCGCAAAACTTGCTTGCTTGCCTACACATCTAAGTTTTCCGACTATTTTTCGTACCTTCTTTTTCCGCTGGATGTTATTGAGTTTGTAGAAGTTGTAGCTCTTACGTTCTGAACATCTCGCACTGCCATCGCCCGATGTCATTTCTGAGTCATATCACTCTCTGTCTCTCTTTTAAATGCCTATTCCCTGAATGGTAGGCTACAATTATGTGTTTTATATAGGCCTATAGGCTAATATCGAAACAAAATAACCCAGGCAGTCTCATCTAGGATATAACACAGGTTGAAGTCAACGTCAAGTTGGTTCTATTTAGGGAGGTGAATGTGTGTAAACATCTGTAGATGACTCAGAAATGACATCGGAAGATAAGGAGTATAGTGGCAAGAGGCAAGCCGAAGGCTGCTGACAAGGGCCCGACGCTATTGTAAAGCAATTTACAAAAGATTCACTGAACAAAAATGCTGATGTGGTACATGAAAATTTTGCTAAAAATGTGGAGAATGCAATGCAATCAAGCATTTTGGACGATATATTGTCACAAGCTGGCAGAATAGGCAACAGGCCGATGTGCGTTTTATTTGGAGACTGTTTTGCGAGACAGAGACTGAGTTTGCTGCTGATATTCTGGGGATAGGCTACAACATAGCCAATGTACGACTTTAGCCTTTTAATATATTTGCTGCATTAGATCAGTCTTTCTAGAATAGGCAAGTGCTTTCTAGCCTCACGTCAGCGCTGCATCACCCATAGCCTACATTAAAACAACCAGCGGATGGTGGGCGGGTGTGGTTTCGAAAATTGGTCAAAAAACTTTGGTGCTGATAGATGGCTGACGGATGATAAGTTTTGCTATGCAGTTATGGTTGAAATAATAGCCCATCAGCGCATTTGTAGTGTGTGTGCCTCTCTCTCGCTCAGAGGGGAGGGAGAGGCTGAGGGTCGATCCAGCATGGATTCTAAACTCTGTGGTGGATAGGATCTACAATTAGGTGTTAACAATACTACTACGCTAGGTCGAAGTACTCCCAAGTGCTATTGCGCCACACATTGTAGTTCTCCGGTTTATTCGCTTGGAAAATCGCCACGTTTCATGTTGCATGGCCGTAGCATTTCTATCAACTACTCGTGCAACTGTATTTAAGTCGGTAAAACGTGGATGTTTTTTATTACTTCTACGCTTAGTTGCCGTCAAAGCCCGCTAGCATAGCAACATGCTAACACAGTCCAGCCGCGCACCAGAGCGTTTGAGTGCACGTACGGACACGGGAGAGGTATGACTCAACTCGTGAAAGTTAAGGTAAGAACATATATTACTACTGACATTGGGTGGCGTGTTCCTTTAAGGGAAAAGCATTTTGTTCTGTCAACTTGTCCATGTGATCTCCTAAACGAGCTTTCAATTGGCTGTTGGTTAAACCCTCCTTTAGTGACGACACAAGACAGCATTGACACATTGCCCGAAAGAATGTGAATTAACTCAGACCTACTCTCACAGAACCGGTATTGGATTCTCAACTTCATCCACACAGGAAACATAAGAAAATACTTAGTTGGCGAAGAGTTTAGTCGTAGGTAGGGTAACTTTACTGGTGCTTTGTTTTATGGAGGCTATTTCAAATTATTCGAGAATATCGGGTTATTTTGGGAGAGATCATTGAACAGCATTTCACTTCGCTGATATATCGAACATTTAACTTTTTCTACAAAGCTAATTAACCTACTGAACTTCGAGAGATGGACGAAATACGTTGCTTTTCCTCAAACAGAACTATCTTGTGCTTATTTGATGTGGATGGCACGCTGACATCACCAAGAGAGGTCAGTTTTGCAATATCTTGGATTATTAAGCCGTTTGTATATAACTCTGTATTTTGCAATAGAGGCTGCATGCGCAATATCCCGAGTTTGCGTACTGGCAATTATAGGATAGGCTATAGTTTTGCTTGGATTGCATGTTCTTTTCTTACGTAACACCATAGGCTATTTCAAGGATGATGCTCTTGTTGTTGAAGGCTTGATAACCTTACTTACCTAACTTACGCACTGAAAACAAACCATAACTTGCCCTATACCCCATGGTAAAACAAATATATAGACCATTATCGATATCATACCCCTACATTTGAAGTTATTCAATGATTATTTATTTATTTATTTATTTGTCTGAATGTCTGATTTTGCTGTATTAAAGCATTTATTATCATTGACGCAAACCGCTGATTTGACCGTTATAAACACAGATTTAAACATATAAATCAACTAATGTCAGGTTGTTTTGGATCGCTACATTAGCTACAACACATTCTCGAGAACGCGGTGTTCTCCGCTATTCGTATGGGCTGTATTCATAGTCGTCAGTGGATCTGAGGGTAGCCCAACCTCATCACGGCGTCAGTTTAATCTTATGGTAGGCTACTAAAGGAATGGTGCATTGTCGTGTCTCCAATCTCAAGGTCGTCTGTAGAGCAGACACATCTTTGATCGTAAATTTTCCTCAAGCTATGGCGAGGGATAGTTTCCGTCGTATCAATCAGTAGGGTAGGCTTTTTCACCATGATTGAAAAGTTTGGGCGAGCTGATCCCTGTTTTGCCATCCAGGAAATACTGCTGCTATTAACCGTTTGCTTAATATTTTACACAAGGTTAACGCACCAGAAGCAAACTAGCAAACTGGACAGCAGCACGCGCAACTTATGACACTCCTTATCAGTATTGCTCGCCCAACGTGCAAGAACCAGTTACATGAGGCAGGGTGTCATTAAATCACAGAGCTGAATGTTCAGTCCCTACCATAGTGTTCCGTGCTCAGTAATCACACAACGTGTAATTTTGATTTTGAGCCAGCTGATGATGGGGCTAGTGTTGTGACCCACCTGTCAGACTGTTGAGAGCAGTTTGTGACATTATAATTGTCAGTCAGACAGGAAAATAGTGTAGCCTACCCTTTAAGTAAAGGTACATTTGTTATGTTTACCTTGTGTTATGTGTTGTAATCTTGTGAGTATTAGTACTTTTTGATAGAATTCTCTTCATTATGTTGTCCTCATGCAGAAGATCGACCCGCAGCTGGATGCTTTTTTCCAGTCCCTGCGGAAAAAGGTGAAGATTGGTGTGGTGGGAGGGTCAGACTACAGCAAGATTGCAGAACAGTTGGGAGATGGCGATGAAGGTGAGTGTTGTATCCCCCCATTCACTTTTCTTGACACCTTGATGTGAAGAATAGAACTGATCAAAAGACTTTCAGTACCTGATGAAAATAAGAAAACGAGGACCATTTCACTCACTGATGAGACTGCCAAGATAAATGGTTAAGAGAATCCTGCTGCACACCTCATAGATGTGATCTGCTTACGTCTGTTGGCCCCACTGCATGTTGACTGAGTGTGAAAAAAAAGCATGTTGACAGAGATCACATGCTGATAGCACAGTTCACTGACGTACCTGTGACATTCCCATACGTGAATGCACTGGCCTGACCTAGTGACCTTGAAAGGGAATCGAGCATGTCTGGCCAAGTAAACAAAGAGTTGTGGAATGTGGGAGAACTGGCAGCATACGACCTGCCGCTCCCGACCAGACAGAACGCAGACATTCGGTCATGTTCATCACACTGTCCAATTTAAAGAACAGGAGAGAGTCTTTACAGCAATTCTGGATCAGGCTGGCTTTACATTGGGGCTAATCTACAATGCTGTAATCCTACAATGTCCAAGAATGGCTGTCCTTAAAGGGAGGGTGGCTATTTGTGTGTCTTGTCATGGGCTCAAAGTCTTAGTTCATGTAAGGTCTGATGCATGCTCTGACCCTTTCTCTTGTAGTAATCCACAAGTATGACTACGTGTTTGCTGAGAATGGAACGGTGCAATACAAAGATGGCAAGCTCCTCTCCAAACAGGTAATTCAGACTGCAATGACAAAAAGTGTTGCAATATGGTGCACTTATCTCTGATGTTGCAACGGTCGCTGTAGCTGATCTTCTCCTCTGCCAATGTCTTTGAAGGGTAGAGTTTATTAGCACTCTGCAAAGCTACCTCATGTGCTGTGCACCTAGTCTGTGGAGTCACACATGACATAGGCCGTGGCAACTATACTCAGACATAGGTCATGTTTGAGGTCATGCTTGACATTGTCTCTTCTCAGTAAACTTCATACATTTTTATGACCCCTTAACCCACCATCAGGGACACTCCCTCAGATCACCACCAAGACGAGAGCCATGTGCATTTATAAAGTCCCACCAAGTCTGGCCAAATGAACAGTGTCTGGAGCCACAGCTGGTGCTTCTTACCCAGTTATAATATTGTAATAGTGCTGGCAAGGGATTTAGCTTCAAAACATCCAGTTGAACTGCTTTTTAATCTCTGTAGGCTATTCAGAACCAACTGGGAGAGGAGCTTCTGCAGGATCTCATCAACTTCTGTCTGCGCTATATGGGACTGATCAAACTGCCCAAGAAAAGGTTGGATTTCTCTTATGTAGCCAGAATTGCACATCATTTGTAAAAGTGTTGGAAAAAATAGATAGGTACTACATCTTGGCTTTGTCCGAAATTGAAAATAATTCTGCCTTCTAAGATAGCATTCAGTGATGGCAAGGCATCAAGGCATTAAATCAAATATACAATTCTGCCTTCTAGAACACCTTAATTTTGCCAAAGTTTGAAGCCAGAATACATGTATCCTTAGTGACTCATTAGACAGTTGAAGGCAGCTAGGCAGCTGATAGCTGCCTTCCGTTTTGGACAGACCCATTGACCTTTCTCCCCATTAACCACATGCCAAGCTTCAGTGCAAGGATGAGTTATAACTTGTTAATGAATTGAACACTGTTGATCCTAACACTCCTTGTCTGAATCCCAGGGGCACTTTCATTGAATTCCGCAATGGAATGTTGAACATTTCTCCCATTGGAAGAAGCTGTACTCCAGAAGAGCGCCTTGAGTTCTCTGAAATTGACAAGGTAACTGTGGACCAACTTTAAACAATAGTTTCCCCACATGCTGTATACTTGGTACAGAGTGGTAGTGTAGTACAATATATAGACACATCTCACCCTAAAATACACAAACAAACCTGCAGTGTAGTTCCTCAAGCAAGTAGCTCTCTGCAATTTAACAATTTCCCCAAATGTGAATAGGATAATAATAATACACCGTGCCGTACCTTTCCAGGTACTCAACAGATAACTCTTTGCATTAGAGTAACTCAGTGAAGTGTTGAATGGAAACGGGGGTTGGGATGCCATGTGGTATTTAACCCTGTAAATGCAGTCAGAAGCAGAGCAACATTATTAATGGGAGCTTTTTTGGTGTGCTGAGTCTGCACCCAACCAATAGTGTTTTTGGGATGTGTGTGTCTTCCCCTGTGACCCTGTAACAGCAGGTTTTCATTCCTTCCCTTTGCACAGAGAGAAAAAATCCGGGAGAAATTTGTTCAAGCCCTTCAGCAGGAGTTTGCTGGGAAAGGATTACGTTTCACCAGAGGTGAGCAAAATGGCTAGGTGGCATTTGGGGCCAATGGAAGTTCTTCATATTCTCTTACTTGGTTTTGATCATAATCAGGGTCTGCACATGCTTATGTATGTATAAATGTATAAATGTAATATCACATCCAGCTCTAGAAAGAGGTTTAAAAAATGTCCCCTTACAGTCATATTTTTGTTTTATCCTTTCTCAACCTGTTAACCAGCCCATTCCCCCAACTGTGGATACATTGGACCTGTTTGTCCTCTTTTATCATAGGGTCCTCCCAACGGGGCTATTTCCGTGGTTGCACCACTTAGCACTTGAAAAGGCCATCATCCATAGTCCCTCTCTCTATCCCCTCTTGCAGCCAGGGATGTTTTTCTCTGGCGTGTGAGAACGTGGGTGTTTGTTCACGGTGGAATGAGTTGTTTTGCTCAGTTAATGATCTGTGAAAATGTACTGTGGACAGACACACAAACAGCCTGCAGGGATGTTTTTTCCAGCAGGAAAGTTATCTAGCCATGATAACACAATTAGCTGAAAGGCTTTAACAGTAGGACAGGACATGTTTGTCCATGATAAGGAATTATGAGGAAAGTAATGTCTTTTATGACTGCTCTCCTCGTTGACGACTGATATGACTGTGGCAGAGACACACATTCACATTTCTGTTTTTGTTTTGCGAATCTACTGTCATGCAGTTTAAATAGCAGCACTTTATGGTTTGTTGTTATTGCTCCTCCCAAATAAACCTGTTTAGTGTATGACAAACAGACATGTAAATACATGCACCAGGATGCTGCTTTTTAAGCTCTCTCTCTCCCAAGAAATCGGTTAATGTTTCTGTTCACATATTGTTACACTGTTAAACTAACTCCAACATGGTACGTGCCATGTAGTCTTCCATGCTGTCTGTACATCATTAACATCTTGGGGCAGTGTCATGTACCTAGGACAGTATCTCAGCTCAGTTATATTATCATTCTGCTTGAGTCTCTTTCCCATTTTATGCAATCTTTCTGCCCATCTAGACTGGCTTGAGTAATGATTATGCAGGTTTTTTTGCCATTTGCCAGGGCAATGTGCGAAATGCATATATCTGGCCTTTCATTGCCTTTTCTCTGGCTTTATGACCGGGGGTTGGGTTAGAACATATGCACAAGAGGGCTGAGCAAGTTGGGGGTGTGCACCAGCAGACTTTCTGATTGGCTGCTGACCTGCCAGTTTCTGCCTTTGTTGGAGAGCTCAGTGCACTCTGGGATTTTTCCACAAAGTAGTTAAGTCTGGGACTTAAGACGGAGGGGCACAGCATGTAACAATGCCTGTCAAGAGGCATATAAACTGACCACTGACACACTGTAACCACGGTGACTTTGCTGATGCATGTTTGTGGTTTGGAATTGAAGCAAGCTCTCTCACCACTACCAAATGAATTGCTTGGCAAACTTGCAAGCTCACAAACAGGGCAGACCCAGAGACCATAATGTGTTCAGGGCTGCTTGGAAACCACCAGAAATTGGCATTCCAATCCCAGTAAGACATGCATGCATGTCCCTGCACAAATGCAGTGTATGTGCAGTGTGTTGAAGACTGAGGCCCTGCATTGAGTCTGCCAAGGGGTGTTGCTTGCGCAGAGCATTCATGGACCTTATCAAAGATCTGTGTTGTCAGACTAATCACCCCACGGCTGGGTTCAAACGCCTTTGTACTTCTAAGCTTTGAGTGGACTGATCACTGGAGTCTCTGTTTTGCTGCAGAACAGGGGGGTTGTTTTTCAGCTGTGTCACTCTCAAAACAGCTGCAGCAGTTGTCTTATCTGCAACAGACTGTTGTTGGTGCTTAAAACCACTGTGTGAACCCGTTTTTGCAGTAGATTGGGTTGGCTATGGGTCCTCTTTTTCTAAATCTCAGAGAATCTTAGCAGTTATCCCTATTGGGATTACATCTTCATAAATTGATTCCAAGAGCAATCTTTTCCTTTGTCTGAAAGACACACTATAAGTGAGTCTGTGCACAATTTTGACTAGATATGATTGGACCACGGTAAATACTAGCTCTTGAAAAACCTCCTGTGTCTGTAAAGACTGTGAGGCAAGTTACTACATACTTTAGAGTTTGTGAAATTCATGATCTGAATAAAAAATGTTTCACTGGTCTTGGGAAACAAACACACAGCAGTCACAATGGAGAATAAAGGGAAAACAATATGTGAAACATGTTAAACAACAAAAGATCCTCAGTACCTGAAACTATCACAACAATAAAGGTGAAAGTAATCAAAATAAATCCAAAAGGGTAGATATAAAGGAAATACTATGGTCACCAAATTAAACCCACCCACATTTAGCTGATATAGTAAAGTAGCCTAGATACAAAAAGACACATCAAACTTTTAATTTAATTTCATGCAGTATTCCATTAGTATAGCAAAAGTGCACCCCGCCCTATGATTCATGGTACATAATGAAACTGATACGTGCTGCACAACATGACCACCAACATGACCAACTCATGGATACATGAGAGTGTGGGCTGTTCAACTGGTATCTTGCAGTATATTGGGTGCACTGGATGATTGGAAGTCATGTCTTCAGTCACTATGTACTGTACAATATGTTGCAAACAACAGGCAGGTTGTAACCATGAACAGGAAGGAGGAAGCTCTTATCTATATGGCTGCAAAATATACTAAACTAAATAACTCTTCAGCGGCATGCTTCTGACATTTTAAGCCCTAAGCAACCACCCGTGCTGCCTATGACATGGCCTACCCTTGCATGAAACATGTAACATATAATAAAACAGAAACAAAGGTCAAAATAATGGACCCATGTGCACCAAAGACTGTCAACATGATGACAAAACTGAAAGAAGTTTAAAACGAGTATAAACAAAAAAAGCTGATGTGTGGATCACATCATCAACAAATGCACCAGTTCGGAAGAGTCAATTCTTTGATGATTGTTTGCGGAGCCTTACTGGCTATGCCTGGTTAAGCTGTGCTGGTGTAATTGATGAAACAGTGCCCCCATGCTGTTTGTCTCTCTACAGGCGGTCTGATCAGCTTTGATGTGTTCCCTGAAGGCTGGGACAAGAGGCTGTGTCTGCAGGTCCTGGAGGCCGAGGGCCTGGATGCCATCTACTTTTTTGGCAACGAGACAGATCTGGTGAGTGAGGGAGGAGCGGCAAAGGTTGGGCTTAAAAGGGCACCACACTAGGGCTGAGTTGTAGCCTAAAGAGGGGGTTTAAAGGAGAATTCCGGTGATTCTTTTTTGTTGTTGTTGGTACGAAACCCCCCCAAAAACAATCGGCTCTACCTAGATGAAGTTGCTGCAGCCAACAGCTAGAGTAGCCAAGCAGCTACAGTGCTACACTCTAGGGGCATGGACATGGGGGCTCATTAACATGCCCCCAAAGTGTAGCACTGTATGTTTGTTTTTTTCGTCGGAATTCTCCTTTAAGGGCAGATGGAGGGTACTGGGAGAAACAAGAAATAAACAGAGGACGTTTTGAAGATCCAGGCACAGATCATGCCATTAAGTCGCATGCTTGTTTATCAAAAATCCTCATGACACAGTTGTTGCCTGTAGTGACTGTCAGTTCTGATTTGTTCATCTCCAGGGTGGAAATGACTACGAGATCTTTGAGGACCCACGCACCATCGGTTTCACCGTCTATTCTCCCAAGGACACGGCGAGGCTCTGTCGAGAGCTCTTCTTCAATGCCCCTCCCAATGAATCATGATGGCCTTGAGAAGAGAAGAGCAATGTCCTTCCAGGAATAGACTCTCTTGCCTCTACGTTTGGGAGTGCACTGGTGACAAGTGCTCCTTCAGCCAAACCAAGGGAGCATCACTTTCATCTCTACATAGTGTACAGACCACTACTGATTTTATAATATATAATTTAATATATATATATATATATATATATATATATATATATATATATAATATCTTTTTGTTTTCACTGTCATTGTGAATGATGATGATGGTGATGATCATCATTCTGGAGTACTGGAACTTTTAAAGGGAACAATTTCTCAGCACCCCCTTGATGTGGTGCTCGCCACTTTGTGGAATTTTTTTGGTACAAATGACTTTGGCCTGTTGCTTTTAAAGCTGAGAGCTCTGACAAAGATGGACAATGGATGAACAAAATAGCTTTGTTTCTAATCTCTGTTTTGTGATCCTGTGGAGGGAGGGGAGGGGGGGTATTGTGTTTCAAATCAAAGTCGGATAATATTTCTCATGGTTAAATATTCACAAGCCTCCAAGACTTGTACATGTAGATAATCCATTGTGAATACCACTGCATCAGTGTGGGGTGTGTGTACTAGTTTTGCACTCAGACTGACACAGTGAGCATACTTTGTTGGGGATGATCAGTTTACATTGTGAATGTAGCAAGTGAGGGGAGTTATTCATTGCGACGGAGCAAAACATTCCCAGCAGACAGTGTTCGGTGAATCATTCCCCTTTACTGAAAGCAACTGCCAGCCAACAGAATACAAACAGCATGTCATTTGTAGGACATGGCTCTTTTGGGTGCTTATCCCAGTGACTGATGTTTTGTATACTATTTATTATTAGTCCTCTGCCTTGCAAGAGCTACAGGGCAGAGTAGGTGATTGATTAGGAGTCTACAATTGTTGTCTACAAAGCATTGATTATGTAAATTGAAATGTGAATTGTACATGTTGACATATATCGTAGACAACTGTGCTGCACATCTATAGCAGAAGCCATAAGCAGGAGTCACCACATAAAGCATGATTACTCTCCAGCTATCTTGCATTCTCATACTTCATTACTCCTTCGGATGAGTTGGAATGTCAAAGTAGCATCCATGTAAACACTCCCACCACTGTGAGGGAAAAAATCATTTACAGGCTCTGTGTGTGTGTGTGTGTGTAAGATATGATTGTTGACAGACACACAAACACATCCTGCGGTAACAAGTGAGACCATTGTGTGGGTGGTGTGGGTTATTAGCATTGTATTGCTTATCCCACCACATTATTTGAGTTTACATTTAAACTATACACTTAGTGTATGAATGCAAAGTACATCACGTCAATAAAGATTTTCAATTAATGAATGAACTACTTATCTTACTGCTTAGCATTGTACTGTATATCCCAGTCACATCTTAATACATGCTTTTAGGTATTCATCAATCTATATATTTCTTATCATTTAGGACAGTTTATATAAAACAGATCTTTGCTCCAAATATAAGGATTATGGCTGATGTAACGTAATATAAAAATGTTTGCAGCACAGGAAATTGTTACACAATAGGCTGTTACTTAGACACAGATTTCCTATCATTTCAAAATGGGATTCATTATCCAGATACACTGTCAGTCAGACTACCGTGTTATATTAATGTTAGGGTAATACATTAAGGACCAGCACTATTCAGGAAAGTTATTCAGAATAATAAATGATATATGATATTACAATATAAAAAGAGAAGCCAGCACAACTACATATCTTAATCATAAATTGTTTAATAACTCTCAAATTCACATTAAGATTACTTCTAACACCAGTCACAGTGATCTGACCGGAAAGAAAAGTGCTCAGAAATGTACCAACTCAATATTTAAATATGAAAGTACATATAGTACCACAAACATTACATGAAATAAAGTCAAATACTGACAAACTCAAGCATAGAAAAGATGCATAGAACTCTGAATCAAAAAATAAAAATAAATAAGGTGGAAACATGCAATTAATCCACAACCAATTACATGATGAATGTTTGGATGACTTAACAGTTATTTCAAAATACCTCTAATCCTTAATATATATGATTTTGCGTATTCTGAGTTGGAAAATTATTGTTTTGTAGAAAATAACTAACTATAGTAACTACAATTTAAAGTGTTCTTTTACTCACACAATTATTTTGATATGGCTACGGCTGCTTTGACAAAGTTCTGATAGGTATCTACATAGAAGCTGATTATTTGCCCTGAATAGCCCCAATTGTTTCAGTATGGGTGTTGTGGTAAGTTTGGCAGTAAATTGTATTCAAGTCATAAATGTCTTCTTTGACTATGGATCCCAATCCAGCGTATAATTTTACATTGAAAATCCCTTATCCTAGCAACCAAACACAAACAAAATAAGAGTAATAAATTAGAAAATAAATATCTAAATAAATAAAGGCCAAAGTAACAAGCCAGGTGCTGACTGTACTCAGAAGAACAATAATCATTGCTTGTGTTACCATCATAGACTCCCACTCAAGTAAATTGGTCTCTATCTCATTGTATCGAGCATCCCCTGTGTCTTGCCTTACATTCCCACGCCCTGACACAACAACCAACACAACTTTGGTTTCCAATTCTTCTGTCAACTTGGAATTTCCCTTCAAGATGCTTATCCAGCAACCTTCAGTGTCCCATTTCTCACTTCCATCCACCTTTCACAGTAACTCCATCTAACCTGAGCTCCCCTCTTCTTCCTTTACCAGCCACCCCGCCCCGCTCTGCTCCGACCCACCCCAACCCTCCCCACCCTTCCCGCTGTGTTCAGAGGACCAGGACCAGGACCAGAGCCTAGGAGCTGATTATCTGGCCTGACCAGGTCTCATGCTTCGTTCCTGGGTTCAGGTGAGTGATGACCACATCCACGGCCTGGACCTTGAGGTTTTTGGGTGGAACGGGGCAGACCTTGTAGGTGACCTCGTCCCCCTCCACTGGCACATACTCCCCTTCGATGCTATGAGACACAAAACAAAGAGGGACATTTTAGAATGCTATAAAAAAGAATTCTATTATTTACAAATTATGTCAACCCTATATTTAATTGAGAATAGTTCAAACACAGCACATCAATTGTTGAAGGAGAGAAATGTGACTATTTCATGGAAAATATAAGCACATTTTGAATTTGATGTCAGCAACATGTCTCAAAAAAGTTAGGACGGGAGCAGCAAAAAGCTGGAAAAGTTGTGTAATGATAAAGACAACAAAAGGAGGAACATTACACAACTAATTTTGTGAACTGGAACCATGATTTGAACCATCTTGTTTGCGTGCCTGCCCCACCCCCACCTCCCAGTCTCTCCAGCTCTGCATCCCGGGGACATCAAACGATCTGAGCCCCATCACCCCACGCCCTGCCCCCACCTGATGCCTCCTTGCCTGTGCCTGTTGAGGTGTCCAAAACTCTGGCTACCCTGACAGGGGCATCAAGGAGGTGGTCATCCCCCACCCCACCTCATTACCAGTGCAACACTCACCCCCACCATCACTGGATATTGCACCCCTCCCCCACATGGCGACCACGAACAACGAGGTGACAACGACTTCAGTCAACAGCCATCAGACACACAGACCCCAGATGCTGCACCCCTCCCCTCCCCCCTCCATCATCACTGCTGATCAGGCTATCGCACCTCTCCCCCACATGGTGACCACGAGTAGTGCGGCAACAATGGCTTCAGCCAACGGCCATCAGTCTCTAGCCACACGACAACCCTCTCAGAAGCATCCCTCCTCCTCCTCCCCCTCATCCCCCCCATCATTACAGCTGATCAAGTAAGTTATCTTTTAAAAAAACTTCATCCTCGTAAGGCAGCCGGGCCTGACAGACTGTGTCCAAGGCTGCTCAAGGCCTGTGCTGCTGAACTGGGGGAGCCACTGAAGCACATCTTCAACTGGAGTCTACGTCTCGGACAAGTTCCAACACTGTGGAAGACATCATGTCTCACCCCCGTCCCCAAGAAGCCACACCCCAGTGAGCTTAATGACTTCAGCCCTGTCGCTCTAACATCAAATGTGATAAAAACAATGGAGCGACTGGTCTTAGGTATGCTCAGACCCCAGGTACGCCATGCACTAGACCCGTTACAGTTTGCATACCAGGAGAAAGTGGGCGTGGACGACGCCATCACTTATCTTCTACACAGGACACATTCTCACCTAGACAAGGGGAAAAGTGCTGTGAGAATCATGTTCTTTGATTTCTCAAGTGCTTTTAACACCATCCAACCCCTCGGACTGGGAGACAAGCTCTTGCAGATGGGTGTGGACGCTCACCTGGTAACCTGGATTACAGATTACCTGACCGAGCGACCGCAGTTCGTCTGACTGAAGAACTGTCTCTCTGACACTGTGATCAGCAGCACCGGAGCGCCACAGGGAACTGTGCTCTCTCCAGTCCTGTTCACCCTGTACACATCTGACTTCTGCTACAACACCGAGTCATGCCACATGCAGTAGTTTTCTGACGATACTGCAATTGTGGGGTGTATCAGGGACGAGCAAGAGGAGGAGTACAGGAGCCTGGTGGACTTTGTGCATTGGTGCAAACTCAATCACCTTAAACTCAACACTTCAAAGACCAAGGAGATGGTGGTGGATTTCCGCAGGTCTAAGCCCACTCTGCTACCAGTCTCCATTGATGGGGTCAATGTGGAGGTGGTTAGCACCTACAAGTATCTGGGTCTCCACCTGGACAATAAACTGGACTGGTCAGCCAACACTGATGCACTCTACAAGAAAGGACAGAGCAGGCTGTACTTCCTGAGGAGGCTGCGGTCCTTCAATGTGTGCATCAAGCTCCTCAGGATGTTCTACCAGTCTGTTGTGGCCAGCGTCCTCTTCTATGCAGTGGTATGCTGGGGAGGAAGCGCAAAGAAGAAGGATGCTGGGCGACTTGACAGGCTGGTAAGGAAGGCTGGCTCTGTAGTGGGAGCTGAACTGGAGTGCATCACTTCAATATCTGACAAAAGGACCCTGAACAAACTGATCAACATCTTGGACAATGAATGTCATCCACTCTACAGCACTATTAAAAAGCAAGAGCTTGATCAGCTGGAGACTTCGCTCACTGCCATGCACAACTGAAAGGCTGAGGAAGTCATTTGTCCCCAGGGCCATTGAACTGTTCAATGCCTCACTAAAGGGAAGAGGAGAGATAGACTTCTCTGCATAGTCTGTCTGCCTCTTCACCCCCTCTATGTTTGGATACTGTCTGTCCACTAGCCACTTTTACCACTGTCTTTCTGCCTCACTGTTTGCGTGCTATATTAGCACATTAGCACATATGCATAACCCCTCCCTCCATGCCACAGCCGAACTGTACCTTTTCTTAAAATAGTTAAATATATAGATATATATACATAACTTTACTTTATTTCTGCATTGTTGCACTGTTGGACTTACTTGCACTATCACCATGACACTCATTCACACAGAGCACCTTACCTTACCTTACTATGCACAGAGAATCAAAGGCTCAGTCCCTGCCTCAGTCATTGCAAGCGCCTCTGATTGATTAATCACCACTATGTGGATACTGTTTTTAGAATTGATTTAGATTAAGTGTTAAGTGTTGCCTCTGCGACAAAGCAACTTACTCGGAGATGTGGACAAATATGTCTTCCCCACCGTGGGAAGGACGGATGTAGCCATGCCCCTGTGACCTGGAGAAGTTTTTGCACACACCCTTGAAGACTGGTCCTGAGGTGGCCCGCACCGTGCTGGTAAGCGGAAAGCAAAGTACAGACACAGAAACATTGAGCACCAGGAAGTTAATCAAGCCACAGGAAACGGAAGCATATGGACAGAGACTCAAAAGTCAGGAGAGTCCTTACGCCGAGTAGGTGCGGGTGCGCTTGGTGGGCAACGGGCTTGGCAGCTCCCCTGGAACTGGCGGTGCCCTCTCCCACACGCGGCTTCCTTCCCGCAGGACGGGGAAGGACAGGGAGAAGGGTGTGTTTCGGGGTGACCGCAGTGATGGGTCCGTGGGAGAGGACAGGGTTGGATCCGCCATAACAGCAACAATATTCTTCCTCTCGCCTTGTGGAATGGTAGAACAGGAGCTGGTGGTGGGGCTTTGGTAGAAGGCCTACAGGCTGTGCTGGTGGATTGGAGAGTTACGTCCTGGCTAGATGTGATACTTAGTTCTTAGATGTGATCCTAATTCTGTTGTTTTTTTACCTACTTTGTTTGTATTTTAAAGCTTACTGATGTAGTGTGTGTCTGACTGGTGCACTGACAAAATGTGAAAGATTCAAAGCCCCTGGACTTTCTATAAGGGAGAGACAGCAGAGATAGTTTTACTTAGAACGTTAGATATTATTTGCAGAGAATGTAAAAAAAAAAAAATAAGTTTGATATTTCAGTAGATATCAACTGATAAAATTACAGAGAAACAAGAGAATATGCCATTCTTCTAATGTAAAAGTTGAGAGCACCAAAAGGTAATAAAGTACCAAAAAACATAATTCTCTATTCTCTAGCCTATTTCTACTACAACGCAAAATGCCAAATATCTGTATGTAGCCTACAGCACAGTGGATTTGTTTGCATATAAGCAGGGTCACTAAAAGCAGAGGGATTGGTAAACAGAGACACAGTGTAGCCATGTGAGGCCACACTGGATACCTTCGCACACAAAAGCACTATTGTGCATCAAGACTCGCTGGTACAAATTGAGACAATGTGTTTGCTATGAGGCGCAGGCTGTAAGAGCACTGTGTGCTTCCAGGGCATCGAAAGATACACTGTGCCATCTAAGATACCATTTCTTATCCTGGACCAATACAAGATCAAGGTTAGCCTACTCTAAAGGCCACTCACTGCTGCTCTGCACGTTCATCCGCGCCCTCGTCAGTGATGCTGGCATCACGATCACGCTAGTGTTGTGCTTCTTACGTCATCGAGCTATCCAGCACGACATCGACCAGCCCTTGGCTGTAATTAACCGATAGTAACGTTTGAACGTTATTGAAATGGCAAAAAACATCAAAACATCTAGCCTATACCACAACAATACCAGTGAAGAAATAATATAAAATATGCAACGGTCTGGTGCTTTTGTAATCATGCCAGTGATGCGACAGGGAAGTTCACAACAGCTTGGTTTGCCAGGGTGATAAACCTACAGACAAAATTACACACGCTAAAAATGTGCCCAATTATTATAATCTTATAAAAAGAGTGTATTACAACAACTTGCGATTAGAAGTCTGAAGATGAAAGTAGCCTACGAGCATCCGCAATGAACCCCGTGCTCCGTTCTAAACTGGTGATGAAATCATGCACTCAGATTCCAGAAAATTCTTAAGGGTGATGAGACAAAAGGGAGTGGGCAAGGGAAGCAAAATGGCTAGGCTCGTAGTTAAGTCACTAAAATAATTCAAGACGACTCATTAACTAACAGAGGAGAGTCACATATGCGGACCTATTCCTCATTGTTGCCATTCTACAACAGAAAGGCAGACAATCAACAAGAGTCCCGCGCATCACTAGTCATCAAGGACAAACATTGGAGACTACAATTTGAAAAGGCTACTTACCATAAAAAATGAAGTTCGTTTGACAGTCGAGGTCGAAAATGCATATGTCTTGTCACTCGCTATTATATAACTAGCCTACAAATAAATAAATAAATCACGTAACGGCGCGTGTATCAGTGGAATACCCAGCTCCCCGGGAATGGCTGCTTGCGCAGCTGGCTGGGATTCCACCGTTGGTAGTGAAGACAAGGGCGTGAGTTCGTGGGCGTGAAGAGAGAAGCCCGCGCTATGACAGCTCAAGCATACCGGGAATGGGACACTATGGAGGTGACGTTATTTAAAAAATGTGCGCTTGCTTACAAACAGGAATAGAGCAGATGCGTGACTACATGCCCTTTAATGATCCAACAGTCATGGCCGTGTGATGTTAGTGTTTTTAAATGTACCAGAAGCACACAAAAACAAGACCGCACCATACACATGACTTACAGAGGGAAATGCTTATAGGTCCTAGCCTACCAAACCATTCAATAGATTGAAAAAGCTTCATGGAAAGCAGCATTCCAATATTTATTAAATTCGAGACACATTATGCAAATACAAAGTTCATCCACACAACATGTCAAATTCATCACTGCCATGTGCTGGAGAGACATACTGTTAACATTCTCGAGATTACAATTATTCAGACAGGAATGAATCTGAAACACTTGGTTCTCATTGGCCCTTTTCAAATTTTCAGATATAAATAAATAGATTTTTCAAACAAAACTCTAGTAAGTTTCTGCAACAAGTATGTTTCCAAAGAGGAATTGATGGAGTCTGATAATGGATTAAGAGTAACTGTGTGCAGCCTAAAGAAACAGTGCTTTGCTTTCATTACAAAACATAATACGACCATATACTACGACCATCTAGAGCCAATCCTTCAACTGTGTAACGACCATAATTACAACAGTAGCAGATTTTGGGTGATTCATACTTATAGCTGAAGAGGGCATAAGGTTCATTCAGTGGCTAGGGATGGCAACTTGTCCTTTTGTGTGGCATCAACCCTCCATTAACTAGTTGTTCCACCACGACAGAAGACCCAAGCCTGGTTCACTTATAGAGCCCTGAAACAGAGATGGACAAGCTGTAAAAATTGAATTATTTGTACATGAAAAGACAACTAAAAGGCAGTTAAGGTTGTTATATAAGTATTATAGCTATTAATTAGACAGACAGACAAGTATTGACAGGGTTCCCACTCTAAGTCAAGTGTAAAATTCCATGACTTTTCCCTGACAAAAAAATCTGGATTTCCATGACCTATAATGAGAAGATTTATGAGCAGCCGCATAGCGTTCAATAATCTTTGACTTTTTTTAGAGCGGAATATGAATAAATGGGTATTGAAGAAACAAAGTTGGGCTAACCATCACCACTCAAACATGCAGTAAAGCTAATAACCAGATATACACCAATTCTGTGTGGAAATACATTTGTATTAATGTGTTTTGGCAAGTATATGCTACAACAAAATTCCCTGATATTCCCTGACTTTCCATGTCTGGAATAGACTCAAAATTCCATGATATTCCAGAAATTCCATGACCTGTGGGAACCCTGTATTTATTAATCCCCAAGGAAATCAAGGCATCCATTTACATAACACACATAAAAACAACAAACACACACACAATAGTGGAAGGAAGTACAATAATTAAAGATGTGACAGTGAAGCGACACATTCAAAACAAGGACATTTAGGGGGTGGGGTAAGACATATTAAAAATAATAAATTTTACACAACTGTGATAACATAACCAAAGTTTTTCAATACACCCAGCCAAACATACACAGGAAACAAAGACCATCCAAGTAGCCTTTCATAAAATGTCTCTTACTATGAGTGTGTATGGAGCCTCTTTCTTCTGCTCAGTCTCTGGTGCACCTGGTGCTGCTGGCGTCTCTGAGGCCTTACTCGGCCCCGTGGGCGAGGTGTCCAGGAAGAGCTCATCTGAAACCCGGAAGCGGATCTCCTCGCCCTGGTCCATGTAGAGGTCGTGGGCTCCCTCGTCTGTCTCATACTCCCACAGCCATACCTGCTCTGCCTCATCACTTGTGTTGCAGTTAAGGTACATATCTCAATGTGGTCAGTGTATACTTGCGCGCGCACACACACCCCTGCTATATACAAGCAGATTCTGCACCACCAGCACCATCCAGCAAAAAAAGACAAACATTCAGATAACATTAACTCAATGTCATCTACAGCAAATACTTTACATTTCCAAGAATTTTTCCATCAAAGAGAAGGATACAATTTAGCAGGCTGTTGTAAAGACTCTGGAGGAATGACTATGTCATCAAAAAATCCAAGACTGACTAGAAACCCAAAAAAAGACCAGGTAAAATACTCAGTCATGCACAGCAGTAAAATGAAGCAGTCAGTGTCAACAGCAGCAAGTCGTGGCCTACTGGTTAGGGCTTCGGGCTTGTAACCGAAGGGTTGCCAGTTCGATCCCCGACCAGTAGGAACGGCTGAAGTGCCCTTCAGCAAGGCACCTAACCCCTCACTGCTCCCCGAGTGCCACTGTAGCAAGGCTCACTGCTCTGGGTTAGTGTGTGCTTCACCTCACTGTGTGTTCACTGTGTGCTCTGTGTGTTCACTAATTCACAGATGGGATAAATGCAGAGACCAAATTCCTTGTATACGCCAGTATACTTGGCCTAGAAACCTGATTTATATTTACATTTACAACAAACTAGCACTCAAATAATAGGTTGGCAGAGAGCGACTTCCACAACTAACAAATAACCAGATGTCCTGTTACTGACACTAACCCTTCATATTTTGGCAGCTACAGAGCACAAAGTGACACTTAAGGCCCTATTTTTAAAAGGCAGGCAAAGCGCAAAGTCTATCAACAAGCAAAGTTCATGTGCATGAACTAGCCTATAGGTCCCGTGTGGCGTATGGGGGTATCATTGTTAATTCGCAAACTGATATACCCTAGTTGCTAAATTAGCTTTAGTTAGAATTAAGACTTTGCACTTTCTTACCCATTGATCAAATTAGGGCCCAAAATGATTTTCCTCTAGAAGTGGGGCAGACAATGACACTGACCATCATGCAACCTAAGCCACTGGCATCATAAAGGTTTCACTTTACCTTACATGCTATTTAGGATGGTTAAAAGACAAAAGCAAACATAGAAACAAATGTTTTATTCATCTGGTCACCATCATTTCTCACCGTGTACCCCCTCCTGGCTGCAGTATTTAATTTTGCCCACAAGTATCTCATCCAAGAATGGGTGGAACACCACATACCTGAAATGGACTGAGGAAAAGGAAATGTATGAACAGCTCATAAAGGTCCAATTATGACTGCAATTCTACAGAAACAGCTTCATGCCAGACTGTTAGCCACCCCTGCAAAAGGGGAAGTGTAAGAAAGTTACCAGAGAGGGTTAAAGCTAGTAATCAAGGATCTTTGAAGGTACCTTTTGTGTGAGAGGCACCGTCACCAGGGAATATGTAGGAGTCCTCCAACTTTATTATGTCATAAAGACAGATGCACAGTCCAACATTGTAAACCACCTGGAAACATTAACACCGACACATCTTAACAGTTAACATAACGTTAAGATTTGACATATAAAATCTGACCTACACATCTGACAATCATTTTGCAATGCTAAAATTCTAAAACGAAGCTGTCTGTCAATGATTTATTTTCCTTTGTGAAATTACAGTGACAAACATGGGCCAATGTACTAACTAAGGTAAGGACATCTCTTACCTTGTTCGCCAATTTTTTATTGAGTTCCTCTGTAACAGCTTCATTGAGCTGCCTCTGAAAGTTCCATGGAGGAATCCTCACAGTATCGACCATCTCAACCAAAACAAACATCCTGCTAAACATAGCGACAAGCGACAACATTACATTGTAACAGATGACTTTGAATGACAACTAATAGTAACCTAGCTAAAGTGGGCATGATGTCAATGTAGCAACACATGGGAAAAGTAACGTTGAAATATTTCCTTGACGTTAACTAACGTTAGCTAGCTAAGTTGCTAGCCAGCTATCATGTTTAAAGTAGGCCTAATGCAAATGTTAACTACCTTGTCGAAACTGTTCAGCAGTTATACATGAGTCACTCAGTACAAGGAAGGCGCTTATCATCCATTTGTACGTTCCATTACCCTTAATTGTGTAACATTTTTAAGTGCTGTCACGCCAAACGTGTGGCTCAATTTATGTATCCATTGACGGTAAATTGCCACACGTGCCGTGTCACGACAGTGTGCATCAACACACGGCAAGTCGTAAAAGCAAAACAACTGAGAAGCACGAATCACAAGTCCTAAAGGGCTGCAGCTACTTTGAGGAGAGAGAGGGGGGTCGTAATATGTATATCATATATTAATATAAATAATAAATATATACATTGGCTTCAATGTAGGCCTTTTTTTACCCCAATTGTTATTTCCCTGAATATGATATCTATAAAGTACAAGTAGCATAATTTCCATCCCTCAAATGTGGTACACATTCCCCATAACCACGTCAGAGTGGAGTACTACGTACACAACATTTAACTTTTTTTTTTCTTCAGAAATTGAAAGCAGGAGTATTTTAGCACTTGCTTTATTCTCAACTACTCATTCACTTAACACCAAAAAAGTCAGAATAAAATAAATAAAACAAACCACAATAGTCTGATAAATAGTTTATTTACCATTATAAAGGAATTCTCTGACATCTCTTTCATTGCACCTTGCTGGAAATGGAACTAAGCATTTGCATCCCTAACTGTAACACAATCAACCTCAGAATCTGCTGAAGAGACAGAACCGATTCAGTCAGTGTTGGGAGAGCTTCACAGAAGACAGCCCGCCCTACTCCAAGAGGAGCACCTGAAAAGCAACACATTGGAACCACATTGCTTTACATTAAATCACAGTGTAAGCAGAGACTTTATGATAAATTTATGATAAATTCTGTGCATGGGGTGATTGTTTGAGGGGACCATGTCATGTCAATACTGAATATAGTTTGTCAAAAGATTCTTCTGGAAATACTGTGTTAAAATTTAGTCTGCTATAAAGTGGTTACACAGTGCATGCCTGGTGGTATTTCACTTACAAAATAAAAACACATCAAAGACCCTGACAACAGTCTCTCAATCCAAGCTTCCATTTGACATATCTGGGTTTCACACATATATTCTGTACAATACCACATTGAGGCATCTTTGGCAATTGCAGCAAAGGTTTAGAAATTCTCACCCCTTACAACGATGATCAAAATTTGCATGAAATGCTGTTAATTTACACTCAATGAACACATGATATTTCTCATCCTTCACAGGTTTGTTTATCCATCAATTTGCCTTGATTTCTGGAAGCATTTCAAGCAAGTCCTAATGGATGCCCTAAATAGGTCTCAATCATCACGACTTCCCCTTCTGACCGACATTCTCATGCTAGAGTCTGTAACCTGGGACCGACACACACAGGAGGAATGTGTAGTTTTCTGGTTATTCATTCTCCTTTACATATCATATGTAAATACACACTTAGGTACGCAATGTGCGGCTATATTAATATAAGTTACATGTGCCAAGATAGGGAGCCATTGTCACTTACAGGTCCTACACACAATCACATAAAATCACATTTATCATGGAATAGTCTACAAATGGAATAGCGATTTCATCAAAAGGCATAATATTAATCTAAAGGTGCTGACAAATGAAATGGAACCTAACAATAGCAAGGGGTCGTTCAATTGCATGGTTCATTACAGTACACCTATCATAGATCTAGTGAGTGAGACCACAAGTCACAATCAAGTTTAAAATACAGGAAAGAGTAACTGGCAAAGGCCCCCTAAACCTTTCAAATCACATTCATACATAATAATCTCAGCTTTAATATGCGGTCACTGTGAATTTTTTAGAACTATACAACCCATACAACAGGGAATAACGGTTTTTCAAACCTCCTCTGATTATTTTAAAGATTTAAATATCATCATAATAACATCTAACACTATGCTCAGCTATTAAGGAGTGAAGCGCTAGTGGTACGAAAGTGACAGAGCATCTGCGTGCTGCAAGAATATGCGCTACACACAGGTGCACTGCACACTGTAGATTGTGCGTTTAATTTTTCACAACGAAGACCGACAAGATGTCACCCCAGGCAGGGAATGACTCAGCAGGGAGGTCAGCACAAAGAGGAGGCCGGCTTAAAGGACGATCAGGCAGATGTCCTCAGGGATTAAAGAAAGAAATGACCAATGAGTCAGACACACACACAGACACACACACACACACACGAGCGGCAGGACAGGTATAAAAGCTGCACCTCTACCCTGTTAACCAACCACAGGTGTAAAAGCTGCACCTCTACCCTGTTAACCAACCACAGGTGGTTTCGGCACCCTTCTACCTACTGCATATAATGAGGGCTTACCCTGCTACAGTAAGTAAGTCAAGCTTTACAGAACAACCGCTTCCTGGAGGGGACATGCTCAACAACTCAGACCCAGTCAACACATAAGCGAGCAAGCCATCTCCATCAGAGGACTGACTAGTTTCTGAGGTCTCTGCTCCTCTACTCCCCACAACAGTAACATGGAGTACATGGTATAGAGCTATCAGACATAACAAAATATAACCAGTGTTACTATACAGAAAGTGTGTAACACAATACTTGCGTTATTAGTGTGCAGGGAGCACTCATTACTATGCTTACAGTATCAGTAACAACAGTAACAAATGGCCAATGTTGACCATACAAAGCTAAGTCATCTGCAGTAGCATGGATAAGGACCAAATCTAGCCTTCCTGAACGTGTGTGTGTGTGTGTGTGTGTGTGTGTGTGTGTGTGTCTTTTAGGTCTCCCTGATAATGGACATGAGATTCTACATTTTCAAGTGACCACATGCCTGAGTGTGCAAGTGTGTGTGTGTGTGTGTGTGTGTGTGTGTGTCTGGGGGGGGGGCTTAGGGGTGTGCGCGTTCAATTCATACAGCGACCTGAGGGGTGTGTGTGTGTGTGTCTGTGAGCATGTATGCATGTGTAGTTGTGGGTGCAATGATCAGTTGGCGGCAGTTACGAGTGGATGTGTGGGGGTGTCTGGGTCTGGGGAAAGGAGACAAATTACTTTAATCTTTTCTTTTCTGTTTTTGTTTGGAGTGCATGCTTTACCCCCCCCCCCCCACCCCCCACCCCACCCCCCTTCAGTCTTGACTAGCCCTGCCTCTCGTCCTTGAGGCCTCTCCTTCTTCTCCTCCTCCTCCTTAGTGCTGCAGATCCTTCATCCTGTTCAGGGCACTCCCAGACTGGAACCACCCGATCTGCGTCTCATTGAAGGAGTGGTTCAGCTGGATGGTGTCCTGGCTGCCATCGCCGTGGGTGATCACTGCCGTGAGGGGCTACAGGCCAACAAGGGAGGAGATGAGAGACACGGACAACTGGAGTTTGTTCATACTCATATTTCATGCGGCTGCCATACTCAAACGGTGAACGCTATGTGAATGCGGCTGCCATACTCAAAAGGTGAACGCTATGTGAATGCGGCTGCCATACTCAAAAGGTGAACGCTATGTGAATGCGGCTGCCATACTCAAAAGGTGAACGCTATGTGAATGCGGCTGCCATACTCAAAAGGTGAACGCTATGTGAATGAGGCTGCCATACTCAAAAGGTGAACGCTATGTGAATGAGGCTGAGTGAAGTCTGAAAGCACTCTGGATTATTCATGTTCTGTGCTGTACTCAATTCAAACCACGTGCGGTTGAACTCATGCACTGTGCGGTCCTCACCTTCCCGGGGGCAAAGGTCGTGAGTCCTTTGATGGAGATCTTGTCGTCGGGGCGGATCTTGTCATAGTCAGCCGGGTCATTGAAGGTGAGAGGCAGCAGCCCCTGTTTTTTCAGATTGGTCTCTGTTCAGATGGAGAAGGAACAGGAAAGAGTCGATTTGACCAGAGAGTGGAACATAAGCAAAACTGTCGTTCCAAATCACTCAGCAGTGTGAATTAAGTGCATGCTGGCAGTTATACAGTTTGTCACAACAACATTTCAAACCATACCCGCCATACTTTCTTTTAATACAGGCCCGTTCAGAACACCAGAACACCAGATGATGCAAAGCACCCAGCTTAAGCCACTGGCAAAAACAGAGTATCATGTTTCTTTATGACCTTTCTGTCCACCTGCAAGTTTGAGCCAAACTCTCCATCCAGAAACTGTCATCGGTCTTCTCCCCCTCCACCCACACACATGCATGTACCGTGGATCCTGGCGAAGCTCTTGACAATGATGGCCCTGCCCCCCAGGTGGCGTGGCTCCAGGGCTGCATGCTCCCTGCTGGATCCCTCTCCGTAGTTCTCATCGCCCACGACCACCCATGACAACCCATTGGCCTGGGGGAGGGAGAGGAAGAGTGACAGAGTGGGAAAGTGGGAATGGCACTGTACACACTAGACATATGATAGTAATAGAAATATGGTATCAGAGACAATAAGTGTGCAGTTTGAAAAGGTAATGCAGACATTACAAGACAATTCCAATATTCCATTCTGCATTTCTTGATCAAGGGTGAAAGGATGTCTCCTGTGTCTCCCCCTCTCCTCACCTTGTAATGGCGGGCCACGTCAGGGACGCCTCCGTACTCTCCAGTCAGGACGTTCTTGATCTTATTGACGGCATCATTTTCGCTGTTAACGGCACCAATCAGCATGTTGTTGGAGATGTTGTCCAGGTGGCCGCGGAACTTGAGCCAAGGGCCGGCAGCACTGATGTGGTCAGTTGTGCACTTGCCTTTCACCTGAGGTGGGCAGGAGTGAGAGTAGACAGAGGATGGAAGGTTTGAGAAGATATCAGACAGATACGGTCATTTACAAAAGCTTTAGAGTTTATAACACATTTATTTTGTATTACTGAGAAGACAGATTATACAGGCCAACTTCCATGTTTGTGGAACTCCTAACCCCTTGAGAACCCACTTCTAGAAGAGCTAAGATTTAAAAGGTCTCCTAAAGTCTATCATCTAATAATGTCTTCCAATTGCTCTTGACAAGAATACAGCGTGGGTTATGCTAGACATGCCTTGGAGATCTTCCCTGATGATGCACACAAATGAATGAAATCCATTACACACCTGAGGAATTGTCACACAATTGTTTTATTTATTTTCTTTTTCATCTCCCCTCCCATATCCCTCATCTTCCAGGCCCGTACCTTGATGAGGATGGCCATGTTCTCCAGGTCCTTTCCACTCCACTTGTCGAAGGGCTCCAGTAGCTGCAGGCGGTTGCTGGCTGGGTTGACGTCCACCGAGACGCCACTGCCATCAGATGGGGGGTGCTGGTAGGTGTCCTGGCCCGGGTCAAAGTCACGGGAGGGCAGCTCGTCACCAGTGGGGGGGACCAGCTTGAACTTCTCACCATTGGGAGCGGTGAGGAAGTCCTTCTCGGGGTTGAAGTTCAGCGTGCCGGCAATGGCCAGCGCTGTGACAATCTGATGGATGAGAGAAAATAAAAGGAATGGGCGCCCAGAGAGACCACACACAGACAGAGGATTTTGATCCTGGTAACATTATTTTATAAAAAGCATTTGCTAAAAAGGCATTTAATGAGGGCATTTCATGACAGAACACTGCACTTTTTCAGGTCATCATTGTGACTCGTACCTCGGGGGAAGTCACGAAAGCATGGGTGGCTGGATTGGCGTCATTCCTGGCCGTGAAGTTCCTGTTGAAGGAGGTGACGATGGTGTTCTTCTCTCCCTTCTTCACATCCTGCCTGTTGGGAGATTTAGGAAAAACAGAAGTGTTACAGAAAATATATGCACTCAATGGCTAAAGAAGCTTCAGATACAAAAGAGTATGAATTTGAAAGGCTTTTAAACGAAAGCCAAGGTTTGGCTGACCGCCAAGGGAAAGAGAAAGAGCAATAGAAAAATAGTTTTCATGCAGCCAGAAAAAAAGGCCATCACCTGTCCCATTGTCCAATGCAGGGCCCACAGGCATTGGCGAGCACCACACCTCCAACATCCCTCAGGATCTGGGCCTGCATCAGGAGGAGAGGAAAGGAACCAGGGACACAGAGAGGACTAAGAGGTGAAGAAGTGACATTACGCTCAAATCTCTGATGCCATATAGCATAGTACACAGCATCTGACCAAACTATAGCTGATGGGACTGTCTTACGTATCCGTCTCTTTCAATGGTGGCGCGGATCTGCTCAGAGCCGGGGGTCACCGTGAACTGGGCCTTGCACTTGAGCCCACGGTCTAGGGCTTGCTTGGCCAGTGATGCAGCGCGACCCATGTCCTCATAACTGGAGTTAGTGCAGCTGCCAATCAGACCTGACACAAACAAATGTGGGATGCAGAAAATGAAGAACTATTCTTATATTCTATTACTTATACTATTACTCTTCTTATTCTACTACTCTTATTCTTATCTAACTTATTCAGCCATTAGCTGAATGAAGAATGAATGAAGTCCTTCATGCAAGTGTTGAACCTAAATAAGTCATTGGTCAGATGTCCTCCAGCATGGTGGTCAATACTGACCTACTTTAACTTCCAGGGGCCAGCCACTCTTCTCAGCTACAGCTCCGATGTCAGACACGGCGTGGGCCAGGTCAGGAGTGAAGGGGCCGTTGATGTGCGGCTGCAGCTGCAGGAAGGGATTTAAAAGACTGTTAGAAACATGAAGCTTAGAGTGGGCCCTTACGGAGTAGAGCAGTACGCACACTGTTATTCCTATACAGTAGCCATGCAAATAAAAACTGATAGATTCATCATCGGACCATTATATTTCTTCAACGACATAACACATGATTTGTGTTGACATGACATACTTCGCTGAGGTTGATCTCAATCAGCTGGTCGTACTGGCAGCCGGGGTCTGGGACGAGGCATTCCTTATACTCATCAGCAAGCTCAGCAATCTCTGTGAGACAGACAGGAGAGGCACAGAAATAAGAAGAGTTAAAAAAACTAAAAAGCAGAGGAGGGCCACTCTCCCAGACAGCCATCATCCACCACTGTGCAAGGGCACACACTCACCTGCGCGGCCTGTCTTGTCCAGGTAGGTCTTCATGCGGTGGTTGTAGGGGAAGATGGAGGTTGTGGCTCCGATCTCAGCTCCCATGTTGCAGATGGTGGCCATACCTGCATACAGAACATCCAGGTGGGGCGGGTTCCAAAGGAACGACAGTAAACATGCATGTAAATTATGGTTAGAAAGGAGTACCAACTACATAAACTACAGCTGCAATGCTTGAGTCGTTCCTCGTCTGGTTGCCCTCACACACTGAACACTGTGATGACCAAAAAGGCACATTAGATGAGTCGAGTTTGCAGAAGTTTAAAGTCCTACTCCATATAGGTTTGTACTAAAACTTTGACCATGCACATTCAGAGTAGTACTTAATATTCCAGGTGGAATGTTTGTTGGTGAGTGAACTCCACTCCATGTCTAAGTAATTATCATGCAGAGACTAAATAAGCAGATACTGGCCCAACAATAAACAATGGTATCAGAGCAACAATTAACTACTTCACCAAACACCAATGAAAGCAAAATAATTTGTATCTGACAATCTTATCTATGGATGCAGCTGCATTTCATGCTGAGCATGCTGGCTTAGTGGTGCACTAAGGTTGGGACTGTAGGTCTACAGGAATAAAACAGGATTTTTGACCTTAATTCTTCTAGCCTATTCGACTTCATAATCTATGTTAGTGACTTGTTAGTTACTTGTATTTCAGACACTAGTTGGAAGAATTGGTGTCCATGGTGTCCAAAGGTAAAAAGTCTAAGTACAAAGACTACTTTTACAAATGTGTTAAGAGGCCCTCATATAACCTCCCTAGAGTGATCAATGTTTGTTAAAATAATTAAGTAAAATTATTTGTCAAATCTGTTATTTTATCTTAAGAGCTCATTAGTTTGGCCTCACCAGTGCAGGAGATGGAGTCCACACCAGGGCCATGGTATTCCACGATGGCTCCAGTGCCTCCTTTAACTGTCAGGATGCCTGCCACCTTCAGGATGACGTCCTTGGGAGAGGTCCAGCCAGAGAGCGCACCCGTCAACTTCACACCAATCACCTGAGAGAGAGAAAGAAAGAAAGAAAGAAAGAAAGAAAGAAAGAAAGAAAGAAAGAGAAAAAAAAGAGAGAGAGAGAGAGAAAGGGGAATATGGGTTGCAGCCAGTAAGGTGCAATTCCAGGCACCAGTGTTTACAGTATACACATGCAAGGCCACTGAAGTGAAGCCTATAAAGCGAGTTATGGCTGGAAACAGGCAGTGAAACTCACTTTAGGACATTTGAGCTCCCAGGGGATGCCCGCCATGACGTCAACAGCGTCAGCTCCACCAACTCCAATGCAGACGGAACCCAGGCCCCCGCCATTTGGCGTGTGGGAGTCTGTGCCGATCAACATGACCCCTGGGTAGGCGTAGTTTTCCAGAATGATCTGGAATCATTCACACAAACACATCATAATTGAAGCTTTATGAGCAGTGGCAAGGTTCATAAGAACCAAAAATGGTGCACATTAGTTAAAAATAGCACCGATAATGGAGCATGGCATACATCTGCCAAGAAGCAATTTCCTAAATCTTAGCAAAACATATGACTTAAGACTATTCTTTAATAATTACAAGGAGAGGTGCTTCAAGAAGAAAATAATAAAGTAAATGTATTCTTATGCAGTACAATAACAAACCACACCTGGTGAATGATTCCAGACCCTGGTTTCCAGAAACCCACTCCATATTTGGCTCCAGCTGTTGCCAGGAAGTTGTACACCTCATGGTTCATTTCCTGGGGCATGGAAGGGCAGGGCGGAAAAGAACACAAACTTTAGGTTACATTCTGGTTGCTTTTCTGTAACATCACACGAGGCCGCTGAATCCCTCTAATCCATGTTACTCAACACAGGATCCAGTTAAGTGTTAATCCAGCTAAACACTCTGCACTCTCCCGCACTCTGCCAAAACATTTGCCCACACACCGGCTTGACCTTTTATCCCTCCCAATTTTATCCTTTGCTTTCCAAACGTTTATTTTGATACGGTATATGGCTTGTACAGGACATTGGTTCAACAACTGTTGTTTTAAATGCGCTCTATAAATAGACATGACTTGACATGACTTTTTCTTTTCACATTTCTTCCAGCCTTCTCTCCTCAGTGTTTCTTAACTGGTGAGTTGGGACACAAAAGTGGAACCATTCTTGGTGGGTTGCAGAGCTTGACAAAAAAAAATATATACAGTATACAGGTATATGCCCATTTCAAATGCTACCTTATCAAATCTAATATTGGACCTTTATTTTGATAGACTTTATTCGTGCGTCATTGTCATGGACATAGACACAATTTTAGTGGTAAACGCAAATAGGCTACGCCCCTGAATATTTGAAGTAGGATATGGATTCTTCTTCTTTTTAAATAAAAAGCTCTGCTTCATTGGGCTATTAAGCACCTTGTGGGCGCAACCTACAGCTAAGTGGTTTCAAACGTGCCATAAATGGACATGATAACCACATGAAATGTAGTTGTTTTTTTGTGACTCAATGAGGTCATGTTTAATTATTATTATTTGCGTAAAACACGGTCATGTGGTGTATACAAAATATGTTTAATGCACAGGAGATTACTGTACAGCATCCTCCATTCTAGCCTCCCAGCTCCACCCCCATCACCTTGGCTCTCTGCAGGTCCTCAGCTCCACCAATCTGGGCCTCGATCAGATGGTCGCAGTGGATGGTGGAAGGGACGGCCACCTTGGGCAGGCCACTGCTGATGAACTGCAGCATGGCCATCTGCGCTGTGGCGTCCTGCATGGCCACGCGGTCCGGCCGCAGGCGCAGGTACGTGCGCCCCCTTTCAATATCCTGCTCATGGGGGTTATCCAAGTGCCCGTACACAATCTTCTCCGAAAGGGTAAGGGGACGGTTAAGCCTGTAAAGGACAAAAGTGGTGCAAGTCTACAAGTCTCCAAACCAGGTTGTGTAAGCAGCTCCTTTACTTGGTATAATGACTAAGTAATGACAAAGAGTAACACATTGATCATGTAACCAATTCATATTTGGTTTGTCAATGCAGCAAACTAATTAGAACCAAGTAGCCAAAATGGTTCCTCAAGATTTGAAGACCTCAAAATTCCACCATTGTTACACATGTAGGCTACATGATAATTCAAGTTTAAGTGGAAAACATTTAAAGTAGATGACTTTCATTAATACAGTCTATAATCACGTGGATCTATACATAACACATTTTGCCTGTTCTCTTGCAATCTCTTAACAAAATGGAATCCATCAACTACATTTTCAACCTGGGCTATTGCACAACACACATTTTGTGTCTTTCATTTGAAAACAATTAGCCATTTCCAAGAATTACGGTGGAATGATAGAATTGACATGCGCCTACAACAACATATTTCAATTGCAGTTGGCTGACTGGTCCTTCTGTGTCTAATCAGACAGAATCCAGGAAACTGGTTGCCACACGGTCTCAGTTTTTACTCAAAGTTTGTCCACATAATGTTTAGGTCCAAAAACTGTTAACAGCTGTAAAATATGTTTCTTAAATTCCAATGTTTCACCCTTGATTCACAGCCTGATCAAACTTTGTTGCATGGAAGACAGGCATTGTCTGAGTGAACCCAGACGAACCTGTTAGCAAATCTGAATTTGCTATGCAGCTCTGTCTGGAAAAGTTACCATTGACGCCCATTTCCAAATCACCACAAACCCAAGATCCAATCATAATCACTTATCCGGCATAAGCAACACCAATAAACCTCTGAAGTTCGCCTACAATAAAGCTGCCATCTTTGAGATCCTGTATTTGAGATCCTGTATTTGCACGAAAAAGTCAACGTTTTCCTAAACACACTTTTGTCCGGCACATTTTGATTTTTGCTACCCCAGAGCTAACTTGCGATGCAACTTGCCACTAAGTTAGTTAGCAAGTTAGCTCCGGGGTAGCAAAAATCAAAGTGTGCCGCTTTCACGTACCAGAGATCACAATGTCCACTCGAAGGCAGAGGACAAAAGTGTGTAAAGCAAAATGTTTGCATTTCTGATTTTGTCGTCCCCGCAAGAGTTTAACAGGTGCGATAATTTCAAATCCCCATGTAAATTTCCCATAGGTAAAATCTCAAGATACCGGATCTCCTTATATGGGCAAAGATGGTAGCTTTTTTTGTAGGTGAACTTCAGAGGTCTATGGCTGCTCTGAGATGGCAACAGGGTTAAACAGATATAGACGAATTTAAAAGAGTTTTATGCACCAATACGTTTAATTTCACTGCTGGTTACGCCCCTGGAAGTCGTAAGTCAATGAAACCTTTCCAGACCCACACTCAATCACAATTGAGATTTGAGAAGCGTCTGGTGCCAACCAGACTAAAGAAACCATGTTCTCAATATGAAGTTCAGCGATCATGAATATAGTTTGTACTGCATAGGCCTACCCATTGATTTTATATACAGTCCTAAATTCAGAAAAAATACTATAAGGCTTAAAAAATATGAAGACAGGATTTGAACAGAACTACGTTACAGGCCTTGGTTTTGGGACCTTTTCATGATCCAGTGTTTGAACGAAATCTGAGACCGGGAATGACCCCGATATCCATTTGGACAGTGTTGTGTGAGCTCTTAAGAATTAGGACTTAGGACTGACCTCTTGCGCACAATATTGATATTTGTGTTCAGGGCCTCATAGTTGATGCTGGAGCCAGGTTCGAAGCGGCTCATGGACACCTTTGCCTTGGCGTTGAGAGCTGCTGTGACATGCAGTCGCCTGGCCCCATCTCCTAGCACAAGCTTAGAGAAAGAGAGAGAGCGACTCATCACTTGCTGCTAGAGCACAACAGGTTAATGTAATGTTATGCAATAAGACTCCAGAGTGCTTTTTGTGGATGACAGGTCAGGTAGCCTACCAATTCATCAAAAGCATTCAGCACTAAAGGTTTGTTGAAACCCTGAGCAGAGCACACGGCTACACTGCAAAATGACTTAGAATCTCTAATTGCTCCTTCACAGCCAGTGTTAGTGCAGTGCCTTTGCCTTGGATGTAAGGGGAGATCATCTTACCTAATGTGCCCAACTATACAGCAAACTATTCTCAAAGGGAGTATTCACTATAAATATAACAAAGCTAACATAGCAAACATTTGCCCGAAAAGAATTATTCTACAACTGCCAGGAGGATCATGCTGGCAGTCTATAAAGTATCAAGTGCCACCAGAGACTTTGATAGAACAAAACAAAACAAAAAAACAATGCATTTGATGATAATTTCACTGGGATCCCGGAGTAGAACAAAAGAGTTCATAGAGTAGACATCCCATGATTTGCGACCACTATGACAATTAAGACATGGTATAAGCGTCCGTCTCATAAACAAGACTGAAATCTAGGTAGAAATCAAGTGGACTCTCTTTTTGTTCACAATCACTGTACACATTCTACTGCATTTAGCACGAGATAACGTCGTGATCACCTTCCAAACAGCTGGGGGTCTTACTATCAAACCCGTTCAACAAAACACAAGCTACAAACGCTTGAATGTATTTAAAGCTGAAAAAAAAAAACACAACGGGGAAAAATACAATTCCACGTTAAAAACGAACCAAGTTGCCTATTGGATATAATCCTGATGCGCGGTTTGTTCTGATGAACTGCAACGTTGCCGCGTTAGACGTCGCTAGCAACAATATCCACCGGGGACACAGTGACCTGGGAAACTGCGTAGTTAGTCTGAAAGATGTCAAGCAACGTTTTGTACTTGAGATTTTCAGACGAAAGAATGACAGCTGCTACGAAATGGTCAAATATCCTTGTCATTCACACAACTGACCGCGCGTTTCTGTTTAGATTATATGGTAAAATATGATTCTTACCCGGAGCCGAGAAACTGTCATACAGTAGGACGCCATATTTTGCTGAACGATGTGTCGCTAGGGTGTGACGTGAAAGGAATTCCATTTAAAGCGTCCCAGTCTTGTAATCCAGACAGGTGTATAGAATTGTAGTGGTCTTTGAATTATTTTCGTTTTGTGACTAATATGTTATAGATCATTTAAATTAGATTTCAGTAAAATAATTCCGAATTAACTTGAAGATATACGAATAGCACTACTATAAACATTCAGAAAGGATGTTACTGTTTTTTTTTTTGTTCACTTGTCTTACAGGACATGAGTAGTGATCATGAAGATTACTGAGTAAGCTTGTAGCACACATTTGTAACAATTTCTCAGAGTGGTTTGGGGAGAAAGTTCTTGCAGGTTATTTTGGTGTGAAGGCTACCTAAAGGCACAATTTATTCATAAGCATTAACAGTATCCCCTGCTAATTCAACCTGTGGAAATTGAAGGTGAATGGTTCAGATATAATCTAGCCTAACTGATGCCTCAAAATGAGGGGGGTGGCCTCAGGTAGCTGCAAGAGGTCTTTGAGATGATATGAAATTATATTTGAAAATGGCAATTATATTTTAGGTGAATCAGGTGAGACATTCAAGGGGAAACAATATTTGGGACATAGGGGGCAGTGCAAAGTTGGCAATTTTACTAATAATATTGACATCTATTGAATATATTTGTATCAGTTGAAATATGCAAAACATCGTATGGAAAGCTTTGTTAACTACAAACTAATTTCTAATCAGATGTGAATGAGTCACGACACATTAATATTTCGTGTTTTAAGTGATTTATGGCTTTCTTTTTCCTTTTTTTTTTATATGTTTAGTGAGTGTTGTAGCCTACTTTGAGACTTTGTTTTGTTAGAAAAGGTCCTCTTTAGCGTACTGTTTCTTGCTTGTACTCTACCTCACTTATACTTTAGATGATAGATATATTAACACTTAATGTGTGAATGGAAACATAATTGAATGACTTTAGAGTCTAGAAGAATTTAGCCTCTTAGCTTTGTAATCAGAACAACACTTACCATTCAGTTTCCCATTATACCTGGCCTCCTCATTTTCTTTTTTAGATGCATGCATTTTGCTAATAATCCGTTGAAATGTTCTTTGCATTCAGCTCTGGAAGTGGAACGATTTTTATAGGCCATGCAAAATATGTTAAGAAAATTGTATTTAGTCTTTTATTATTATTATTATTTAGTCATTGACTACAAATAGTGTGGAATAAAAGCAACAGTGCAACAATATTCAAACAAACCACATTACCCATCATGCCTGTAAATATGAAGTATGAGCCCTGGCGTTAGTCGATGCTGACTGGACATTGAAGCAATCCAATTGATTCTGGGTCCTCCCTCCTTTCGACCAATAGCGCGTCTGTTGCTATCACATATTGTATTTTTAGCAATTGCAGAGTACTGCTCTTGAAATGGTCATGTCAGTTCGCCAAATAAAGTAGCGCGTATAACATTGGCATTTTGGCTTGTGCACACCAAGTAGCCTCTAATTGCACAGCAGGGGTGCAAAATAGCCTATGTTGGAAAGACAACAACATTGGAAATCAGGCAACGATTGCATTTAATATTGAGTATTGAACGATTTGAAAAGCTTTTGTTTTCTTTTCGCCAAAACTGTAGGATATCAGGCTACAAAAATATAAGTTTGTATGTCATTGTGTCCTTCTTCCTGAGATGTATAGCCTAGGCCTAAATTAAGGGTTAATTTCTTACTACAATAACGTAAAAGTAGTTCCTACATTTCAGCGCGTCATCGGGAAAGGGGGTGTGGACGCAGAGGGTGTCGCTTGTATAAATGCGCAAGATTGTCAAACAGCAAAGTTTCTGCTGGTTGTTTCATCCTCTTGTACTGGTGATGGGTCTGCAGTACACCAATGTATTTCTAGAGTAAAATATCTTTAACTTTTCTGCAATCAACTCCTCTGCAATGCTGTTCTCTATTTCAATTTAACTTAAAAACCAAGGAGCAAAATAAGCAGGCGTGCCATCAGTAAGTATACTCTGGCATGTTCTGCTTCTATAATGTTTGTTCATTTAATGTTATGCTATGTGCATATGGCTTAATCTTAATCTGTTTCATGAAAGGGGAGAAGTGTATGATGTTACATAATCAATGCAATTAAACAATGCATGGTGGGACCGTCATCCATTTTAGGTGTGTTTGGGATTGACTAGCCTACTTTTAATTCTGAAAGAAAGCTTACATAAACAACAACGTAGATCTTCGACTGCCTAAGTAATTCTATTGGCAACTGAAATATTTAGCTTTTCATTACTGTAGGCTAATCTTTGTAACGGTTTCTTCAGCATTTGAAACAATAGCATTGTGTCTGAATCACCGATAACAAATATTTCTAGCCTATTAACTGTAACGTATCCTAACTTGGAGAAAATTCTAGGTGTTCTGTTATCAAGAAACCATTAGGACGTTCTGTACTTACAATTTTATGAGGCAAGCTATGCGTGCAACAAAAGTAGTCTGATGGCCTATAATTATTCTGATGGCATACAACCATAGACGTCTTTTTGCTGTGCATATCCTAATTATCGTCGAATCGTTCCACAGAAGAGAAATGGGTTATGCTATCCTTCAGTGTTTTTAAATGCATTTTAGGCTATATCCATGCATTGTCCTGTTTTGAAAAGTCCAAGTCACAGGCAGTGACATACACTCTCGGTTCTGAAGGGAAATAATCAGTTTTCTTTTTTGTAGTTGTGTCAACACAAAACTAGCCTACACCATGAATGTAACTGCCAAACGCGGGCAGTGTGTGTGTGTATGTGAAGTGACATGGGTGGCAGCCAGAGTGTTACATGGCGGATAATACTCATTTCCCCCTTTTTGTTAGGCTCATCAAAATGCACTGAGCGGTTACGCTTTCGGGTATTGTCAGTGACATTGAATGACATTGTACACAAGTGACTGTAAAATGGCATAGGCTAAAGTGTAGGCTCGTCTGTTATGCAGTAGGCCTACCTATTCCACTTGTTTTTACAAAATGTAGCCTACGTGTCTGTCACTGCTTCTAAATGGAGGTCACCCCTGTATTCACTGGCCTGCTATTAGAATACTTTGGTTTTAAGGCAGGGCAACTTAGTCGACGGTAACATTTTGCTTTTTCCTGACCGTTCCGTAGCATCATGCCATCGCTAAATCCAGTGCTTTTTTCTTTTTTTTTTCCTTCGTAGACTGGTAATTGCCCGTGCAGCTTCTCACCATAACAAACAAGAGTTGTCTTCTAATGTCACCATTTATTTGCAAATTAAATTACTGGGCACTATACAACAGTATATACTGACAAGAATCGTCAATCCAAACATCTCTGACAACATAGCCTATCATAATAATTGCACGGATCTCACTCGCGTCTCTGTTATGTTTTGATGGTGCGGAGGCGGGTGCATTATCATTTACACGCGTGATGATGACGTCAGTAACAGTGCATACTGGGAAATTGTGTTTTCCCAAAACTTCTCCACACCAAAATCACCTGCCATTTTAAATGCTTAATCTCTTGAAATTTCTTCGAGAATTGTATAGATATGATTTTGTGGTACCGTGCAGTTTGTGTATTCATATTTTCTTTAGTACATTTTATGCTGTGCTAATTTCAGAAATCCTCCTCACAGCATAGTGCAATGAAGTTAGGCCTACTTTTGTTGTGATATTCACAATGGTACTAGAGGGTCACTGGCACAGATATACCTATGGTCACTGGTCTGATGACACTACTGCTCTCAGTTCTTGTCTTCTAACTTAACTTGTAGCTAGCAGAATGTGTCTGAAGGCTGGAACTCAAAATAGATACTTAATATACTGGATAATGCCTAAACTTTGTTTTAGAGAACTGACTTTAGTTTAGGCTACTTGAATAAAACAGGCATTTCTAGCAACAAAATAGACTCTTAAGTAATGTGCTTAGTTTCTGTGTGATAAGAGAGTTGAGTATTTTTGTGAAATTGAACTAATTGAAAAGAACCATGGTTTGTATTTTCAACAGAATACAAGCACTAAGTATCTCATAAATGTAGACTTTTCCTGGCTCTAGCTTGTATTACTTGCTTGCATAATTACAGCAATAACAGATTTCTTCCTTGTATTTGATCTTAGGAGGGGTATTGATGGAGGACTGAAGACTATGATGCTTTCTTGGCAATTTTTACTATAAAGCCTTCTGATTCACTGGATCAGACTATTTTTTTGTATTTCCTATTCACTCTGGGAAAGTGAAGGGAACGGAGGAAGCTTTGACTTACATAGTGGCTTCACTCAAGTATAAACACAGTGCTTACAAGACTGCTTTCTAACCATGCACCTGGAGGTGAAGGTAGCCATTAACTTCATTGTGTCCTACCTGTACAACAAGCTTCCCAGACGCCGTGCAGATTTATTTGGCGAGGAGCTCGAACAAATCCTTTTGTTGCGCTTCGATGGCCATTGGTACTCTGACTCACCTTTGCGTGGATCCGCCTACCGATGTCTGCATCTGGGCTTCATCAGGGACCCTGTTGTGGAGCTGGCAGCCAAGAGGAGTGGGTTGGACACTGAGGAGGTCCGTACGAACGTCCCTGAGGAGTTGACCATCTGGATTGACCCCCATGAGGTATCCTACCGAATCGGGGAGGGCAGTGCTTTGAAGGTACTGTACCTGGACGATCCACTCGGTTTAGGGAGTGAGGGTGAAATGGGCGAGGCCATCCTGGGCCAAGGAGACCTCGAGGCGGATGAGGTGAAAAGCCTGGGGTTCAACCCCGAGGCCCAGGTGTTTGTGCCGATTGGTGGCCAGATGTCACCGATTCTTCTGCCCTCTCTGTCCAGCTCACCCACCCCCATGTCTACCTCATCCTGCCAAGGCTTGTACTGCTACTCGGCATCTAGCACCCCGACCAACCCCACCGCTCACTCTTCAAACACCTCCACTCCATCTCCTCCAAGTGGTGGACTCCCCTACCTGCAGGCGCAGCAGCAGCAGCAGCAGCAGCAACAGCACACTCCGCTCCCGCCAAACACTCGGCCGCCTCCGCAGCCCATCACCTTCACCACAGCCACTTTTGCCGCCACAAAGTTCGGCTCCACCAAGATGAAGAAATCCAGTAACGCCGGATCCACTGTGGTGCCCGGCATGGGCATGTCTCAGCAGCAGCAGCAGCAGTCGCAGCAGCCCCAGCCCCAGATGCTCAGTCGCTCCCCCACCACCATCTCTCCTCCTGGGCTGCTGAAGCACAAGTCCCTCTCCCTCTCTCTGCACTCGTTGGGAGGGGGGCCCATGTCCAGCCAGCTCTCCCCTAATGCCAAAGAGTTTGTTTATCCGTCCACCCAGGGCCACCTCTACTTTGACGTGGACACCCCGACCTTACCGCCTCACACCAGCCCCTTCCAGGCCACTTCTGCTCACACTCACCCCCACACCCACCCGTCCTTCGACCCCTTCTCCAGCCCTCCTCCAGGTCAAGCTGTAGGCATCATCAATGCTAACACAGGAATCTCGTTTGTGGAGAAACCCACGTTTGTTGATGGTCTGAGTGGGTATAACCTGCAGTATCCAAACCAAGCCTTCCAACCTGTGGTTCTGGCCAATTAACCAAGTCTTTTGATGATCCAAAATATCAACATAAAGGTAGTAGTGGTCTTGAGGACCTTTTCCCTCCCCTCAAAGAGTTGTTGTTACTAACACTTAGCTAAGAGCTTAGAGCTAGTATTAAGAGTATGCGAAGACTTTGTGTCATATCACTCATTACTTTCAGTTGTTTTATTATGGCAGAGGAGTAACAAGCCTCTTGTCAAAACCATTGTCTTTTGAGTTTAACGTTGACCATTTTGACACCTTTAGGGTGGCCCCCTTTTCTTTTTACGTGGACGTACAAACCCCAACACCAGTGTCAGGGTTATCATTCTCAAGCTTGCACTGCACCCTCCTGCTGTGAAAAAAGGAGCAGATGTGGAAGGCTTTGGAAAGCTAGGCTGTCTGTGAGCATTCTGTGTTAGTCAGACTTGAGTAATGATTCTCACTGAGCACATCACCAATGCAACCCCCCCCCCCTTTTTTTTTTCTTTCTTTGTGCCAATGTCATTTTCATATACTTTTATTTGTGGCTTGGCTTGTGACCTTACGTCAGCCTTTGTTAAGAGGACCTGATTTAATTGAGCTAAAACTGCACCTGTGCACATAAATTCATATTGTGAACTTTGATTGTGTCAAGCTTAAGGACAATTCTGGTTGAATGTAAAGCGCTTGTGCATATGTTTGCAGTCAGGAGTGTTGATGTCCCTCGGAAGGGTTGTGAGGTGGTACAATTTCAATGTGTTTGGCAAGGCGTTCCATAGCAATCCTAAGTGACTGATAAGGAAAACACATCAAGCCAGGCTGGATTCAAGATTCTATGAAAGCTATAAAAGCTATAAATAGCTATAAAAAAAACTAAATCTGTTTTTTTAACCTCTCCTTCCAGCACACTCACGTGCACACAAGCAATCCCAGTCAGCAGAGCATGAAGGTGAGAGGGCGGTATTGGAGGGGGGATGGGGATGACGCTAGTGGCAGGGATTGTGATAAATGGCTTAGTGTGACTGACTATGAAGATTTTACTCTGCAAGGAGAGGAGGCGGAGAAAAGGGATGTGAGGTAAACAGTAAAGCCATCAGTAGAAGCTTTTGCCATCATGTCTGCACTGGAATAGCTGCACTGTGTAGAGAGGCTCTTTTATAAAAAAAAAAAGAAAGAAAAAAAAGCCTTTTGCACCCCCCCCCCCCCCCTTTTGCCATGGTTCGGTGAACGACACAGTTGAGATTTACTGCTCAAATGTGAAGGCAAGAGCAATGCAATGGAAGAGTGCATATATCGCGACGGTGAATGTTGTCTGTTCATTTCATTTATGAAGTATGAGAGCCCTGTAGCTCACTGATATTTTGTCTGGGGAAAGGGCATATGATCTAGTGGCCTCATAGTCCTATTCAATTCCTGAAATATCCAGAGGAAGGCATGGGGAAAGCCATATCATCCACTATTTGACCTGTTTACCTGGTAAATGATCAGATGAGTGCTGTAATTTTGGATTAGGATTGTGAGAATGAAGAGGTTCTTCTATTCTTCATCTGAATGTCTCTGTGCCCAAATTGTGACCATGAATATTTTACATGTGAGCTATCCTCTAGGCCCTTGACTTGACGTTGCCCTTTCATCATCTGTCCATTCCATTTTTGTTTTTGTTTAGATTTGGCTGGGTGGGTACTGCTCTGTAAGTGTTAAGATTGGGTGAAATGGCTGTAATTTTTTTACATTCGTTTGTAATTTATTTACAATTTTCTATATTTTCGTGTGTTTTTGAAAGGAAATATCTATGACATTTATATTTAAAAAAGTATGATATGAATATGTATAGATTTCTTATGTTTAAATATCCTTTCTTTAGTTTCTTATGTGCTGAAGTTATTTTTTCAGAATAACTATAAATATATATGCAAGAGAGATAAATAAAATGTGTAAAACAAAGTATTGAATGTGTATTGTACCTTGTATAGAGTTTGTTTAATAAAAAGACGGGTAATATATTATGTGTTCATCTGAGGGATTTCTTTCAAGAATTTCAGGAACGAATGTTTACAATAGTGTTGCCCTTTTCTTTTTGTTGTTTTTCTTGTAATAAATCTTGGAAGTGTATTAGTTGTCTATGTGCTCTAATGGCAGACTAAGCAGCCCACATTCTGGCTTCCACCATTTTCCCCAACAATTGCTTTCTTTCTGGCTTGTTTCCAGTTTATTATGTCTACATTGCTCTTAAATTGCAGTGGTGGTGTTTTCTGCACCTTCACTGGGGCTGGGAGACTTTACCAGCCAGTGTACCCAACTTAAAATGGAGGCAAAGCATTTGTCTGCACAGGCTGAGAGCGACGCAGTCATAGTAATCTGATCTTGGGCCACCAGAATAAACCTTCTATTGTGATCACCTCCCTGCTGCAGTTCAACACCAGTCTGTCTGTGAGCTCACAGATGACATTCATGATGTGCAATGTGGAAAGCCCTCCCTTGAGTCATTTAAATGTGTGTCCTTCAATCCCCACATAAAACTTTCAGATATGGAAATAGCATTGGAAGTGGGTTGAGATGAAGGGGGGAAAATAAATGCTGTGAATGTGTTTTGGATCAGGCAAGGGCACTCCTGTTCTCTGTGAAGGGCCCCCAGCGAGCACTACTACTGAAGTGATTTTTGTATTAAAATGTCTTAGTCAAATTCTCAACAATCCAAAATGGCACAGGGCCATATAATGCTCTAACACACCCTGCACTCAAATACTGAGTGGGGTTTAACTCAGTTAAAATCACTTAGGGGCCACATGGAAGTCCTCTGAGTTTGGAGGTGAAATGGTTTTGGGCTCTAGAAATGTTTTTTTTTTTTTTTTTGGGGGGGGTATGTTTTGGTGTTTTGGATCAAGGTGGGTGGAGGCTGCGTGGCTGATGTATTTACCCCACGGCCAGTGTCTAATAAGCCAACCTTCTTTGCTGTGGGGTTTAACATATTGCCATCTGCTACAAACAGCATAATACTTTGTGCTCTAAGCTTAGTCCCTATAAGGACTAAGGACTATAAGGAAAAAGCGAAAACTCAGTGTCCTGAACCGGTAATTATATGCAAGATTTATTTTCACACCTAACACTTCGTGGGGCCCTGCCTATGACCAAGAATGTCTTGAACTGTGGGAAAGGATAGTTTTGTATTTAAACATATTGCATATATTGTACTGTATTTTAGTTTGCACTCTGGAGTATTTTGTTGAGAGAAATATAAGTTTATTTTATATGTAATATTTAGCTTTCAAGAGTACATGAAACGAGAGTAAAAATTATTAGATATATTATTATAATTCTTTGTTTTTTTGCCTGAATTTTGTTATAGTTTTGTCCTATTTTCTATTTGATTGTTCTATTTGAATCTTTCACAAACAAAATGCAATGACCTTTTTTCTGTGCTCCCCAAATGGGGACTTACTAAAGCTGTTTCTTATTGTATGAGATTCTTTTTTAAAAGTTTGTAATAAAATAGTGACAAGTGGATGCATGGTATATGAACTGTTGGTCCTGTCCTTATTGTATACTGTGCACTGACAATTTGAAGAAAGGCCTTTTATATGTGATGGCCTATCTGGAACATAGGCCTATTGGACTACAACTCTTAAGATTGAAAGAGCATAGTCCCTAATTTAAATGATGGCAAAGTTCTTGTACATGAACTATACTGTAGCTATAATGTTGCACGTGGGACCAAAGAGTTGACTCATACATTTTGTGGTTAAGGTCTTCCCCATGGTGTTAAATTACCAAATTGATTTAGCCTATAATTACTGGATTAAATTTTGGTAGACTTTTAAGACTTTGCACCTTGCCCTGCGCCATTCGAATAACAGCCCCATAACTCAAAACATACATCCAATTAAAACAGTTAGCCTGCTTTCAAAGCATCACAATACTAAACAGTGGTGAGCTGGTGATATCTGTGCTATAGGTCACGTTTTTGCAGCAAATTACACGGCAATGCTTAGTAAGCCATTCTTCATCTTCAGTTTAGATAGATAGATAGATATACTTTATTGATCCCTAGGGGAAATTCAAGGTCACAGTAGCATACAGACAACACACACACACATTCAATAACAGCAGAAAAAGTCATTAAAAGTATATAATATAAAAAACTCAGCAATAAGGACTGTAGAAGATAAAGAATATACAAAATACAAATTATACTAAATAAAACTTAATCAAAATTAATTCTAAAAAACAGTATCCACATAGTGGGTGAATAATCAATCAGGTGCGCTTGCAATGACTGAAGCAGGGACTGAGCCTGTGGTTCTCAGTGCATAAGGTAAGGTAAGGTGCTCTGTGTGAATGAGTGTCATGGTGCAAATGAGTAAGTCAGACAGTGCAACAGTGCAAGAATAGTGCAACAGTGCAAGTTTACCGTCTATTCAAGTGAATTAGAGATCAAAACTGACTAGTCTTCTCTTTCAAGTATTTTGAGGTCAGTCATCCAATTCATATCATTATAGGAGATGGGCAATCTCAATCTAGTTTGATAGCAACATAAGGGATGAATAGGTTATATATTAAAATTGTCATTGCTTTGCTTAGCAACTTAGTGAAGCAGAATTACATTTAAAATAATTCAATAATAATAATCATTCAAATCTTGATGCTACTTTGAAGGTATTTCTCATGTAGAATACCACACATATCACACATACATATTACCTATGTATCTACCTCACTCAAGTATATTAAGAACCTACTTAAGTGCCTACCTCATATTACCTACCCACTCCTATAACCTTATATCCTCTCTGAGCCAGGCAGTCTGTTCTCAGGCATCTGTTGGGTATGCATTTTCTTGTGGGCAGATTGAAATGAGCTTTGTTCTCTCCTGGCACCACCGACAGTGAAGGTTAACAGGAGGGAATCAACATGGAGAATGATAACAGCAGCTTTTAAAGAAATGCCCTTCCTTTCCCCTCTCCGCTTTCAGATGCCGTGTTTGTTGCATCCCTCTGTGCAGTCAAGCGTCTCCCTCCCTGATGGTTGTCTCTGCTTCCACCTAATCCCTTGGCTTTTCATCATGCCTCCCCCACGCATCTCCCTTTTTCCTCACCCGCTGCAGCTTCCCTCTCCCCTTGTCTTTGAGGCAGATGTTATGCAACATCATCCCCTTGTGTGTGTTTGTATGATCATTACGCAACACCACACACATGCAGAATACTAATGAGGATGTGGTAGAGGCAGTCAAACAGCTCATATGGTGTGTGTGTGTGTGTGTGGTGTTGAATCAAGAGCTGATAACAGGGATTGTCTTTCTGACAGATGGGTGAATCCACTTCAGTATGATGGATTTAACTTTCAGTACAATGACAATGACAATGGTTGAATGTCAAATCCATGTTTCATCAAATCAGTATTTATTAATATGCATGACACAAGATACTGTTAGAACAGACAGCTATTACACACACCCCATAATGATGGAGAGATAACAAGTAGGAAACTGAAGGTGCCTTTATATAAAAACACATATTATTTCTTTTAAAAAAAAAAGAGGCTGAAAATGCACCAATACTGGACAACAGGCCACTTCAAAATGTCCAAGATAGTTATCTTTGTTTTTGCAAAAAGTGAGTCAGGCTTTAAATAAAGTGTCAGACTGCTACATTTCCAAAACCAAGGCATCTGTGGTCAATCACAAATTGTACAGGTGATGCCCAGTACCTTCATATCATAAGTTCTTTTTTTTTTTGAATTGCAACCAATCAAACTAAAGTCCTTTCTAATAATTTCCTAATTTTGCAGCATGAAAAAGGCAGTGAGATGACCTCCAAAGCCCATTTTTCTGGACCACAATATTTAATCAAAATACATAAATTACACAGTGATGAAAATTTTTGAATAGGGCACGATTTGTGACTGACCACCTGCTACTTTAACTTCCATATAAAAAATGCAGTGATTACAAAAATAGTAAAAAAAAAAATAATAAAAAAAAAACATTTTCAAATGTTTTGGAAGTACAGGAAGCAAGCAATTAGTGCTGAAAACTAATCAACTCGGTGCATTTTAACATTGCATTACCTTGGATACAATTCGCTGCTCAGTAGATAAAACTAAGAAAAGCACCTCCCTTACTATAGGCAAAGAGATGTATTCTATACACCAAATGTGAAGTCACTACTGTGCGCCCTGATGGTTCTACACATCCAAGCCCAAAGCAAAGCTTACCATGCAAATCCCAACCCCAGTAATAATCATGTGTTGACCTTGCAAGGCCTCCATAATAAAAAATGTCCCACCACAAAAGACTTTTCCATTTTCAAACATATGTGATTTCCAGCTTTCATTACTCCAACTTTTACTAGTCGTCAGATGGAAGCACAAATAAACTTTGGTGCCTATATACCCTTCAATTAATCTCCGTTCTACTATTTTAGCAGATAAATAAATGGAGATAGTCTTACTTATTTGAGACAATATTTTAAAAAATAAAATTATATTTCTGACTGTCCTCTGTGGAAATGCCAGGTCTGTTCAATGATCCATGTGGAGATCTGTTTAGATCCCCAGAACTGTTCAATGATTCATGTGGAGATCTGTTTAGATCCCCAGAACTGTGCAATGAGTGCCATGAATAATGTCCATATTGTATGATAGTCTGTAATAAAGACACCTATAAGAGATCACAGTCCTTGGCCAAGCCACCAAGGCCTTCTGAAAAAAAGCCTTCTTGTGATCACGTTCATTTTAGGAAGACACACTACTCCCCTAAAGTCCAGAACAGGCAAAAATAATTTGTATGAGGTAAACATGACTGTGGACTGGTCGGAAGAGTACAAAAATCATAATATTCAAATCAGTTGTGTACATTTCTTGGCAATGTCATCAACATGTTGCGCTTTTTTAAAAATCATAGAATCCCTGCACAGTTACTGATTTTGTTTTTGTGTACTTCTTTCACTACAGAAAGAAATTATTGTCGTAGAATTTATTTGTGCACATCAAAATCAATAGATGCATCAAATAAGAGATGCACATTATTACTAAATGAACAGATTTTTACATCAGTAAGGTACAAATTCTCAGGCATTGGCTGATATTACTAGTTCATCACACTGAAACAACAAAACAAAAAACAGGCCTATTTACAGCTTAGATAACAGATAATTGTTCCCTTTTATATCTACCTGATATGCCAGACCACAGACATGTTTGTAATCTGTAAAGCAATCTGCCTCCAACAATGTCCTTGCCAAAAAAAGGTCATCTTAGCCTTTCTGATGCCATCGCAGGAACACAGTAGACAGGGCTAGTTCTTACAAGGATCTCCTTACACGTCTCAAACTGTATTTTACAGATGGGCATGCAAGACCCATGTAAATATTACTATTGAGAAAGCAACTGCTTCAGTCGAGTTATCCCTCTCCAATGTCATCACCCTCACATCAAGCACACACACACATTCGCACACACACACACACACACACAATTGAGAGCGCAAAACAGTGGGAAAGGGCAAACACAAAGCCTTCGTGTGAACAAGGGAAGGACAGTACAAAAACCTCTCCTGCAGACACGCACACACAGCCCATTGGTGATTTAGGAAGAAAGAACTCTGACGGCCACAGTCACCATTACCACGGACCGTCACACACATCTACTGAGGTGCTGAGGAACACACACATTTTATAGACACCCAGTCCCCTCACACCATTTTGTCCTCTTCTGTACGAGATTCCTACCAAGACGTCCATCTGCTTTAGTTGTCATCCACACCATTTATTCATTTATTCATCTGGTTCACCCTCTCCCGTCATGAATAAATCAATAAATCATTGCTTCACATGTCCTTGTCCTGATTCTCCAACATAGTGCTTCAAACAGAGGAGAGAGACAGTCAGTTATTTGGACTGGCAAGGTTTGGGAATAATTGGGGGGATTGGGAATGGGGAAGGCAGGTGAGGGAAGACACATCATTCAGTCATTCACAGGGACTTCATGCTTTGACTGTGTGCTGTATTGAGCCATTGCGTTGGCCCTTTTCTCTCTTGCTTTCAGCATGGCTAATTCAGAGGGGGTGGATTCAGGTGCCTTCTTTATGTCCCTGCAACTTGGCTTATCTGATGGGCTCCTTACCCCTTACTTGTGACAGTGGGTGCCTTGTTATACAACTGCTACTCAAAAACAGGCCCGACCCACCTTGCCACCTCCTAGTGCCTCTGACAGAGTCACTTAAAACCTTAGGTGTTTGCCACAACATCCTGCAGGGACACTGTTTTCAGGTGGTGGATTTGTTTGTGTTGTCTTGTTTGGTTTCAATATACTGTTGTCATTGCTGCTGCTGCAGCTTTTGGGGATCAAGAGGCTTAAAACTGTCCCTTACAGTGGACCGTATTTGGCCTCGTAGCGGGCGATGACGTTCTTGCACCGGCCATAGTCCTTGCGCAGTTCGGCCACCTCCAGCCGCAGCGCCGCGTTCTCCCGCTCCAGGAAAGACGCCCGCACGGCAATCTGGTTCTCTTTCAGCCGGCGTGCATCGCGGGAGCGCTTCGCTGCCACGTTGTTCTTCTTCCTCCTGCACCAGTACTTGTCATCCTGCAGATGAAACACAGGCAGTGGGTTAGGTAAAGCATGTCCCATCCCACAACGCCAGGTAAGGCAATTTTGTACAACCTCAAAATCAATGTGCACATCCAAAGTGCAGCAGCAGGTAAATACAAATGATGTTGAGAAAAGGTCTGAGTAAACCTGTGTGCAAACCTTTTCCATCCATCATCACAGCTCTGTGCAACCTACCTTTCGCTCATCAGGAACATACACCTTCTTGGCCTTCTTTATCATGGGTTGGGGCTTTAGCTCGTCGTCTGAGAAGCGATGCTTGCGAGGGTTAAAGAGCTCACCCCCCGGCACACTCGACAGGACCAGATCAGTGGGGTCTGGCTGGAAGTTCACATCCACCTCAATCTCCTCTGGGTCAAGGGGTGTTGGGGTGACTCTTTCCTTAGTAGATTTACCTTATGAAATGGGTGACATTATGTTTTTCTTTTTAACAGAAACTTTGTGATATCAACACAGTTGACACCGTTGATGTTACAGTAGGGCTAAAGTAGGGGATTATGGTTTGGATTAAGATAACCAATGGAGTGAGCAATAACTACACATAAATGTATACAAATCATCAGCTGGGTAAGCAGGCTTTATTTCTGGATCAGCTGATCGTATAAGAGGTACTTGAGACAAGAACACATGTCATGAAAGCACAGCATGTCAAGAGCACACTATACTAGTATATGCTGGCATAAGCAACAGCTAGTACTTCCCTTACAAGTCTATAAGGGTAAGGTGTGTGAGCCTCACTGTAGGGAAAGTGCCATAACTGAGATACAGTACATGCCTGTGCATTTGCATGATTGGCCTCCAGTATACGTGTGTGTGAGAAGACAGGTGGTGAATGCATATACTCTAAGCTGCAGGTGGTCTGTGTATGTGTGTGTGTGTGTGTCTGATTATTTACCTGCTTCAACTTGTGCAGCTTCTAATTCGATGGCATCTGTCAGAGATTCAGTGTCATCCTCTTCCTCATCATCTTCCTCTTGCTCCTCATCCTCCCTGTCCTGCTGTTCCTCCTTTTTCTTCTTCTCCTCCTCCGCTGTTGCCTGTGGTGGGTCTGTGGCTTCTGGCAGAGCAGCCTTCGAAGTGGCCGGCGTCTTAGAGGAGAAAGATGCCTTGGCCTCGTCAGCGCCACTGCTCCCTTCGCTGCCCTGCTCCTGTCCCAGGCTGCGTTGTAGCTCTTCCTCGAGGGAAATGGGGATGCCGTTCTCCAGAAGAAACTCGTCCAGGTCCATGTACTCCAGATGGAAGTTCTCGCCGTCATACGGGATGGTTTTCTCCCAGATAGCGGGGGTCAGGGAGGCTGAAACGCCCCCTGCCCCTCCGCCGCTGGCCGTGCTGCCAGCACCGTTGGCCGCATCACTTCCTGACTCGGTGCGCTCGACCAGGCATAGCTTCTCTTTCTTGATCTCTGAGGGTTTGAAGAACCCGCACCAAGAAACAGGCGATGATGTGAAGGATGGGCGTGCACATGTATTACAAGGGACAGGGGGAGAGAAAGTTTAGAATGTGAACTCAAATTATATTTCAAAGTTGTATGTCATATCATAGATACGCATTACTGAATGTAATGACCGCACAATTCCACAACAAACATGGAGGTGGAAGTTTGCTAAAAAAAATACCATGTCTAAATGAATCATCAGAGAACAATGAACGTATGATCTCGCTTAAAAATTCATAATATCATCTTACATGTCTCGAAGCTGGGGCACCGGATTTATATATAGACACCAGTCGGTTATCAACACTGGGACAGGAAAGCGGTTAGAACTATGTGTTCTTTTTCTCAGTCTCGGTACGCACTGTTCCAAGTGCCACACGGCACAACGCTGACAGATGAATGACATTCACTACAAATGTAGGCTAAAGAATCTAGATAATAAAACAGAATATAGTATGCATAAATGTGTACAAACGACAGAAGAAGAGAGTCAGATGCATGTTGACATTTGCATGGGCCAACATGTTCTAGCGCCGACTAGAAACAGCTTGACAATTCTATCATTTTCTAGTCTGCATGCGGAGTAGCCGACACAGCCTATTGTTAACCCCTTTTCATCTACGTACAATTCAGTTAGCTATGAAGGTAGACTAGGTCCGTTGATCCATTCATTACAGAAAAGCAGAAAGCTTACCATCATCGCCCTCGTCAAGGATATTGGGTGGAGGAATATCCATGACTTTCTTCAAAACAAAAGGGAACGGCTTAGCTTGTCCCGAGTTTGGCGCAAGGGTTAATGTAATTGTCGCTTCTCCAGGCATAATTGACTGCTTAAGGGCCGGTTCCGCGCAAATAATTGCTATAGAAGTTGGACGTTTCCTTGAAGTTCGTCGATTGTTGTGATAGTCCTATCGCTGTGAGACCTCTTCAAAAATTAGTTTCGCCAAAACAATTGTGAACCGAACCAATCTACCCTTCTGCGCTTTCTGTTTAGATATTCATGAAGTACACGCCTTGGGTGGAAATTTGCCGTCGCTGATAGGTCACTCTACTGGCTGTCATGAATATGAATAAGGCAACATCTGCAGGACGCTGTGTATAGCCTACTCGTACTCAAGGACAACTCTATACGGAAAGCGGATACTCTATTGGTCGGCAGGGATCCAATCCCTCTCGTAGCAATGTGAAACGTGATCGTAGGAAAGAACACTGTGATCGTAGAAAAGAACACTGTGTCTCCAATGATGTTCATATGACAAACCTAACCAAAAATTACTCACGATGAGTAAAAGGTGATGCTGGTTGAGAACCTGACTAGCTTGTCTCCTTAATAATAAACACATATATAACATAGCTTAATATACACTCAATAAAACATAGATACAAAATAATACAACGCATATTCATATACTGACCTAGGCTACACTATGTCATGTTTTATGTTTTTTTTTTAATTATTATTATTTAGAAACCGATGGTTTTACATTTCCAAACAAAACAGTCATATGGGCCTGTGTTTTTCCACTTCCGCGGAACACTCATGTCGATACACGTGCCGTTCTCCCTCTGTGAACACTCATTTGGCGAGGGGCGGGGGTACCGCATGTGCAGGGCTGGCCCGTGTGCAAGCATAGGCGACTGGAGTGCGAATTGCGCGAGAACAGGCGAGAGCGCGCGCATGTAGCCTACTTTTGTGTTCCGACTTGGAAGTTGTCTTGATGGCTTTGGTTTTAGTTACAAAACAGTCTTGTAGTCACGCAAAAATAAAAACTATAATAAGGAGAGGATCCCGGACGGATTCTTTGTAACACGTAAAGTAAGCATGTTCTTTGAAGACCCTTTGAAAGGGCCATGAGAGCCTGATATTAATATTATTAAAATTCCACACATTCGGACATGGCCTTTACAGATAAAGTCATTTCTAAGGTGCCTGAGCTTGGAAATTGAACAAATGTTCAATTATGTCAGTAATTCTTCCAGCTGCACTAAAGTACAAAAGGTAGTGTTATGGCTCTATGCAGCAACATGCTCTCTATAAGCACAACATGAGGCCATTATGCACGAACTTAAGCTCATTTAAATATAGATGATCGGGGTCCAAGCAGTATATATATATATATATATCAAAAAAAGGAGAAATATATATATATATATATATATATATATATATATAGTCCATTTAGCCATATCACAGTCCATAGGCTAGTCTGAAGAGATACGTTTTCAGTTCCTTTTTAAACTGGGCAGTGGATTCACACTGCCTGATGTTGTTTGGAAGTGAGTTCCATAGCTTTGGGGCTGCGTGGGAGAACGCTCTCTCTCCCATGTGTGCCTATAACCCACTGTGGCAACTACAGTGAGATACAGGTGGGACACACTTGACCCACAGATGGGTCTTGAATCACCAAGTCAGTATTGCCAAATAAGTCACTTACCATGTGAGCAATTGTGCCTTTGAAATTATGAATTGAATTGAAGTGGATATGAGGTCCCTGCCTAAGCATGATGCCAAAGCAATATTAAGACTGGATGTAGAAAATATCTTTGTGAATGGTGAATGTCCCTGAAGAAAATTCCTTAAAGCTCAGGGCAACCACAACATACAGGTGTTCATTGTTCGGGTGATTGGCCTGACATGTGAGAAGCATTGTAACAGAGTTCAGGTGTGTGTAGAAGTGGAGAAACTCTTGAAAGACAAATATCCAGGGAAGTTTGATGTTAAACTGAACACTTGAGGCCAACGTTTCTACGTATCAGGGTATTCTAAAAAAATGGATACTTGAAAATACTATGAAATGGATCCTTCATTTTAAAAAATAATTCCGTTCACACCGATGCTAAAAACAGCTGGGGAAGGGTGGTGTCACAAACACGTTGACCAATCAGAGATTTCAAACAAACGAGGGAACATCACCTCACAATGCAAAAATGCTGTTTACCCCTGTTTACAATTGTGCAATTGTGAAACCGGAGTTTTCCCAAATCTCCCCTTTGGCCGGAGTTTTCAGAAATAATAATTTTCAGTGATAACCCTCCATTTTCGTGTGAATGAAAGGCCAAACCGCATGAAAATATGTGTGTTTTCCCTATGTGTAAACGTGGTATGAATGTTGTAGACATTAATAAGCCTGTGTGTGATCAGTGTTGCCATAGTCCGCTTATTATAAATTACTTTGGGCTTGTTTTTGTGAAGTCACATTTGGGGTCGTGTTTTTTGTGCGGTTGCTTCTTTTGGGCTTGCTTCGTTTCTGTTGTTTCTGCTTAGAATCCACGCAGCGCTTACACATACACACAGGGCATTTTAATTGCATGGTAGTTTTATAGTTGCCTAAATGTGAAAGACATGATGTCTACCTGACAAAAGCAATACAATTAGGCCTATTTTGCATGAACAACATGTTCTTCCATCAACCTAGCACTTAAGTTTTACAATCTCAACATTCCCATTTTAGACAATAAATGTCATCAGTCTGTTGCCATTCACCTCAGACTTTTGAGGTATTACAGCAGGAACTTCTTTTCACTGAAATATTAGGGTCACATGGGCATTTTGACTGCATAAAAAAGCCAAAAGACATTCCATCAAGTCACTTTCCATTAATTTCTGTCTATTGAGAAGTTTCCACACACTGCTCTTTGTGACTGACTCATGGTGTGTTTGAAAGAATCTTCAGTGAACCAGAATGTAATTTACCACTGTGGTAATCTCTGCTGGGCAGAGGTCAAGACATCCATGTTAACAAATGGAAAAGTCCAGCTGATCTTTTTTGTCCCAAAGTCCCCATGCAATCAACAGCCAACTTCACCTATTGTCTCCTGAACGATATATACCTGTATGATATATTTACAAAGCAAAGTGTCGGCCAGATGACTGTGCCTAGTTAAAGTGAGGCAATGCTGCTCTTTTATCCTAAAAATAATGGCTTTAAATTCATTTCGATGCAACACTGACATACAATATGGAGAATGGAGACTGGCATATTGTTCAAGGTAAGCCTTGAACACCTGATTCTCCAGTTCTGAAATCTGTTCCCTTTATCAAACCTAAAAATAATGGCTTTAAATTCATTTTGATGCAACACTGACATACAATATGGAGAATGGAGACTGGCATATTGTTCAAGGTAAGCCTTGAACACCTGATTCTCCAGTTCTGAAATCTGTTCCCTTTATCCAACAAACTGGGGTCAACAAATACTGGGCTAAAGGTAAGGTGAGCGATTCTAAGCGATTTCTAATTTAACCGTTTATGTAAAATTCAGTGTACAGTGTCAAAAAACCTGGTCTTCTTACATAACCCTGGCTCCATGAATGGGAAACAAAGTGGGGGGCAGCCTTCCTCTTTAAACGACAACAAAACACTGTGTGGAGTTCCTTGGTTAGCACTGAAGGGAGGAGTGAGCTACCTAACATCTCTGGCATGTTTTGTTTGGTCTTTGGTTCAAATATACAGTAAGTTGCTTTGGACAAAAGTGTCAACACAGACATAAACATAAGCATAAACAAATGCAATGTCATATTTAGTTAATTTCCAAAGCATTTTCTGACATATTTGGGGCTCCTGCAATTAAAAATCTGTTTGTTTGGGAAGACTACTTAACAAAAACATCTGAACACAAAGGATCCCTTAAGATCTTTATTGGCATGCTTTGGTCCATTGCTCACATGATAATGTCAAAATCCTCAAGACCTAAAAACAGTTCTCTGTGTCTGGGTCTTTTCACATTCAATCCATATGTACACAGTGAAACCCATTTTCACACTATGAAATTCATAGAACATAAATGAGATAGTATAGCAATCACAAGCCTTTCTTTTCCCAAGTGAAATAACAATAGAATCTTGTAAAAACAGTAAAGCAGTTATTATTTGTTTAAAGACCATTGTGAGGCTCTCTGTTTCATAACAGTGTAAAAGCTCAACTTAGTTATGCCCTGGAGTTCAGTTTTTTGGAGGGTTTACAAAATGATCAAAAAGAACACAATCTGCTAAAATTGTTTCAACGTGCCAACACAATGAGAGTGTAAGAAATGGCTGAATACTCTAAGACTAAGAACATGAGATGCATGGTAATGGTGAGCTCATAAAGATAACATGTAAAAGGTCCGTGCTCTGGCCTCACCCAGATACCTGAGGCCAGGAAGGAAACTGGTGTAAAGGATACCAACCAATTGTAGAATGGACATGGGGGTAGGCCACTGAGAACCATCCCAGGCAAGGGGGAGAGATGAACTTAATTATCATACAGAACAACAAAAGTTCCCAGACCTGTTTGTTTTAGAAGCCTAATGGTAATTTACATTAGAAGTGTGAAACAGTAGTTAGAGATGCTTGTTGTTCAGACCTACATCACTGAATCTGGAGTATATTTCACATGCTTCGCTACTGCTCTTAACTTGAAGATGGAATGCTGCATCAACCAAAAGAAACACCCTTTTCTTCACATAATAGAGAAGTAAAAAAAATACTGGCAAGTGAAATAAGAAATAACTGATCATTGATGCTTTCTCCAGACATTTGTGTTAAGTCCAGTATTTCTAATACATCTAGGCCTTCAGTAGTGCCTTGAATGCGGATACTTTGGCACACAAAAGGAAAATCTCTACTTCTCTACTGATCAGGTCAGGAATGACTGGTTGTGACTGGGTTGTGGCACTGAACAATATAACCACTAACAGTTTTTAACTACCAACAGTATAAAGGTGTAACAACTTTAAGGCACAGAGACATATGAGGATAGGTCCCTCATTAAGCCAAGGAACCAAATACCACAACATATAAATGGTGCAGATTATACTGGCAACAAAGATTGTTCTAAATTCTAAATTGTTCACATAACTATTCTCTACATTCTACAACCTAATATAGATGTTACATTATCTTACAATACAAAGAGAGTATATCTTCTGATTGTATGTTCACAAGCGTAACATTTCAGTGAGACTGTCTAGATACAGACATTGTAAACAAACATATTATGCGGTTGTTCAAGATAAATCCATTTTTACCATCTTTCTGGTACTTCTGTTTAAAAACATAGAAGTAGTGAATTCACATTCACACTATCTTCATCTTTACTTTTACAGTTTTACTTCTTCTTACATTTTTGATCACTTGTGACAAACACATGGACACATGACTTGTAGTTTTCACTATTCTTGATCTCCTTGAGGTGTTTTTCATGCTCCCTTCTTTCATTCAACAATGCATTATTCTTGGATGTGACATATTTATTAAATACTAGGTTTGGAGCAAACTGTGAGAGAATGTCGCTTGAATTTGCATGGGACCCAGAGTTAACTGATTTCAAAATGCCTGATCTAATCCAACCATTTATGAAAGAGGAGGTCGATGTCACAGTGTTGATTCAGAGTGCAACGTAATTTCAGCAAGCTGCCTCCAGACTTGTGCTTTTATAAAGAAGTGGTTTAGTCGACCCCCATAGGACTAGCAGCTCTTTTGTAAAAGCAGGCGGAATAATTATAATACGCCTGTGAAAATGACTGAAGTAGGCAGATTAAAATACATACAGAATGTCTCTCTTGAATGTACATTTTTTTGTCCAAATTTTTTTCCAACACAAAGTACCAGTGAATTATAACAGAAAACAATGATCTATGTGTGGTTTTCCCTTTTTACACACTGATCAGTTGTGCTGCCTTAATTATTTTCTCTCCAAACCTAACTGTTATGACTTTATTTCTCTTACTGAGTCAATACCACCACCATTCATTGACTGTAGCAACAATGTCAGGAATGCTTAAAACCCAAGCATGGGACTGTGCCACCACAAAGCCACTACATTCTCCTGCTGGTTAACACAACCACTCCTTGTTCACAGCATTGAACTGTATAATTCTGCTGCTGACTCAGTTCTATTTATGTCTGTCTGGTTTGCAAAACCCTACAGTTACAATCACTATGTTTTCCAAAAATACACATTTTGTTTGAATGCTTTCTCTGTGGTTCAACTCCTTCAAGCTGTCGGGACAATACAACACTTTCTTTGTGCAATTACAAATCACTTAATATTCAATGTACTGCAATTTATCCTTTCAATAGCATTATAGTCAGTATAAAGTCTGTATTGCAATGATTTGCTGGCACACTTTCACTGCATACAAAGATAGAGAAATGCACACTGACTTTGGTCGCAAATGCCAGTGCTAATGACACACTGAACCGTACAAGACCATGGTCTTGAATGCTCAGAACTAGATTTGGACACATTTGAATCATGATTATCAACCTTTATCTGCAACACACACACACACACAGACAGACACACAGACACACACACACACACACACACACACACACACACACACACACACCTAAAACTATGTCTGATTCTAAAGAATATCAATATGATACATATTCTGGGATAGGCCTGAAAAGGTAAACAATACTGCAGAGTCAACTTATCACTAATGGCTTAAATGTGCAAAATGTTCCCCCTTTAATGGACAATTCAAAGTTTGGTGGTGGGGGGGGGCAGGGCAGGGAGGGGCAGGGCAGACAATGGGAGGCCAGGGAAGGGAAACACGGTTTTCTAATTGGTAGCTGGATTAGAAATTCTGATTAATCCATGGAGAATTCATTTTAGAAATGTCTTGGGGGTGCAATTTTATTCTACACTACTCAAAAAGTCAGGGATATTCGGCTTTCGGGTGACATTTCAGGGTGCACCTGAAATCCACTATAACCGTTACAGCTGAACTTAATGTGACCTTCTCTAAACTTTTGAATGTGCATGTTCAACAGTTCAATGTTTCAGTACTTTCCGTACTGAAACATACAATTTCACCCAAAAGCCAGATATCCCTAACTTTTTGTGAGCAGTGTATATTTAGATTTCATTGATCCAGTAGACTAGTTATTAACTTGCACTTCACTGAAAAAACTATTTTGATGGCAGTCTCCATATACATGTGTGTATGCATAATGTGCATATGTAATTAATGAATGTGAATCCTGGAGGATGGCTCAGTCCCTTAGGAGGAAGTTGTACCTCCCGAAGTTGAAGTCAGTGGGGGCAATCAGCATATCGGCCCGGGCCTTGGCCAGCTTCCGCCGCAAGAAGGCCCGTCGCCCATGCCACTCTTCAAGCTCCTCCTCGCTGTGGGCAAAATCACAGGCATGGCCGTCTGGACATGCACCACCCAACCTGTCAAACACACACAGTCCTCTGTCACTCTGTGTTTATCATTTCATCTGTCTCCATGCACACAGTCATGTCCCACACACACACACACGCGCACACACACATAAACAAACTGTAGTTGGAGAGGAACTGGTTAACACAAGCTAAGTGGAAGAGGGGCATTTCCACAGTGGCTAACACTTTGTTGTGAAATCGATGAAGGTGTTTTCAGAATTTGGAGGTGTTTTCTGAATATGCAGTTGTTGTGGAGTTTGCCTGTGTTGTGACCCTTCTCGGCTGTTCAACTGTTGACAGCAGTTGACAACCAGCACATCTTCATCTCCAGAAACCCTGTACAGCAGCTAGTAATCCACCCAGCGGGTCATGACTTTGAATTAGCACCTCGTCCTTCAACCCCAATCACATCTTAAGGATCTAGGGCCTCATGTACAAAGCTTGCGTACGCACAAAAATGCTGCGTACGCCATTTCTCTCGCTCTCTTGCTCGTCCGGATGTACGAAGACTGACTTGAACATGAGAATGTGCGGTCCTCCACGCAAACTTCATGTCTGGCGTACGCACATTTCCAATGTGTATCGTCAGTTGGCGACACTTAGAGGCAATGCAGCGCAACAACATTAGTTGATCGCGAGTCTAGGCCTTTATTTGCACAGTATATTGTGAAACGTGGGTTATTAAAAATGATAACACTTCGAAAGTAGGCCTATGTTTCTATATTTGGACATGCAACATGCGCAAATTCGACTAAGTTATGCAACAACCTATCTATAATGACAACTGTAGACTTATTAGAGGATAAGAATTAAAAGGGAATGTGAAACATAGCCTACACAGCGCCGATATTTGGTTACAGGATTGTTGATGACTGGCTTATCAAACATTTCAGATTTTGAAGAGCTTTCCACAAAACCTGTGATAAATGGGGTCGCCTTCACGCATTTGCCCATGCCTTAACATTTGCAGAGTGTTTTCCCTTAATATCTTCGATAGTTTTCATTTTAAAAGAAATTTTGAATACATATGGGACAGGATCATGCATGTGAATAGATAGGCTGACTAATAAGCGCAAATATAAGCTATTTCCCTGATTGACTGCATGGCTACTTTGACTGTCCTCGAGTAAGCATTCGCATTATTGTCACACTTGTGTGCAAATATAGGGATATGATCCAGAAATCGTAATGTTGTGGCGAGTCGGCTACTTTTCCTACTTTTCCGCTACTTTTCAGGTTTGCGCTTACGCAATGTTTTGGTATGAAATCCACGCAAGTCTTTGTACATGAGCACCTGGACTGACCAGGGCACCAGCAATGAAAAAACACAGGAAAATCACTCATAAACCCTCCTGTCTCCATTCTGAGTTTTTTGTTGGCACTAAGTTCAGTCTTTTTGTGTTGTTCTGATTCTACCTGGTAAGAGCTCTGCCAGGCTCATCCTGTCCTGAACTGTGGTGTGTGTGTCTGTGAGTCTGAATGTTATGTGCGTGCCTAGGCATGTGTCAGTTCCAGTGACGTCACTCTCTCTATCAGATCCTATGTAAAGATCAAACTGACAGTTAGCACTGTAAACGTAGGCACTAAACTACCAGATTATGTTTCTTCTTGGACATCAGGTGTGCCTGGAACAGACGTACAAGTTTTTTAGCTTGGTGGAGGGGAGGGTCATTGAGAGTCCCCGTCTTGGACCTACATCAGGATTATTTCTGTGATTCTGTGAACTAGTTTCATAGGTAAACAACGGTGTGTAACTACGAATAGGACCCCTGCCTGGGTGCCTAAACCAGTGAACACTGGTAACAAGGATACAATGTGTATTATGTTTCCATGGCAGTATATGAAAAAAATCCTTTTAGTCCAGCTTCATGCCATATTGTGTTCACCTTTGTTTTAGATAGATAGATAGATAGATAGATAGATAGATAGATAGATACTTTATTTATCCAGAAGGAAATTAATCTTATTAGTTATTACAAGCATAAAATAACAAAAGTCTTACTTCTACCTCCATGATGTTGACAGTGGGACAAGGATGCTTGACACAATGACCCACAATTTGAACGGATTTAACATGTCTGTTACTGTATGTTGTACAGAAATACAGAGCGCAAAGCTAATCACTCCCTGCTGTTTCCCTGTTTAAAACTCCCTGTGGATGCCCTGACTGGCAAGTGCTGGTGGGTGCTGACCTGGGGCAGAGGGAGAGGTGGAGTCCAGGGAAGCGGTACATCCAGTCCAGGTTCTCCTCGTCCTCTTTGAACAGGCGGTCCTTGTGCTTCTCTGTGGAGATGTGCTGCTGCCACTGCCGCTCGCTGTTGCTGTGCTTCCCACAGAGCCGACAATGGAAGCCACTCTGTCCAGGGGCAGAGAGAACAGGTGTATCTCACAACATGACCAGACCAACACTTCTTATGCCAATTCGTCTGCTTGGTAGTACTTCTGAATAAAAAACAAGAGATAAGGTTGCACAATTGTCTCAAAAGGTCAAACAGAAAACACCTAGCTGTGATAGCAAATGACTGACATCTCCCTATAGTAATTCTAAGCTAATTTATAATTTGCCTTGCTTACCATTAGATCGGCATAATCTGTTGGCATTGCGATATGCTTGTCATCGGTGCGCTGGTGCGGGGAGGTGTTGTTTGGATGGTGGCTCTGACTGGACGTGGTCAGCCACATGTCATACAGCTGCTGCATGTCCTGCACTGAAGGTTAAACCCGACACAAACAGGAAAGAAATAGGAACAATGTGAACATATGGAGCTCATATGTTGAACCTCATAGTTTAAAAATAATGTGACTATACAGAGATACATTCTGGAGGAAGTATTCTGTGATGACTGGTTACCATCTGAGATGTATTTGGTTACCATACTGGGGGACAATGAACCAAAAATCCTTGACACTAGTTCCAATGGGTGATGTTTGAATTGTATCTAGTATAGTATAGTATAGTATTATAGACTATATCATAGTATAGTCTAGTATAGTATTATAGACTATATCATAGTATAGTCTAGTATAGTATTAAAAGAACTCAACCATAGCCTGTCTTTGCTAACAGAGCCTATCCAATTCTAGCCTGGCCCCACCCAGCTAGATCTTCTTTCAGGGAGATCTAGTCTGGAACACTATAGTCCACTATAGTCCCTTTCCCTCAGACAAGAAAAATGTCTGGCCAATCAACGGTGAGAGGGAAAGATGAAACCAAAACGTATTGTCCTAAACAGAAGCAGCAACACCTGCAAACGTCAAAAATTTGGAAAAATGCAGAAATTTATTTACAGCAAAGGTAGACCCACATTCATTGTTTCCTCACTGTTGATGCTGTTTATTGTCAGTTCATAAAGTTTAGGCGAAGTAGGAAGTAATGTTAGGAATCTCTGATCAATGTGATTGGTAAGGCTGGACCAATGTTTTTAAACTTAGTGCCCGTCGCGATGCAAGTGTTGGAAACGTTTCCCAATCAAGAGTCACCAGACTCTATTCACTTCATGAATGAGTTTGGATTTTTCCAGGCTAATCCAAATCCACCCTCAGCTGAAAATGCACTGATGTAAACAAATGTTTTACTTCTTTATTTTACAGTAATTGTTATGTGGTGGGTATGTGTAGATAACTATCCACTTTACAGCACTGTGTCTCATTCTAAGAGGGTTAAGACACGAGCACAGTTGTACAGGCAAGTTGCCTTAAGTAGACAACGACTGCAATAATACTGCAAACATTTCAGTAAGCCAAAAGGGAGCTCACAGCCTTCGTTCTTCATGTAGGTCCACACGTCCCTCTCCTCCTGGCTGTGAGCGAAGGAGCAGTTCCCCGGATAGGTGCATTTCCTCTGCTTAAGCACATGGGCACAGATCTGAGAAGAGAAGGAACACAGACGTCAAGCACAGACCTGTCCACAAACACAGACACAGAGTCAGCATGCTGGCCAGGACAAAGTGACAAAGACAGGATAAAAAATAAAAAAAAGACCAGCGCTTACATAAAAGACCAAAAAAAGTAAATTCTGCTTGTCTCAGTTATGGCCCCCATAGGGATCATGGGGGCAACAACAGCCAGACACTTTCATCTCTATTTGGGTAGATAATTAATAGACAGGCATCAAACAATGCATTTAGGAGGATCACCATAAGGAAGGTCAGGCTAAGACATAAACTATTCCATCTGCAAACATCTTTGATGGAAATTCAGTGTTTCAGGCTTTGTCATCATTATCTTTTATAGCATTGCTTTGTCACGTGGAACCAAATCCTCACTGAGCATGTGGAGTTGTCACAGACTACATTACAATGGAAGTGGATGATTGAGATGAAAAATGTTTTTTCACAACACTGTTGAATACAGGAACAAACTGTACTAGAAATGGCTATTATGACAACAGTTGCTGGGTGAGTTTTTTTTACGGTTAGCTAGTCTTGCATTACAGGTTTTCATGTTATCAAATGTACTGCTCAAAAGTTCTCCATGTGAAGTACTGTGAGTTCACCTGATATTTTCAGGATGGTGTCATGACATAGCAAGTCTTTAATATGAACATTTACCATAAGTCAGTTAATGTATAATATTGAAGAATGAACTTTTGTAAAAAAGAAAAATTTAATTTCTGTCATCATGCAATGATGGAATAGACATTAGAAACACATTTCCAATCTTAGCCTGTGCTGTGAAGCCCCATTCAACATTACCCTGTGGTATACTGAAGAGATCGAGACAAAACACAAATCTGTAAGGACCTGCTGAAGTTTTGTACGTATGACTGAAGCATGATGCTCAAAGAGATCTATGTATGGAGCGGTTGGGTGCACTTACATCATACTTCTGAAAGTGGTGCTTAGAAAAGGGTGGTGCTCTGACCATCACCCACTTCTCAAAGGCATTCACCAGCAGCACCCGATGTTCCTTAATCCAGCTGCAAAGGATCATGGAAGACTAGTCGTCATTGTGTACAGTCTAACACGGTGACCTAGATGTCAGCATTTGTACACATATGGCAATTATGTTACAATTATGTTACAATTACAATGCTACAGTGTAAATACATTTCTGAGCCCATAGATAAAAGTTTAACAAGACAGATACTCCAGCATTAACAGAATGCAACATGAACAAGGTCATGAGCCATGGCCTTCACTGTCTCTTTTCCAAGGTCGTTTCTAAGAGGCATTGGAAACATGCAAGTTCTGCCTAAGGATTGGGAGCAGGGTGGGAGTGTCAAGAGGCCAAACACACTCTTACTGAAGTAGGATCAGTTCCTGGTTAGGAGTCTTTTTGGACCGCACAACTTTTCAGTTGTCAGTAAATGGAAACGGCAGAGAACCTGAGGCACCGTGGCTCACCTGTGGCGGGCTTTGCCCAGACAGTACTTGAACGCCTTGTCTGGCTCGTTGACCACGCCATCCCTCCAGCACTGACTGCACACAAACTTCATCTTCATGTTCAAGCTCCGCCCTCTGGACGTGCCAGCACTTCCTCCTGCTGATGGAGGGCTGTTGGCAGGAGCTACTGGCTTGGCTGGAACATATGCAGGCTTCAGCCAATCACATCACAAAAGGGAAAGACAGACAAAGGAAGGTGAGGTGAGGTGAGGAAAGCATACTTGACATTAGGAAAAATTTAAAATCATATTTTTGGGTTATCCAAGCCTTTGTTGACAGGACAGTGAGGAGCAGACAGGAAATGAGTGTGGGAGAGAGATGGGGGGAATAAGCTTGGGAGATGACCGCAGGCCGGATTCGAACCTGGGTCCTTATTGCCATTGGACTTGTGTATGGGACATCGACCCTCCAACTCCACTATGGCTCCTCTCTACATTAGCAATTTGAGCAAAACAGCTAAAAAACAAATGCAAGACTTCACTAAATACAATTGTAGCTATGTCAGTATATAGTCAGGAATCAGGTCACCTTTCATGGTAATTACAGTTTCAACTGTGTGGCAGCTTGTATTTGTGGTGTTATCATGACACTCTATGTGACTAGGTGTGATTGCTTTAATTGATGGGAATTGGAGAGACTGTCAACACAAGCCATCTGCCGCAGCAGTCATCTAACCTTCTGTCTCTTCAGGATCAGCTCCTGTTTGTGCCATTGTCTCTTGGACTCCTGCACGATTTCTTCTTGGGTGGTGCCTAAACAAACACACACACAAACAAACAATCAAAACAAACAAACAAACATCTACCTTCCTACAGTGATCAGTAGTGATGGAAAGCAAGCTTTTGTGCTTGACTGAGCTTACACCACACTCTGCCTGTACACACAACTACAAATGATTATAATTCTCTGGAGCCTTTGAAGACTTGCTAAAATAAAGGTTTTGTCGCCCCCTGCTGGTCAAAGGACAACCATATGTTGTTTTATGCCATCCAAGCAGCAGAACTCCATATTGTAATGGAAATGTCCCTCGAAAATACATAATGGGAGCTGGTGCATGTTCCAAAGTAAATGACTTGAGTGCATACTATGGCAATGATGGTGTGTATGCGTGCACATTAAATGGTACTGGTAGTTTGCGTTTGTGTACCAGAGCTGTGCTGTAGCACCCAGCACTTGAGCTCGATGACGGAGTGGGCGAAAGGACAGCCGTCCTCGTGCTGGCAGCCACAACGCGCCTCATATCGACACACGTCAAACTGGCACTGGAGCCGCAGCGGGCGGATCTTTGTGTAACGCACCCTGCCATTGGCTTTCTCCACATGCACTAAACATCTGTATGCGAGAAACAGAGAGAGAAATAGAGAGTTGGAGACCAAGCATGGAAGGAAGGGAGGGAGAGGGAAAGGAGAGGGAAAGGAAAAGAGAGAGGGGAGGGGAGAGAGAGGCTTAACACACCTTTATTGAACCAACAATAGGTGTTAAAACACTACAAAATAAAAACACTGTTGCAGCCTCAAGTAAAACCATACAGAGCTCACAGAGCAGTTTCATATTTTAAAAACAACCTCCACATCTTCCCCACTCTCACACAGCAACCCTTTCACCCCACTTACTGTCAGAAAGCCTTTAATGTCATTGGCCAACTTATAAAATGCATACTCAATTTTGATTCTCCATCCCACCATCCCCCTAAATGACTCCATTGTGTTGGTTGAGACTGCTCTCAAAATCATACACTTCCTTGTCAACCAGATGGCCGAGAGAGAGAGACATCTGAGAGAAGTAAGTGTTTATATGACAGTCTAACATGTAATAAGGGAGTAGCATTCTGGGATATAGACATTTAGGAGGACTCACTTGTTGTGGTCAAACACATGGTGGGTGGTCAGATTGGAGCAGACAGTCTTGTTCTCTTTGCAGTGTCTACTAATGATCCGGGGCTTACTATCAAAACATTCCTGGACAAATGGAGTCATACAAACATTATGTTAGTTTGTATGAGAGTATGTGTGCATGACAAGAGAACACACACCCACCACGCAGGGAAACATGACAAACTGAATTGTGGGAGCATGCACGTGAATGTACACACACACACACACACACACACACACACACAGACACACACATAAACCAGGACCATAACACCAGTGTGGATTTGTTTCAGCTGGGTGACACTTTGTGTGTCTGTCTGCGTGTGTGTATCTGTGGGTGTGCGTACCGATCACACAAATGAACATACTGTAAACATTTGTAGTAGCTGACTGACACTTTGTGTTGTCATTATGTTGTTTTCATAATTGTTGGAATTCATAATCACGATTAATCGATTAACTGCACAGCCATAGCGTGTGTATCTGCATTAGCCTGACGAGCCAAACCCACATTAAGGAGTAGGGTCTGGGAACTCACCATTCGCAGTGCTCGAGGGGCGGGATAAACGGTTGTCTTTCAAATTCCCTCTGCACGCAAAAGGATAGCACTACAACTCATGAGTACCATGTGTTTTTCCCACCAGCAGAGCTAGTTGGCTAGTTGACCAAACATTTTGCCAACTTAAAAAACCTTAACTTGTGTTGCTCTGTTCGCCAGCAGCAGCATCCATCCATAGTTTTCAAGTAGCAGGGAATTCACACGGAACCGTCGCAACTCTGCCATCATTATGTTAAGCCCGCCCATCGACTCTATACACGATGTAATTGGCCTGATCGAAGTTTAATTTTTTCAGCTCACAAGCCAACAGAGAGTTGCTAGACTACCCTGGCTGCAAATTACATTTGCTGCCGCTAGGGTGCGTCTAGATTTCTAGGCTATATCTACGTGCTTCTCATGTGAGTGTGTCCCCCCACCTTACAGAGGAACATGAACATGCCGGCGTGGATGTGCAGCAGCTGGGCGATGCTGAGCGCCTGGCCACCAGAGAAGCCCAGAGGGTCGAAGAGCAGCTCTCTGATCAGGGTGCCCATCCGCTCCTGCGTCCACACGTCAATTTCCTCCTGGTGGTACGCAAACGTGCAGTTCTCCCCGTACTTACACTCCTGACGCTCTTGCACCTCTGTATGCAGACACATGCACATAAACAATCCAAAAAGAAGCAATTCTTACAACATTTCCTGGAGGACAGTTACAGTATAGCAGTAAACTAGTGTGGGTGCAGAAACACAAGAGCACAACATGACAACATATGCATATACGGTTCAAACAGTACACAATACAACGTATACATTTCAGTATAGGAGGGACAATAGTATCTTTCTGATACAACAATTTTATGAAAATGTAGGAACAATGTTAATAAACTAAGTGGACGTGTTAAAAAAGCATGTCTGCGGTTACCTTTGCAAAGCACAAAGGGTCCCATGAAGTTGTTGTATGCTGGCCTGGGACGAACCCTTTTCCAGGTGGGATCTTCTGGATTCTTCCTCCGGCAAAGCAGGGTGTTCCTCTTACAGTCATGGGCCTGATCCGGATGGTACTGATAGTCCAACACTCCTGGGCCTGATGAGAGGTGAGGGAGGGAAGGATTGGAGATTTAAGCAAAAAGCCCCGAGAGGCCGTTCTATATTGTGAATTTAGCACAGCTGAGGGGTGTTGTTAGGCACAAAGCGAGTGAAACGAAGCTGAGTATATATAGGACATTAAAAATTGATACAAAATAAACAAATAATCATGAAATGTAAAAGCTATTTCATCTACAAATGTCCATTCTTCTGCAAAGTCCCCATAGAATAGTTCCACTGCTAGTAGATTCTTATCAGAATTGTTGTTCAGCAACTTTGAATTTTAACCGTTATGCATTCTAAGCGCATTAATATGGAACGAAATGTGGTCTCAGCCGTGCTATATCGGGGAAATATACAATGGCATCGAACACGATTCAACCAATCATAATCAAGGACCGGAACTATCCGTTTTATATTATATATACACACCATAGACATACAGTCTATGATATACACCATCATATGCTATTTCACAAATATAAATATAAATTTGCAATGCACACTGTAATAACTGTGTAGTAAATAGAGAGATAAGCAATAAAGCTTAAAGCAATACAGTGATAAAAAGACAGAGATAACAAAAGCACACAAACAACACTGAATGCCCTTTATGCATCATACAAAAATAGGGGAAGGTAGTGGGAGGCTCACCGTTCTTCACATAACAGATAGGGCAGGCCTGAATAAACTCATGTGTGGCTTCTAGAGGGTTCCGTGAAAGCAGGTAGAGCTTAGAAATCATCTGACCATTCTGGAGACAAAAGAAGACATGTCTTTTTAAGGCTGAAAATCACCAAAGTAACAGGAGAACAGAGCCTTCAGCCTTATTGACAAGACTTACATATCTGTTTGGAGGGTTTGGTGTCCGTAATGATGACAGAAAACTATGCGACTCTTTACTGCCTGGGATGTACACAGAGAAAGAAGTCAGACATAAAACTGTCAAAACAGAGACATCTCTTGTGACACTTCCGTAAGCACAAAAGCTGACCATGATATAAACTTGGGTATACATGTTTATGGTGCAGTCCGCAAGTCCAATCCAATCCACTTTTGGACAAATTTAGCTAATTGCTTCTCATAGTCCTCTAGTTATCCATTCTCTGTACTCTGCTAAACTCTAGTTCTCAACCATGCAGTTCCACCCACTCACTAGGCAGGGAGAATTCAGACAGAGAGTCCAACCCCACTCCGCCCACCACCAGCGCTGGCCCCAGGGAAGCATGTGAGGTAGCCCCCAGGGGAGAGAATGCGTCCAGGGCATCTAGGACATCCATGGAATCTGGGGCATCCAGGGCATCCAGGGCGTCCAAGCCTCTGGGTGAGGCTGCCTGGGCCGGACAGAGCCCCGAGAAGGCATCCAGAGAGTTTAGCTGGCTGAGGGCCGAACCGAAGAGGTCAGATGGCAGCAGGGGTGAGGTGGTTGTGGGGGCGGGAAAGGCAGGCGGCAGACCCACGGAAGGTTTAACAGGCAGGTGACTTGGTATATTCAGCTGCAAAACAGACAGAAGCAAATAGCCAACATGTAGTATTAATAGTCATATACTGGAAATGAATAATATTCTTGCTGCAGTGTGCATGAAGTGACGTTTAGCTTTCAGAACAAGACAACTCACTAGCCTGATTGAACACCATTTCAGTTACTTTGCCTTTCTTAACTGATCTCCTCTATTCCGCAGCGCAGAGATGAAGCTTTCTCACCAGCTTGGGCTGCTCCACTGTGGACACACATGCATCCAGGAGGCTGTCCAGTTCGTCCCCCAACACCTCACAGCTCCCCATGTCCCCAGAGATAGGAACTGACAGAGGCACACACTCAGGACTAAGAGCCGCACTGTCTGGGAACATGGCGGTCTTGGCGGCGCACATGGGTGGAGGGGAGGATTCCTCACTCACTGGGATCGGAATGCCCAAGGACAACTGGACTGTGGACGCATGAGGGAGAAAAGTCAAGAGAAGAAAGCTAGAGTTTAGCTGGGAGATAGTTTCAGTTAATGGCTTGGTTATTACAGCCGGGCTTCACCGGGCGCATAACTAAAGCATCCTGTTTGTGGAGTGTATGTGAGCTTCCTCTATAAATCAATGGAACTGACCAGACCAGATGTGATAGCAGCACGTGCACATTTGAAAAAAAACTTCTAAAACTATTTTTTACGCTCCGCGAACAGAATGCTTCAGCCGTGCACCGGTATAGTGAAGGAATAAAATTTAGGAATTGATCGACAGAGTCTCAGCCAGTCGGTAGTCGGGTCAGAAATCTCAGAGAGCTTTATTCACGGCACCGAAGACCCTCATTGTGTTGCTAACAGACGCAGTCTGAAGATACAGAGAAAAAGCACACTTCTTATAGGACTGGTCAAAGCTTACATCTCCCCTTGTGGCACGTCAAATATTCACTGACCACATCACCCAAGCTCGTCCAACATTGTACACAAAATTGTACACATGATTACGCCAGCTTTCCCAAAAAAGAAAGAGCAAAGAGGAATTAGCATTCGCATTAGGTTATTTACATATGCCAAATAAACTCAGCTGGGGACTATCCAAGATACTTATAAAGAAAGTGAAGAAGCAACACCAAATATAAACACTAAGTCCTTTTTTACTGTACAGATGGAAGTAAATGGTATTCGTAATTCATTATCACTTGCACATTTCTCCCACTTATATATGAAAGTTAACCTGCCTTTTCAGTAGGGACTACATTATTTTGTATATTTTTCCAGGGTAAGTGTAGACTGAATGTTTACCAAACCAAGCCTACCAGCCTTGGCAGATTAAACACTTGTATGTGGTATCAGAGCCTAACTGCACAAAGCACAATCAATGAAATGGGTAAAGGGCACTGCCAGGAATGTTTGTGATCAAACTTTGAAGAGGGACATGTTGAAAGAAAGCTCTACTTGAATTGTCAGTATAATACATACCTGATGAAATGTCACTCAAGAAATCAAGACCATTTGATGTGCCCTGAAAAAGAAAGAACACAGATACAACAATCAGAATGCTTTGATGCTCATTTCAAAATGTGTAGACAATGGTAAATGGCATTTAAGCCAGATATGACCACATTGCGGCCTATGTGGATTGTGGATGTCTTAAAAGCATAACCTGCCTCTTCTTCAGTAGCTAGGGCCGAATGTCCATTACTCCCTTCTGTTGGAGTCAAATCATCCTGTGAAAACAGCAATGAATTACTTGTGTTATAGTAACAGGTTAACTTGACATTCAATTTAAATAACTACAGTATGTCTGGTGAGGTACAAAATTATGGATTCGCTCAAAAAAAGTTCAGCGAAGCAGTCAGTCAGAAGTCTCAGAGAGCTTTATTCACAGCACCGGGGACTTACGTTGTGTTACTAACAGGCGCAGTCCAAAGATAAACTGCATAGACAGTCCCTCTTATACCCCTCTTGACAAGCTTACATCTCCATTGTGGTATGTAAATCATCTTATTACTTCATTACTTAACCATCAACTATACCCACAAGGATGTATCCCCTAACGACCGACATCTGTGGTATGTCTTCAGAGCTGACCTGACCCTTGTAAATAGTGGACAAGGCTTCTCCCTAGACCCATGCTATACACAGAGAAACAGCATGCATCCCAAAACACCTTGAGAATACATTCCACAGATGCTAGCCACAAATCATCATCTCAGTTTCTGCCTACTTTTCATGAATAACTTGCTCACAAACAAATGAGTGAATATAGATCAGCATATATATGGCATAACCCTTTAAAGTGAAAATGTCTTCCTACGGTGGTTATGGAGATATAAAACAGAATGAATAGTTCATATAGATGTGTAGAAAGGCATGTTTACTCCACATAAAGCACATTTACAAAATTGATTATACGTAGGTTACTCCCTATATTGTTCTGTGCCATTTTTCATTTTTAAAACGCCATTAAAGTAATGCAGGAATTCTTTCTTTCATCCACCATTTCGTTACATAGTGCAATACCAAGCATTCAAGATTGTAAGCCAGTGTGAAGAATCAAAATTAGTTTACAGCTGTTATTTTAAGGTAATACAACCACATTCTGTATGCAGCTATATTTAAAAGAGAGGGTTTCAGCTAACCGGAGAGCTGGTGTAGGCCTTTCGAGTCTTCAGGCCCAGTTTGCAGGCAAGCTCCTGTGCTAGCTCATTCACCCGTGTGTCCTGAGGAGGAATTGTTCATCGCACAGTCAGTAAATTCAACAAAACCAGACCCAGACGAAGACCAGACAATCAAGCAAAAGACTCGTTTGGATATAACCACTACTTCAACATGTATCCCTGCTGATGGCTATGTGACATTGGCAGATTTGATAATCATGCCAAGATCACTCCAGGTGTTGAGTGTCAATGTGAAGCAAATCATATCTTTGAGACTCCACAAGAGCACAGCTGAGTAAACTGTACGACTGTTTTCCAGAGACTGACCTGGGGTGAGGATAGAAGGCACTCTGTGCTGCAGTCGTATGCCTCCCTCACACGGCCGAGCTCTCTCAGGCATAGAGCCTTCCTGTAGAGCGCTCTCTGGCTGTCCTTCTCGACAGCCAACACACGCTCGCAGTCCTGCAGTCCCAGCTCATACTCGTGCTATTTGTGAATGAAAGAAAGAAAGAAAGACAACGATAGAAAGAAAAGATTGAGTGAGATACATGACTGACAAAGGACAGGAAACACAATAGCTGTGTTTCCATTCAGATCATTTGCATATTCTATGTGAATTCATGAAAATTTGGCAAAATAGAATGCGTATCTGTGTGCGCTTACATCCACTGTGTTGACAACTAAAACTGAATATTCTCCTAATCACAAAAGGAGTTCTGATCATCTGTAGGATCAAAAGGTAAGGTTACGGTGTTAAGGTAATGTTTATGGAGACATGCAGGTGGAAATGTTTCCATAAACGTTAACTACATTACATTAATTTCCCGTGTATTAGCCGCACTGTGTATAAACTTCAGGACAGTGTTTTATGCAAGTAAAAAAAAAAAAAAAAAAATCATATTAATACCATATTAACTGCCCTTGTGTATTAACCTCATAGCTGAAGAAATTTGGCAAAATAAATGTATAAACCTTGGCTTATAGTTGGGAAATTACGGTATAGCTTGCATGAATTGAGAGTTAAATGAACTCATTATACCTGCGCTGAATCCATACATTTCTATGTAGATTAGAATATTAAATGCAAATTTCCAGTCAGGATTTCTTATTCAAATGGTCAAAATGCCAAAACCCAAAGTAATGTTGGAGAGATTAATTGTGAAGATACAAATACAATTAAAAGCAAAACAAATGTAAAATAAATAAGCCTATAACCACCAATCTGTCATAGATATTTAATAGAGCCGTAGATTAATAACAGATCAGTGCGGATAACACAAGTCACAATCACATAATGACTCCCTGAACCCATATATCTTCCTAATGATGACTCACCACACTATAGTTGGCGGCTGCCCTGTTCAAGTACAGGCTCTCCAGTAGGGCAGTGGGGATGGAGAGGGCCTCCTCCCTGGCATAGTTCGCCACGCTAATGCCCTCACTGTAATGCCTCACCGCCTTCCTCCAGCTGCCCTCCCGAAAGGTGGCATTGCCCTCGTCCAGGAGGTTGCACACTAGCTGTGTCAGGAACACCTACAAGACAGGCGGAGGTCCCATAAGGAAGAGAGCAAGCAAGGAAAAGATGCAACAATCACATAACTCTGATGATTAGATGGCTTCAGAGGAAAGTGCCAATTTAGATTACATCAACATGATCAGGCTCTACATGTGATGAGGAGGCATGAGTGATCTTGTGGCATAATGACAATATTGCCCAAGTGCCAATAAGGTCAATTTAAATCCATCATATATGAGAAAGACCTCCAGGTGGTGAAAAAAATGGCTAACTCCCACAATAATCATCCCTCTCCCTTTGTTTATATGCAAAAAAAAGTGTATGCATAAAATTCTACCTCGTAGCTTTCAGGCTCTGGAAAAGGCAAAGAGGACCTACGAAAATAAAACAGTACTGTTAAAAGCAATAAATCATGATGACGTGAGAAACAACGGTAATTATGGCAACTATGTAATGTGGAGCACGATGAGGTGACGTCTCATGTCCATTAAGCACTTACTGTATAAACGCCAGTGCCCTCTGAATATCTTCTTGGCGCTTCTGTCGCTCCAAATCCATGGTAGCCTACATGAACCAGCGGTTTTACCATCAACCTTATTATTGTTGCACCGCTGTAAGTGGGTTTCGCAGTTAGCGGCCAGAATTAAGTTAAACCTCAACTTCCAATACGAGCCCTACACAAGGAGAACGTGACGTCGACAAAAACTCAACTGATCAAACAAATCGACGAAAAATCAGAAATAAAATCGACAGAAAAAAATGTTTTTAATGTTTGCAGCTGACACAGTGGACAGCAAACTCACGCTACATTTTACAGTTACTTTGCATAGAGGACTCTGCTTATCAATATTAATGCGAAACAAAGTTTGTGCCAAACTAATACAGAAATGTCATCAGTAGAACTGTCTGCCGTTTTAAATATATTGTTGGTAATGTTACAAGTATCAACTTCACCATAAGGATTGGCTCACGTTGTTGAGCATTCGCAAGACTTCTTCAGAGAACACCCGCAGGCTGCTCTATCCACTTGGAAGAAGTTAAATCTTGTTGCATAAACTTTACAGGAACTTGGCAAGTCAACGAGGTGTCTAGATCAATTGTGAATTAAAAAGTAGGCTACTTCTCGGAACAGCCGTCGTCATTTCGGGTTTCTCTTGCTTAAAAAAAACGCCTTCCTTGTTTCGCTCTCTGACTGGCAAACTTCCGGGTCACCGAATCGACCGAATGCCTCCAGATAATGTCTAATAAGTAGACGGGCTCTGATGCCACCATACTATTATTTTCGAAATATAAACCTGGTTTTTATATCTGTCCATTAAGTATGCAGTTATCTTGGGCATGGCTCTCGCAAACTCAGACTGATACTTAATTGTCAAGAGAATTCAGTGTAAATACATTAAATGTCATAAATGGGCAACGACCAATTAGGTTCAAAATATTATAGGAAATAAACATTAATATAATTAAAGCAGATTATTTTATCGCTCCCCTTGTGACCCTAGAGCGGGTTGGTTATTGGACTAGCCTTTGTACTAATAACCCCATAATCACGTTAATATTTTTCCTTTTTCTATTGTGATTCGAAACATGTAACGTACACCTTTCCATTCATTTATTCAAATAGCAAATGCTGAACTTTACTCACTGGGGAAAACGGAAAAACTGAAAAAATGCCACCATACAATAGAACTACAAGTCCCTTGGATCCACACGAGGGAGACCCCGGTTTTGGAGGTTTTTGAACTATCCGACGTCATTGTCGCGAGCGGGACTGGACAGCTCTTTGGGAAGTGGTGGTGGCTGTGGAGACGACTCTCGTCAGACCTCTGCTCCTTTGTACCGTAGGTAATTATTATGGCAGCTTTCATTAACTATTATTCACACATTAGTTTGCCATTCTTTTAAAAGGCGCATTTGTGGATATGATTACGAACATCCTGTGGTCTAAGTAAAAGGCTAACGTTAGCTACATAGCCAGCGCGAGCTCTGACGGCGCATGTGGTTCTGCCAAAAATATTTGTGCATGTTTGCTAATCAAGCTCAGTGTAATTGTGCTCCTAACATGTAGTCTGTAGCACAGTCTGCAATAATTTCCGTATGGTTACACGGTTAGACCTGGATAATAACAAGACTGCTCTCCTGCACAAGACTTGTTACTTAATAACGTTAATGTTTTTAAGTTGCCTAACGTTAGCTTGGGTGGTTACTTGGTGACATTGGGTCGGAACAAGCTATATATCACTCGTTTTTCTGCAATTTAACGTTAAAGTTCCCAAGTTCAGACCTGGCTTAAGTCTCCATCTAAACAACTTTGTTCTTAACAAGCCTCATTAGTGAGCTATTTAAAGGATCAGGGATTGGATGTTCGGGTCAGAGCGTCTGGCAAATAACAGATTTTCACATAGAAGATCATAGGAAATGCAGATATTTTAGAAAGTAACTCATAAACCACATCATTTTACCAAGCCTGGTACTGTTAGGGTCTGACTTAGGAGGACATAACTGTGGAATATAGGTAACTAATGCATGCATCATTTTATGGGTAATTTATACAATTAATGTTACAACAATACTCTCTTTCTATGGTCTTTGATCAAGCTTTTGCTGATTGGGACATTCACAACATTCACTGTTTGGTGCTTCTATTAAACATGTCCTGAGTGTTGGATGGTAGCATAAATATAGTGGGATGGGATGGGGGAGCATTTAAGTCTACACAAATGAAGTTCCTGCCATGATTCATCATGTTTCAAGTCATCTGTTCAAAAGGGGAATATTGCTGTATGTGTATTAAAATAAATTAAATGTAATCCACCAGTCTTAAGGAGCAGATTTGTTGCAGGTCATGGCTACAGATGATGTGGCGCAGTTGGCCGACTCCTTGGCCAAGACGCAGGTGGTAGAGGGAGGAGGAGAACTCAGCTATAAGGGGAAAGGGCTGAAACTGGACAATGCAGAATCTGGTGAGCTGGACAAATGTTTAAATAACTTGTATGCAATGGTTATTTCAGTATATTCCCTTCAAAGCCAAAATTAACCTTATTTAATAAACAAATATTAGAGTACAGGCATATACAATGTGGGTGTACATCAAAGAATGAACTCCATGGGAAAAATGTCTGCATTTTGGTCATGTTGACACTTCCTTACTGTGAAGGGATACATTCATTTTCTGTGTTTCTCTGTGTTGCACATCCCCAGTGCCTTGTTGAGATTAAAGTGTCCATCAAATAACATACATTTTAATGTTCTACCTTATAAGTTTTGCATGGTTTGTCAGTGCCTTACTGAATCTCTCTTTCCTCCTCCCTTTCTCCCTCTACCTCCCTCCCTCTCTCTCAAACTCCAGTTGAGGATATTGTCAAAGAAATAAAGGAGTTCCAGGGGCTCCAGGCTCTTCGGCTGGAGGGAAACACGATTGGGGTGGAGGCTGCACAGGCCATTGCCAAAGCCTTGGAGGACAAGAGTGACTTGCAGGTAAAGGCAATCTGTAGTTCTATTAAGAGGTTGTTGCTATGGGAACTCATGAGCCAAACTAATTACACCCCTCCCTTTCATGTTCCTAAAGCAACATGTTGAATGGAACAGTGTATGGTTCGATCCAAACAATGTTTTTTCTCCTCAATTTCTGGAGCGAGGACTGAACAAACATATAGAATACCTGTGTGCGACATTTATAATTTTGTCTTTACTGTGTGGACTCAACAATTCAACTGACACCATATTGCATCTACAGTATCCACATTTTATGTGGAATTTCTGCTCAGGGGCAATTCCACGGAAAATGAACTTTTTGTCACATCCTTAACGCCAGTGAAATGCCTTGGCATTTGTATGATGTGAATGATAACATTCATTTTTTGTGCATTTTTTCTCATGTACATTCTTCAGCCAAAAATAGCAAATGCTCAAATTTCATGTAATCATTCACATCATACCATACCATCACATTTTATTGGTGTTATGGATGTTACAATTGCCCTCAGGTATAGTATATTACCCTGCCTGCATGGCATAGCATTATTTCTCTCTCGATCCTGACTTTATTACCCATATTTTACAGTACTGTTACTGGAGTGACATGTTCACGGGCCGCCTGCGTCCAGAGATCCCTCCTGCCCTGGTGAGTTCTCAGTGCAAACATCCAAGGCCTAGGTGTCAATAGTCGGCTCACTTTCCATCAAGTGAAGACTACAACTTTGAACTATACAATGGAAGAAGATCCCTGACAGAAAACGGTTGATATGGTAGTGAAAAGAATCCATGCCAACAAGAAATATTTTCATTCTTGTTATTCCCAGAATTCCCTGGGAGCAGCCATCATGACGTCTGGCGCCCATCTCCGAGTCCTGGACCTGAGTGATAATGCCTTTGGGCCAGATGGGGTCAAGGGTATTGAAAAGTTGCTCAAGAGCTCTGCTTGCCACACACTTCAGGAGCTACGCCTGAACAACTGTGGCATGGGAATCGGTGGTGGAAAGGTGGGTCAAGTGTTTTTCATGTTTTGCAGGAGGTTACAGCAAGTTATTCTTGGACACAAATAAATTATTTATTTATTTAGGAATATTTTACCTTGAATATTTATTTGACCTTTATTTAACCACCTATGTACCTTGAGAAGATTGCTTGAGTAATTTGAAACTGTCCAACCAGATCCTGGCAGCCGCCTTGACAGAGTGCCACAAGCAGTCTAGTGCACAGGGCGCCCCCCTCAGGCTAAAGGTGTTCATTGCAGGCAGGAACCGCCTTGAGAATGATGGAGCTACAGCACTTGCCCAGGCCTTCCAGGTGCTCATTATCATGTTGCGTGATTTGCCATCTCACCTAGTGGTGGGTGAATTTCTTATATATACTGATGTAAGGCTTTTGTGTCCTTAGCTGATGGGGAGTCTGGAGGAAATCCATATGCCCCAGAATGGCATCAACCACCCAGGCATCACAGCCCTGGCCAACGCCCTGCAGCACAATCCTCAGCTCCGTGTCGTCAACCTCAATGACAACACCTTCACCAAAAAAGGAGCTATCGCTATGGCACAGGTATGAGCTGGAAACTGTAGTATTATTGTTATAGAGTACTTGAATGCCTTGTGAGTATTCTCACATATTTGAATGAACTGTAGTGAGCAAGTTCTAAGGCATACAGGACATATTCTAAGTTTTAACAATAATGTATGATGTTTAAAGAAGAAAGGATAGCTCTGTAACATGCAAATGGGCTCAAAAACGATGTTGACATTTTTATTTGTTACCTTTTGGCTCAAGATGTTTGGAAATGGGCAACTTACACTGAATGTATACGTTTACTGTAGGATCTGTTGGTGTGTATAATTATTTCTTGACTCTACAGGCATTGAAAAATCTGCGTAATGTGCAAGTGATCAACTTTGGGGACTGCCTAGTGCGCTCTGAAGGAGCTATGGCCATTGCTGACATTCTTGTGGATGGCCTGCCTATTCTAAAGGTAGATGAGAGCAACTAGTACCTGATTTACTTCTATTTTGCTCAATCTTGCATCCTGTAGTTTTGAAATACATAAGTCCTGTTTAAATTATATTCCTGTGTCTCCTACCTGTGTAATATCTGGGTACAGTTTCCTCAGTGTGCGTGTGTGCGTGTGTGTCTTTATACTAACTGCTGTCTCTCTGTGTATCCTGCTCTCAGGAGCTGAACTTGTCGTTTGGCGAGATCACTGAGGACGGTGCTCTGAAGGTGGCACAGGCGTTAGAGCACAAGACACAACTGGAGAAACTCGATCTCAATGGTACAAAACAAAAGTGCCAAACATTAGACATACATGTTTAAATTTAACCACTTTTTACAACTCGCGAGCTAACGTTTACTTGAGCTAACATTATTTGCTCAGCTCATTCATGGGCCTCATGGCACTCATGTAATTATTTGAATTGCATATTGTAAAATGTTAATTTATGCAATGTTATCATTTTTACAACAGTTACTCTCATACAACAGTTACTCTCAGAACACTCATGGTTCTCTTCATATCGTATAAATCTTTCGCCTTCTCCTAAAGATTTCTGTGGAAACGACCACTATGAGTTTATATGAATTTTTTAACGCCCCACCTTATGGTGGGGTCCAAAAACCAAAAAATGGGGGGCAGCCGTGGCCTACTGGTTAGGGCTTCGGGCTTGTAACCGAAGGGTTGCCTAACCCCTCACTGCTCTCCGAGCGCCGCTGTAGCAGGCAGCTCACTGCGTCGGGATTAGTGTGTGATTCACCTAACTGTGTGTTCACTGTGTGCTGAGTGTGTTTCACTAATTCACAGATTGGGATAAATGCAGAGACGAAATTCAAACTCAAAAGAGTATATATACTTATACTACTCCTCCTAAAGGCAATACAGTAGTACCGGTAAATAAGGATGCAGTGTAGTGTTGTAATTGATCAAACATGAACGAGGTAACTGTCTGGTGTGAATATCTTTAGCCTGCTTTAGACAACTCTGCTTTTGTGCTCAATGACATACAGACTGTCTGTAATGTACATTATATGTCCACGTGTCTGCCCCAGTTATCTGTGGGCTGAATTATGTTCTGTGCAGCTAAAATCAGGCTGTGTTAAACACATTAGATTCTCTTATAATTTTTGTTACCATATTCTTAGGAAACTGTCTGGGAGAAGATGGTTGCAGCAGTCTGAAAGAAATTATGGAGAACATGAACATGGGAGATCTGTTGGGATCTCTCAGGTACAGCACGGCCATCTGATAAACGGCCTCATCTCCCCTCACCTTTGACCCTAACCGTTTATCCCCTGTTTGACCCCCTTTACATGGTGCAAACTGAGTTGTGCCCTTGTGTTTGCAGTGACGATGAGGGAGAGCCTGAGGACGACGAGGAAGAGGATGACGAAGACGAGGAGGATGAGGATGAAGGAGAGGAAGATGCTGAAGAGGAGGAGGAGGAGGAGGAGGAAGAAGAAGAGGACGAGAACAGAGTCAACCAGGTCAGCTGTCTATGGGTATTCTTGACTTCGATGCATCATTCATAATCTATGTTCTGATTGTTAGCTAAAGGCTTCAGCTGTTAAGCTACCTGACTATGTACCCCTACCACTGATTTCCAACTAGCAGTTGTAGTTGAAGCCTGTGACCTATGCACTCAGAAAAGTGTTTTTTTTTTTTTGTTTGTTTGTTTTTTCAGCTACTTTTATTTCTAGATCTGCTTTTCTATTTAATGTTCTATTTTGCATGTTTAATTATAGTGATATATTACTTAGAAAATGAGTCAGAGCCTGAGTTGTAAAACAAACTGAAGTCAAAGTGAACTGTAGAGTCTTTTAAAAAAACTGTATCCCACCTCCTGTGTATCCCCTTCAGATGACCCCTCCACCATCGGAGCCCCGTCCTCCTGATGTCTCCTCCTTCCTGAGTTTCCCCTCTCCGGACAAGCTGCTCCGATTGGGTGCCAAGCGAGCACTGCTTATCGAGCAGCAGGTACGAGCTGAGGGCTCCCAGACTAGTTTAATTGCCATAGCACACCAGACACAAGGGGTCAAAGATATAGACCCCAGGCCTATTTTTTAACTGGAAAGATATAAGCCTACTGATTTGATTACTGACTGGGGAGTTTACAAGGTAGGGAATTCCTTTCACAAAAACACTTGCATACTGTATGTTTGCCTACGTTTACATATTTAGGTAGGCCATGTGTGAGCGTGCTGTCCCCTGTGAAGGAAAAATAATCATTCAGCCATTGTGCTGTAATTTGATGGTTTCCAAGAAAATCTATTACCGTAAAACTCCCGGGCCCGGGCTTTTATTTTCCCAAATCGCCAAACTGCACCGGCTAGTATTAGAGACGGGTGTCTATATGAGACAGGCCTTTAATTCCCTTTACACAAAACTTTTTTCTCTGCAAAGATGGAAAATATTATCGAATTAATTATTTCAAACACTGATTGTTTACCCATATGACTTGGCTATCTGATGACAATTACGGATCATCATTCATTTAGTGTTGAGATGTTGTTCATTGAGTGAGATAAGATCCACATAGCGGGATAGCCAGAACAGAGGAAACACGTTTTTAATCAAACGTAATTTACAAAGAGATCGTATCACACTAAAAGCCTATATCGGTCCTTTGTCAAATACAGTTGCATTATCAGCCCTGACCAAAACCGTTCAGGAATTATTTATGCAAAAGTGGATTGTGCGTGTTTCATTCTCCCTCCTTTTCGGCACGAATGAAACGGCATGAGAGAGCATATCATTTCTCCCGTATTTTATTTGCCAAATTTGACCAAACAGTCAGCTTACATTTCAAATCATAGCCTACTTCTTTCTCTTTATCGCCATGGCGGTACGCATTTAGAATAAAGAATAACGTTCGCAAACCCTTTTGTTTTGTTGCCAGCTTAAAAACAATCGGCCTATCCACAAATTTTAAGCAAAAGGGATGAATTGAACGATGACTAAGTCGGACATATAGGCATAGTTCATATTTAAAAAAGTTATACAATTTGGAACTCTAGCTTTTCCCCACCACAGTCTTCTAATGCCATCTAATCATAACGTTAGCGTGCGCAGTCTGCACCATACTGGCTTAAGCCCAATTCACACCAAAGATTTGCGACAAGATGAGCTGCAGCATTCTATAAACCAGCAACTTGATGCAACATTTTAAAACCTTGCAACTGTGACTAGACATGGTGAATGCTTTGCTACGGCTTGCAACGACATGCAACATCTAATTCACACCGCTGCAACTCCTTTCTGCAACGGTTTTGTCTAATTGTGAATCTTTGGTGTGAATTGGGCTTTAAACAGACGATCTGACAGGTTTAAGAAGATTAAATGCAACCCGAAACCAAAAATCAGACCAGGCCTCTATTTGAGACCGGTCTTTAACCCAAACCTGTAGCCACGCCAGGCGTTTAAAAGAGACCGGTGTCTATTTGGAACTCGGCTATTATTTGAAGTTTTACGGTACGTGCCCACTGTTGGCCTTTCATATGATTGCAAACATGGAAAGGGAAGGACATTCAGAGTGCTGTATGTAATCATGTGGCCGTTATCTCCTCAGGTGGATGTGGACGATGCCTTTAAGACGGCCGAGGCCTTCCTGAAAATCTCCTCAGTTTACAAAGACCAGGATGAGGAAGTGAAAACAGCGGTCCTGGACAGTGTTGGTGAGGGTTGTCTTCCCCTTTTGTAGTCACATCCATACACACCCACACCAGAATACCGTGAATCGAAACCGTGCGCAATTTGAGTTAACATCATGTAGGTTTGTGAATGGCCTACTGAGCTTGTGTCTGTGTGTGTTGTTTCAGACGGCATTCTCAGGAAAGCCTTCTCCAGCCCCTCCTTCAGTACCTTCCACTTCATCTCCTCATTACTCATCATGCTGGGACTGCTGAAAGTAAGTCCAAGCTCTCTCCCTGTCAGCCACACATACAGGTACACAGTGTTTGTTAGGTATGCTGATTAATCCCTGTCCCTGATCAGTTATAAGTTATATCGGTCTTAAATTGACCACACTGAACGATTGAAACTGATTTAAATGGGGGCACCCACAATTACAGTGATCAAATGCAAGACAGGTCAAATACACTACGGCCACGGTTGTCAAACTGGGGTACGCGTACCCCCAGGGGTACGTGGACTGATTTCAGGGGGTACGCGAAAAAAGATCTAAGTCATATGCCTTTTCAAACGTTTTCTCTATCCCACGTTGGTAACTTAACTACCGCATTTCTTCTGCATCAAATTCAAGGCTCTAACGCTTGCCTACAAAGTAGTCTCCGGTTCTGCTCCCACCTACTTGAATGCCCTCATACAGACATACGCTACCTCCAGACCGCTGCGCTCCTCAGACGAACGACGTCTAGCTCTACCACCGGTACGCTCAGGCCAATCCAAACTTTTCTCATCTGTTGTTCCTCGTTGGTGGAACACACTGCCAGTTCCTACAAGGGCAGGGCCAGCTCTTTAGAGAACATCTCCTCTCATAGCAACACTTACAACAAGTCTTCCTGATCCTAGCACTCACCAGCCGTCTTAAACTGACACGTAACTGTTAAAAACAGCACTCACTGATGCACTTATTCTTACTGTACTCTAATGTTTTTAAATTGTCCTAAAATTGTTGAGAATTGCTCTAAAACTTAAACTGTTTACCATGTTGTTAGTCGCTTTGGCTAAAAATGCGTCAGCCAAATGTAATGTAATGTAATGTAATTTGCACTGCACATTAAAAACGTATTTTCTCCGCATTAACAAAATATTCGAGAGTGGAGACAGAGAGGGTAAAACAGCGTTTCTCAAACTGTGGGTCACGGAGACATGCCAGGTGGGTTGCGAACTGACTGAGTTCGCGCCCCACAGGAGTTTTTTTTATTTATTTTTTTATCTGTAGCCTAGGCCCAGGTAGCACCCGATGCGCAATGGACGAACTGTGTTATTCATAGGGAAGCGCTCGTGTCAAGGCAGCTTAGTTAGTCCCGACCTGAATGAGATTTTGAACGAGGTTGTGAGAGTGGTGAATTTCATCAAGACCCGGCCCTTAAAAGCGTGTCTATTCTCCGCACTTTGAGAGGAGATGGGAGCTGACCAAAAGGCTGTTCTGTTTCACAGTCACAAGGTGGCTTTCCCGAGGTAAAGTGCTGTCGCGTGTTTGAGCTCCGAGTCGCCTCTTCTTGGAGGAGGAGCGCATGTTTGAATCTGCAAGCACGTTCACTAATGAACATTTCTTGACGAAGCTGGCCTATCTTAGCGATATATTTGGAAAGCTCAATTAGTTAAATCTCCAGTTACAAGGCAAAGACAAGCACCTAGCAGATAAGATCACTGCATTCAACAAGACGATTGTGTGTGAGATTAGGTGCAGATCTATTTAAAATCATTATATTCAGCACATTTGTAGGCCTATCATATGTTGACTATTGATGAGATTTGTATCATATGTTTATGATCCTATTCACTATTCTGGACAAAATTGATAAAAATAAATATTAATAAAACAATTTAAAAAAAACTTGTTAACAATTGGTGGTGTTGGGGGTACTCCGGAAGATCATAATGTCTCAGGGGGTACATGCCTGTTAAAAGTTTGGGAACCACTGCACTACGGGATTTGGCTATACACTGTAACCAAAATGAGTATAGACTGATATCACTTGCTAATTACTTAAGATTAATCCGTGCTCTCTGTCTCATCTCAGAGTGAAGAGAAGGTGAAGCCAATGCGGGTGGTGGCAGGTCATTTGCAGGCTCTTGAGCATGCTGTGCAGCAGGACTATTTCCCCCAGGAACACATCGGCGTGTTAGATGCCTTCATGTCACGGTAATTTAAGTCACAGTCTCATTCTCAGTAGTGAAAGTGCTTTGAAAAAGTGTTTGCCCGGGGACTAATTTTACTTTGGGGATGAATTTTAATTTATGTGTTTACCAACACGTCTTGATGTTAATCAAGTATAAAAATCAGCACCATTTACAAGCCTTACAAAATACAACGTAATTCGAAATTACCAGCTTTTTGAAAGTTTAAAAACTAAAATATCTGTTTGAAAATGCATGAAAATGTATGGCATCAATTGACCATGTTTTGTGTCGTCCCTGTAGACACACACAGGCCTGCGAGTCATGTGCTGGAGCCCGAGACAGTCTGAAGTCCACCCTGCAGAGGATCAGACCATAGTGCTAGACATCTTGGTGCTCCATGTCTCCCACAGACTGACTTACATGGACCTCATCCATAACACTCCCACAAACTCCCCATGCCCTACCGCCCTCCCTCTGGTGCCCCAGCCACACCATGATGATGAGCAGGGACAAACAGGATGTCCAGAAACCCATCATGGCTCCTGTACCAGCAGGTCATATCACAGGACACTATGCCAGACAGGACTGATCAGAGTTCACCTTTCAACGGACTCATTTTGTGACTGAAAGCTGAAACAACAAGCATGCAGTTATTGGAGGAACTTTTTTTAAAAAGAGGGGGGAAAAAATACATTGATGGACAAAAAAAAAAACATTTTTAAAAATCAATAGTTATGAAAATACATATGTAATAAAGAATATTTAAACACTTGATTATGGTAATAAGAATTATAAGCAATAAGGGAAAAGTAGCGTTTCATTTTGCAGGCATTACAATGGCTCACTACATTTGTCCAAAAATGAAAATGCTTGTTTACTGATGGGTGAATCTAGAATTAAAAATATCCATTTCAGTTTGGATATCTAAATTCGACTCACTCAACCCTCATTGTATCTGAACTAAAGGGTCAGGTGCTTACTTGGCCTGTATTATCACAAGTTAATTAGTTATATCCATAAGAGTGCTCCCTCACAATCACCTGAAGATAAGCTTATCAGCTATTCAAATCAGGGTTTTGAAAAATAAAATATACATTCTAGAAAAGTTACTCCAAGGCCAATATCCATATGATATATGGCGTATAAGAATGTTATGAAGCTGAATGGGCCCTCCTGTCTAGAGTGAATGCAATATTGTTCAAGTACAGTACAATAAAGTTACTCGGTATCAGCTTGTTTTGGTTAATTACTCTGATCCAGAGTCCAGCTAAAGTAGTTATGGTCAGTTACATAAAAGGGCAATGTGGTGGACACTGGTTAGTCAAAGTGGTCAGCCTCAGTCAGTGGATTAACCATTTATTTTCTTCACAATACCAACATTCTCCTCTGTTCTACAGAGCAACAGTGCGCCTTTGTGCGCAACCTGGTACATTTCTCCCCTCTGCTATTATAGAAGATTACCATTTTACCTTACCGTTTTAGGATTGGATTGCATCGCGATGAGTCACTTGTGCACGCTTTCAGTGTTACGTTCGTGTCTTTAATAATCTCAATAGTAAGCAAGTAGCAAAATATGTTCAACTAAGTGAGTGCGTATTTTTCTTTTAATGCAACGAGGTTCTCCAAAGACTACTTTTGACACAATTACACCGCCATATAGGCCTACATTTCCCTTTAAAACTTCAAAATCACATGCGTGAAATTAGCAAACGTTAATAAATATGGGTACTACGATTTGATGTAGGCTATTGGTGGTCTGTCTCTAAGAAAGCAATCAAGTATGTGTTCTCAGAGCTTTAAACGGCAGGGAAATGTGTGGCCCAAGTGCTAATTCGAAAAGCGCTGACGGGGGGACCAGGGGTCAGGACAAAAGAATGTAACAAAGGTGTGCTTAAAGACGTCTGTCTGTTTAAACTGGTCAAATGTTTCAGCCTAACCAGTCGAAATAAAATAACCAACCACTGACCTGCATCGCGTTCTCTGATGCGTGACCATAGTGGAATTGCCAACACCCTCTGGATTTATTTGATTGGTCACTTGGGATTAGGTCGACATTACTTGAATGTAAAAGGTAAGTCGTTTTTTTGTGGTAATAATAAAAGCATTACATTTAGAGAAGCACTTTGGTGTTTCGTCAACATGGATGCGCGCACTCGTCATTGTGATCGATCTATATAACTACAAATAATTCTCGCATTCATGTAAAGGTGGTTTGTCCCTGCCAAATAGATGTGGTCGTCAATATTTGGATTCAACCAATGGCGAGTCGCTGTTTTACTGCTCCTGATGACAGTCTCACCATCGTTTTCGGGAAAATGTTTGCGCCCATGCTCCTGTGACCTGAAGAAACTCACTGTTGCCTGCATCGGCAAAAATCTAACTAAGGTTCCCCCCACAATAGATGAGGTAAGATTTAACTTGTGGTGCTGCGAGATATCTTGAGCTTTACGTAAGTATATAATTGGGCCTCTCAGATAATAATGGTGATGGTGAAATTGTGTTAAATTTGGGGCCTCTGTCAGTACAGGGACCAGTGATAATATCAGTGTTATTATATGTTAAAACTAGATGTACCGCAGAGCGGTACAAAATATGACCGCCGCCCAGTCCAGCACATTTTTTCCACAAAAAGTATGTGTGTGTGTGTGTATCTGTTTGTGCACATGTGTGCACATGAAATGGGTTAACATGACCCCTGGAGGCAAACATACGGAAAAAAATGGTCATCCTAGGCCCTACAGTTCTCAAGATATTCACAGAGAACTGTGTCTGCCCTACCCTCCTTTCGGGGGTCCAGTCCAGCGGGGGGGCTACAGATCAAAACGAAAAATGACGGTTCCATGCTATCCATGTGGGGGTACATGCCCACCAAGTTTCGTGTACCCCGGTCTTTCAGTGTCCCGGGAATCCTTGTTGGTGTACGTCACTAAATGTACACATAAATTATTTTATTGTAAGGCCCCCCATGAACGAAAGTACACAAAACTTGCCATGCATTCGGAGGGTGTCATAATGATCCTACACTTTTAATTTCGTGCAGTTTTAACCTTGTCAGCCAGAGATATTGTGATGAAAACACCAAATTGTTAGCTTTTTAATTTTTAACTAGGTGGCGCTATACATGAAATAAGTGGTAATGGGATGGGTTGACATGCCCCCTTAAGACCAACATAAATAAAAAAGATGGACCTCCTAGGCCCTACGGTTCTCGAGATATTCACAGAAAACTGTCTCCGGCCACCTACAGGCCAGTTGGTGTATAGTAACATAAATTAATTTATTGTGTGGCCCCCCATGAACGGAATTCCACAAAATTTGGCGTGCATACAGAGGGTGTCATAATGATCCTACACTTCCAATTTCATGCAGTTTTGACTATGTTAGGTCACAGATACCTTCAATTACAACACCTCATTTTTACTTTTTTGTGTTTAACTAGGTGGCGCTATACATGAAATGAGTGGTTATGGAATGGGTTGACATGGCCCCTTGAGATCAACATACAAAAAAAAAATGGTCCTCCTAAACCCCACGGTTTTCGAAATATTCACAGAAAACTGTGTCTGCCCTACCCTCCTTTCGGGGGGTCCAGTCAAGGGGGGGGTTACAGATCAAAACGAAAAACGATGGTTCCATGCTATCCATGTGGGGTTACATGCCCACCAAGTTTCGTGTACCCCGGTCTTTCAGTGTCCCGGGACTCATTGACGGAAATTTGGGCATGCGAAAAAGAAAAAAAAAAAAAAAAAAAAAAAAATCTGACTAAACCTATATGACCGCCGCTTCGCTGCGCAGCGGTCATAATTACATGTCACAACAGACTGCTTGTTGCAAACATTCCTCTCAAAAAGTATCTACAATGAAAGTGTGTCCATAGGCTATAAATGAAATGCATATTTTACTGTTTGCCAGCATATCAGCACTCATGTTCATTAGTCAATAATATGAATTTAAAACACTCCTTAATTTATCTGCACATTCATCATGCCCACAACAATTATGCAGATAACTGTGAAGCTGGACCTTAGGAAGAATGACTTGCAAGAGTTACCCAGAGGGTCCTTCCAGCACACGCCCTACCTCACACACCTCAACCTGCAGAGCTCCAACATCCGGTCAGTGCGGGAGGGGGCATTCCGTGGCCTTGGACGCCTTGTCTATCTCAACCTGGCACATAATAACATTGATGTCCTGTACCAGGTTGGTAGCATTCCTGACTATTGTAAATCATCGTCCTCTTTGTTGTTTTGCATTTGCATTTGGGCTGTATATAAACCATGCATTGCCTTTCCTAATTTGTGCAGTGAAAATCAATCACACATTCCCTCCAAAAATACAGTGCAGTTCATCAGTATCTGGAGTATTTTTGTACTGGCCATTGTGAATGCACTCAAAACAGAGGTCCAAAACTGCAATATGCAGTAACATATTCTCATATTTTATGTATATTGCAGTAACAAACACATATTTCCAATCCACAAAAAGAATTATGCTCAATTTCAACTGCACTGTTTATTAAGGACTAGTTTATTATCAACTCAGCCCTGTCTCCCCCTCACTGAATTACATTCCTTATTACTTGCACCAACAGGAGTCCTTTGATGGCCTCTTGTCCCTGAAGCAGCTCCTGATCGACCACAACCGTGTGGAGGAGGTCCAGCCAGGGGCCTTCACCCAGATGGGCTCCCTCAACCTGCTCTCGCTCACACACAACCGGCTGGTCTATTTGCCCAACATGGCCTTCCAGGGCCTACTGAACATCCAGTGGCTGAAACTTAGCCACAACTCCCTCAACAACCTGGCCACTGAGGCCTTCGCCAGCCTCTTTACCCTCACGCGCCTCAGTCTGGACCACAACGAGCTGCAGTTTTTCCCCACACAGACAATGACCAGGTAGGCTAGGTAGGCTGAGGGCAAGGCTAATTGTCATTTAGTGATATTGAAAGGTAACAGATGAATCATAGGTGTTCTACTTATGTAAGTTCAGTTTAGTTTCTGAATTTTCAATCAATAGTCAATGCAAAAAAGTGGGAAAACAGTAAGTTTCAGTGCAGTGTTGATTTAGAATACAATAATTACTCTATACTACTACTACTACTACTATAACAACTGAAACACTAATACTCTCATCAAATTTATGTGCAGACTGGTCGAAGTTACCCACCTGGAGATGAGCTACAACCCAATGATCTATATGGGAGAGGAGACTGTGTCCATGGCTAAACTCACACACCTCTACTTGGACCACATGTCCCTACAGGACCTCTCAGACGGCGCCCTCATTCATGCGCCCCTCCTCTCCCATCTGGACCTCAGCCACAACCAGCTCCGCTCCCTGGAACCCATCTTGGGCCCCAGAGAGTTGTCGTTCCTCAACCTCACGGGCAACCCCACCTACTGCAACTGCCACCTGCGGCCTCTGAGAGAGTGGGCCCAGGTGGGCCAGGTGAAGCTCCTGGGGCTCTGCGCCGGGCCTCCGCACCTCTCAGAGGAGCCTCTGGAGGCGGTGGAGCCGGCAGACCTGCGCTGCAGGGGCAGGGAGGGCCTGACCAAAGAGGAGCTGGAGGAGGCCGAGGAAGCTGGTGCGCAGCTGTTGGCGCCCCCGCCAAAACCCCAGAAGAAGGTCGGCTGTCCAGACAACTGTGAGTGTGAGGTGAGCCAAGGAGATTTAGAAATGGTAGAGAGGTGGGGGACGCTGTGGCGTAACAGACCACAGCGCCCATACCATACTTGGGGTCCAAGTGCCCATGGGGACCCAGGTTCGAATCCAACCTGTGGTCATTTCTGGATCCCACCCCATCTCTCTCTCCTACCTACTTCCTGTCACACTTCACTGTCCTATCTAAATAAAGGCTAAAAGCCCCAAAAATATACTAAAATATACACATAAGTTTATATCCTCTGACAACATCCTTCAATCCAAGAATGGTACTACAATACACACTCAGTTATGTTTGTCAGGGAAGGAACCTCCAAATTAAGAAATCTGACAGGAATACAAAAGATATATCCTTTGTATACAAGTTTTTTGTTTGAAAGTGACTCAGATTTGTTTGAAACTAGCTCTTTGTACTGGTGGTGATAAAGATGGAGGTAACAAAATGCTGTTGGCCAACAACTTATGTCCCTTCAAAGTATTCCTTCAACTCTTCTCTGCTTCCAGCCTGAAGCTCAGCACGCCACCTGTGAGGACAGGGGTCACACTAAAGTCCCTCAAGGCTTTCTCAAAAACACCAGCCTGCTGGACCTGAGGGACAACCACTTCCACAACGTCCCCTCCAACAGTTTCCGCGGACTTGCCAAGGTCGTCTCCCTGCACCTGGACCGGTGCAAGATCCGTGAGATTGAAGCCGGGGCCTTCCGTGGTATGAAGGGTCTGCTTTACCTCTACCTGACGGAGAACGACCTCACCTCCCTCGAGCCAGACACCTTCGCAGGGGCACCGCAGATCACCTACCTCCACCTGGATGGTAACCGGCTGACGCAGTTCCTCTCAGCAGCCACGCTGGCGCCGATGCCCAGCCTGCTGGAGCTGAATCTGGAGGGCAATGCCATCTCGAAGTTGGAGTCGGCCGGCATGCTCTCCTCGGTGAAGATGCTTAGGGCGTTGTACCTGGCCAACAACACCATCGATTCGGTGGTGGCCGAAGCCCTCGACCCGGCGCCGCACTTAGATAACCTGCACTTGGAGGGCAACAAACTGACCGAGGTGCCCAGCAAAGCGCTGGGAAATGCTCCACTCCTTCGAGAGCTCCATCTGTCGGGGAATCCTATACGCTGGGTGGGCCCAAAGGCATTCATGCCTATCGCTCAGAGCCTGCAGCGCCTGTACTTAGATGGCACTGGTCTGGCGAAGGTGGGGAATGTGTGTAAACATGACATCTGTTCATTTCAAATCACAGTTAAAAACCTATATACCTAAAGATATACTGATCCACTATATGGACAGAAGTATTGTCCCCCCATTGCTGTTATAGCAGTTTCCACTCACCTGGGGAGGCTTTCCACAAGACATTGGAGGGACTGTGGGAATTTTTGCCCATTCATCCAAAAAAAGCATTTGTGAGGCCAGATGCTGATGTTGACTCGCAATGTCTGTTTTAGCTCATCCCAGAAGTGTAGTGTAGAAGTAGAAAAAACTATTCTGTGTGAGTTCATTTCTTCCATAATAAAATTCACTTAAGCACGTCTGCATGGACCTTGCTTCACTGTGTACAGTCATACTTTGACTAAATGAACATGGCCAAAAGCTATTAATGACTTTTATTGGCCTATATAGCCAAATTTGGTGTGTGTTTGGTCACTATCACCACATCACCATCTCATGCCACACCTACAGCATAGACCAACCAAAATAACTTACTTTAAGTGCAGCAGAATTTGTGCAATTTATATTTAATCATTTTGTATCAGAAGGGGGGCAGGATGTCTGTGAATTTGATCTGCGAGGGTTTACCAAGTGACTGTTATTTTTTGGAGAGCTACTTAGAAACAGTTGGAGAGCCATTAGTAGCTTGCGTGCTACCTGATGGAGACCCCTGCATCAACCACCTTTGGGATGAACTAGAAGAGAGAATGCGAGCCCGGCCTTCTTGTCCAACACCTGAATGAATGGGCAAAAAATCCATAGATACTTTCAAATCTGGTGGAAATGGGGGGGACCAATTCCATATAAGCTGGAGGGGGGGGGGGATTTATAATGTCACTGAAGTATCTGGGGGTGTAATGGTAGGTGTCCCAAGACTTTGGTCCATAGAGTGTATGCAGACACCAGTGTACTTTTTATATCACGCACACATATGACAAATTATCTATAATTTACTGTTAGTGTAACCCCCTGTACTTGTCTGCGTTGTGTTTTTTCAAGAAATGTCAAGGAGACGTGGGACCAGTTTGTCATTTATTGACCTGGCATGAGAGATAACACTTAGGGATTCCGTAGCAAGGCAGCAGCATGGATATTAACACAGAATGCCAATATAAGGAGAAGACATATTAGCTATGTGTGATTTTAAGCTTCGAAGTAAAATGTCTTCTAATGTACAAAAACACTACAGAGAATACACAGGTAACATTGGCAAAGGAAGTCCATAACACCTTGAGATCTTTGGTGTTGATTTAGAACGTTTAGTAATGAATTCTAATCTAATTATGTGGGAGCTCTGTTTACACACAATTTACCACTGGCTTTAATCCTCTAAACTATGAGGAAAGCCACGCAGTTTCACCTAAATGACCACTAGAGGCCAGTACACAACCAACTGTTTGACATAGCTATACAGTGTGTAAGAAAACAACTCAAAAATGAGTGCAAATGGAAGAAACTAAATCATCACTGTTACATTAGCATACAGTAACATTGCACTGATTTTTTTTGTTCTATTAATAGCCTCTGCTACTTTATCCATTCTGTAGATGTCTAAGGACTCCCTTGCTGGCCTGGGGTCAGGAATGCTCACCTTGTCTCTGAAGGGGAACCAGCTGGAGAGCTTACCCAGCCTGAGCTCCCTCACTGGACTGCAGGAAGTCAACCTGGCCGACAACCCACTGCTCTGTGACTGCAATCTCCTACTACTACGCAAGTAAGAGGCGCGCACACACATTGTCCCTGTTCATTTAACAACTGTGCCAAGTTCACAAATACTGCACTGTGAAGTGAATTAAAAATTTAAACAAACAAACAAAAAGATGTGAAGAGCAACACAATTGTCAGTAGCTTTTAACCTCATGTCATGTTCTGTTCAGGTGGATGGACAATGTCAGCCTGACGGTGTCAGCAACCTGTGGCCATCCAGCTGAGCTGCAAGGGCAAAGTGTCAAGGATGTGTCCGTTTTCCAAACGTGCCCAGAAGATGAGCCGAGCCCCTCCAAGCCCCCTTTGAAAGCCAAAGGTGCTGCAAAGGCCCCGAAGAAAGTCAAACCCAAGCCTTCTCTGCTGAAAGGGGGCAAACCGAAGATGTCAAAGGCCAAGCCCAAGCCTGTGGAGAGTCCAAAACCGTCAGCACTTCCTAAACCAGCCAAGAAGAACAAGAAGTCCAAAAAGATAACGCAACGATAGAGATACCACTAAAAGAACACAGCATCTTTCCTTAGTAAACACATGGAAATAACACTTTTTTTCTTAAGGATGATATATTATGTGCATTAATTACATGTGATGTTTAAGATTGTATTGCTATTATTACAGTTGTTGTGCTTTGATTCGAGGTAACTGTGAGAGATAGTGTAACATAATTAAAAACCTACAGTGGCCTATAATATATACCAGTGAATTATCAGTCAACAAAGTTTATTTTGTCTCCACCATATTAAAGATAATAATTTGTGAAATACACATTTATGACTGGGCTGTTTATCAGGGACAATCATGGCTATTGGAACCAACCTGAGGTCAAATCCGTTCCAATCCGTAAAGTTCTATTTAATGTGCAATTATTAAGCACATTATTTGAGTAAGCACTTAGGAAAAAGAAGTGTACATGATGCAAACTTGCATAGAAAAAAAAAATTTACAAACTGTTTTGGAGAACTGTCAAGATATGTAATCCCAATTCAAGTATATGGTTATTATGGGATTTGGCAGACACTTTTGTCCAAAGCGACTTTAAACAATAAAACAATAGTTAAATTAACAGTTAACAGTTTTAAAAAAGTTGATAAGACTACATTAAGGAGAATAGCAATAATAAACAATAATGTCAATGCAATCAATAGCCTAATGAAAATAAACAATGAAAATAAACAAATACTATAATATACATACTGTATATCATAACTGAAGAAATGCTTAATTAACTGCATGCTGAACAGATATGCCTTTAGACCCCTCTTGAAAGACCCAAAACTATCACAGGAACGGAGAGCACTGGGCAACTCATTCCACCAACCACTGAGAAAAAGAGTATTGAATTTGAACCAGCGTTTATGGCTGGTCGACACAAAAAACGCTCATCAGAAGACCGCAGTGGTCGGTTGGGGATGTACAGCTTCATCATATAATTGAAATAGCAGGGAGCAGATCCAGTAAGTATCCTATAGGCCAAGATGAGAAATTTAATTTTAATTCTGGCCACTATGATAGGAAGCCAATGGAGAGTAACAAAGAGAGGAGTTAAATGTGTCCTTTTTGGCTGATTGAAGACCAGGCGTGCGTGCTGCAGAATTCTAAATAAGTTGTAGTAACAATCTTACTACAAACAAGCAGGCAGACCAGCTAACAGTAAATTAATATAGTTTGCCGATAACCATGGCCTGTACAAGTGGTTGTGTGGAATAAATAATATATGATATATTATAATAATGGCGTATATAAAATCACTTAGTAGAAATAAATTACCTATTGACCACTAGGTGTCACCCTCACGGCTCTGCACAAAATCACAAAGGAAATCAGGGAAGAAGCTACGAACACTGACCTGTATACTTCACAGAAAGTCACAATGTTGATTGTTATTTGTGTAAAGAATAATATAAATGACACAAAAGCACAATGCGTACTGTTCAGACCAAATTTCAACAGGTATTTTGAATAAATACATAAATGACCGAGAAATAGTTTTTAAATATGTTCCTACACAATGCATAACGTGGTTCTATGGTGTAATGGTTAGCACTCTGGACTCTGAATCCAGCGATCCGAGTTCAAATCTCGGTAGAACCTATCGTTTTCTGAAGATCCGACGTAGAAGGTTATCGTAAGATAACGAAAGAAAATAGCACGGCGTAAATTAGAGAAGATGTTGAAAGTTGTGAATTACTCGAGGTAACGTCAGCTCACTTAATGTTTTAGCGATAAATTCCATCGAGGCAGACTGATGACTAGAAGCAGAACATTGATATTGCGCATGCTCTCACGACACCGTCATAGCATCATAGACAGTAAAATAGCTTATAAAAAGCCTAGGCTTTAGAAACATGGCGGCTGCAATGGATGTTGATACTCCCAGCGGAACAAATAGTGGAGCTAGCAAAAAACGTTTTGAAGTTAAAAAGGTAATTTTTACGTATTCTATATTGAAGCATATACGATTACTGCAGTCATTGTATGATTTGTGGTAACTGTTTGATTTGCTTAACTGTTTCATGTTCATGGTCGTTAGCCAGCTAGCTTCTAGCTAATTTAGCTAGAGAAGGAGTGAATTAGCATTTCCATTGGCTAACTTTAACCAACATTGTTAGCTGATACAAGGAAGACTATGATATTTTCACTCAAGTTCGGCATTTCTAATAATTGGTAGCGCTAGTATGACTGTGAACAAAGTCGTCATTAAACCAGGGAGACTTTATCGGTTATCCGCCGGTCTCCTGGGCAGGTAACATCAGTGTAGCAATTGCTAGCATAGCCACCCTACCAACTGAGCGTGTACAACGTATGCAGGTAAACTCAGTTATGGAAAAGCTAGTTGACTAACGTAACGTTAACGTTTGGTGAAAATTCGACACATGTATAGTAACCGTTAACATTAAATTTCTAACGTTAAGCAACCAAGAAATCAGCCTGTACTTTCATTATACGGCTTATTTAGCTATAGGCCTACAGGAAATAGCGGCTTGTCTTATTTACTGGATAACGTGATAACACAAATTCCCCAGTCAAACATAACAGTGGTGACTTTTTCCTCCCCAGTGGAACGCCGTTGCACTGTGGGCCTGGGACATTGTAGTAGACAACTGTGCTATTTGCAGGAATCACATCATGGATCTCTGTAAGTACGAGGGTTGGGAGGTCAAGTGGTTTAACTTATAACGTAGGCTAGAGATTGATTGGCTCATGTGTGACATACTGACATATTTATCTCTTGCAGGCATTGAGTGCCAGGCAAATCAGGCCTCAGCGACATCAGAAGAGTGCACAGTAGCGTGGGGTGTCTGCAATGTAAGAATTAATCTCTTCTTTATCCCTCTCAGCTACACATATGCCAAGATCATGGAAGACATAAGTGATTAATTGTGATGTGTTAAAAAGAAAAATATTACCGCTACTTTTTAGGCCTACACTTGTATCAGACTGTCCTCTTAGTTGATTGTATTTGAATATACTTTGCTGTGACCCGGATCCTGGTTACATTACAGGTATCATCATCTTTTATAGTTAGGCAATTCTTTGTTGCGTTCATTTTCCCCTTGCCCTACTTACCATATAAACCAAAAATAGATATAGAGTATAAGTTTGTCATACCACAGAAAAGGGTGTCGCCATTTACCACCTAGAACAGGGGTCTCCAACAGGTAGCCTGTGAGCTACCAGTAGCTCTCTTGAGGAAGATCTTCATAAATCTGATAACCCAGTGACTTGAGAAACATGTTAAAATTCCTATTAAATCAAATTCAGTGTACAAAGAGAAGGTAAATGAGTTGAAAGGCACCTTTAAAATGCATACAAATCTTATCTCAGCAGTTTTGGATGGAGATCAGCTATGTGAATATATGGCATGCTACTAACATAAAAAGCTCTTGGCCATATCCATTTAGTCAAAGTAGCTCTTGGAAGAAAAAAGGTTGGAGACTCCTGACTTAGCCTAATTGACATTCAATCAGATTATTCTATGTCAATTAGGCTATATTAAATTAACTTTCAAAATCATGAGAAAAAGAATGCTATACTGCTCGCATATGCTGTAGACAGGTCTACTGACTGTGCTGAAGCCATGCCCAATCAGGGCAAAGGTGCTGCCCCTGTCAACTGTACTACCACATAGTTCTATCCTCTCTAAACCAGCTGTCAGTTAGCACAACTCTTCAGTCAAACCAGAGCCGTATATACTGTATAGAGAGAGTTGTGACAATCAGGGTTAAAAATGAATTTTGGTCCCGTGGTTCATGTAAACTTCAAAAAGTTCCAGGTTGATTAAAATATGTTGAATACATTGCAAGATACACAGATCAGTACAGGTACAGACAGAACCGCTATTTTTGGTTATATAAATAAAGTGATTTTCAAAATAACTCAAATGACACATGTTCATTTCAGTGCGTAAAAAACGTATTGATTACTAATTTCAGCCATGATTTATTAAAGTGGTATTTATGTGCTAATTAAACTTGGAATTTTTAAACATCTGCGATTAAATGTTTTACATATCTTACTACGTAGGAGAGCATGACTGATCTTCATAGCTGTATCACCATCACACTATAGTGTTCAATGCAACACTGGCTTGAATGAAGTTAACATAATTCTCTCTATAACAGTGGTCCCTTAAACTTTTTCTTCCGAGGGCCAGCTCACTATGCCTGGCTCTAAGAGAGGGCCAGAGACTCGGAGTATATCAGTAACCTTAAATAGCTTAGTGCTGTGAACAACAACAGTCTAACTTAGTTGAATATTCCATTACATTTAATCAGGCTACTGCAATTTAATACCATTGTTAGCTGTGTTTATATTGCCATCATGCCATGTAAAATGTAGCTCAAATGAAATAATACTAATAAAAAAGACTTTAGCATTCCCAAAAGTATTAGCAGAGAGTCCAAAAAGTATATTTTATCTAAAATGTGTGAACTCTGATCTCTGTGTCTTTGCATACACAGCTCAAGTTGTGAACAAGCAATATCCTACAAATAATGTAATAATCAAACTATAAGAGTTTTATGAAGTGCTGGCAAAAAAACATCTGAGATTCTACCACCATTCTAACTTTCACTCACCTGATGAGAACTTTGTGAAGTGTGAATTTGGATGAACATTTAAACGAGTGAATACAAAAATAGAAATAATTATGCCATGAAGTCCCAGAAATATGACTTGACTAGAAGTTAGTTAGTTATCAACAATTAATTGATAAACTTTTAGAATACTTTGAGCACTGATGCAGTCAGCATAGGCCTCTTTACATTGTTTGCAGGTAAGCCTACATTTCATTCGGTTTTCAATGGTAAACGCGAAACAGCGGCAAAATAACCACCAGTGGACAAAAACAGTATTACACGTGTACTGTTAAGACTCGCCATAGAGAATGAATGGGGGAAATTACGGAGGTCATACTCTTGTGCGGGCCAGATGCTATATACCACAGATATGTTTTTGGGGGGCCACCCAAAATGAGGTGGCGGGCCGTAGTTTGGGGACCACTGCTCTATAACATAAGAGCTAAGTCATGAAAACACCTGTGTTAGAGGCATCCTTTGCTAGTTTTTCTTTGCCTGCATTTCCTAGCCCCAGCCATCTACGCAGAACCAGACTTACAATTTGCTCTCCCCTGACCTGGAGAATCACAAATTGCTTCATGGCAATGGACCATATGCACAGAAGGCTCTTAAGCCAGCCATTAATTTCTGGTAGAGCCAGGTGTGTTGCAGCTGCCATTATTGTTAATGTAATTAGTGTCTACACCAGTGTTTCTTAACTGGTGGGTCGGGACCGAAAAGGGGGTCGCATAACCGTTCTGGGTGGGTCGGAATGGTACAGAAACCTCAGTGTGTGGTGTGCAGTGAATTGCTGGTACATGAGAGCATGAAGCCATCAAAGCTAAAATGCTACATGGAAACAAGGCACCCCTGTCAAAGACAAACTTGTCAAGCACTTTGAAAGGTGACATCAGGAGTTGGAGATTTCACAAATGTAATGCCAAACATCAGCATGTTCCAAACAAGTAGGCCTACAGGCACTTTGCATCTCTTTATCATGTAGCTCACCGTATCCATTGACTTGAAGGCTAAAAACATGTATGGGGAGCAACTTATGGCGGCCTTACATTGTACGATTTTGGTCTTATCACAGTCGGCGACTAAATTTCCAAAGTCGGACAGAAATCATGCAGTTGTGCTGGAATCGCGGCGCGCTCCCTTCAACTAGATCGTTAAGTGTAAGGTGCCAATCTTAGCGGTTTTAAGTCAGTCGGAGTCAGTCCTTTTCTAGTTTTACCGTTACGACAATATCAAACATGTTTGATATTATCGCAAGTCTTTCTAGTCGTGGCTCATGCAAATAGTGACGTGAACTATAAAAACCAATATTGACCTCTCTCCAACACCAAACAGGAAGGGGCGAAGTAGGCGACAGCAGTAGCCTATATGATTATTTGTTATTCTTATAATATTTGTAATTTCTTATACATATTTAGTCGGCTCTTCCACGTGACTGAACAACTCTATATCGGTTAGGGATGTCATGCATGAAACAATGCTGCAGAAACACGAAAATACGACTTTGAGTTCAGTAGGCTATCATTTCAGTTCCTGTTTATTATATATTGCACGATGGGTAATAATTTAAAGGAATCTAGTTGCAGTCTTGTAAATAGTGACCCTGCAAGATCCCTAGTCATTGCAAAATCATAGTCAGTGACTTAAAACTCTACTACTTGTCTTTTAGATGTGCAAGATTTTTGCAAATCTTTCCAAAGTATGTCAGTGTAAAGGGGGCTTTAATGAACATGGGAAATTGTGGGTCCCAAAGCCAGACCAGTTAAGAACCACTGGTCTACACGTGTTTCAAACTTTTTATTATTGGGCAAACAAGATATTCAGCCTCTCGTGCATATGCCTGAAGATATTCAGCCTCTCGTGGATATGGTCCATTGTGCAGTGGGCTCTGTGCACTAGCTTACTTGAAGTCAGTTTCCTGTTCGTTGACATCGCTAACAACAATCACCTGAAGAGGAGTTCTTCAGTTTTACCACGAAACTGGTTTACTGACTTCAATTAAGCTAGTGCACAGAGCCCATAGCCTACTGTTTGTTGAAATTGGGTAATATTATTCTACCTTGTCAGGTGACATGGCTCTTCAGAGGTTATCTTTGCCAGTTTGTAAACACGTCCACATGTACTGTGTCCAGGTGGAAGGGTGGAATAAAATTTCTCCTCAACTGTAGAGGGAGCCCAGGAGGGAGGGGGGGGGGGGGACTTTTCATAATATCTGTACGTTTCTAATCTACATAAGGTGTTTCAAAAAAAGATTGTAGTTTACCGTAATCCTGGCATCCAGTGTAGATGCATCTATATAAAGGCAGGCAAACACTGGACAGGCAAACGCTACAAACACGGGTCTTCAATAGTGTAACTCACTCACAGAGGTTGAAAACTCCCGTCACAGATTTGTTTCAACTATTCAATAAACCAGCTGATGTTAATTAGCACTTCAGCCAGTAAATCAGTTAATGAATTAATACCATGTGTAAACGCACAGGGAGTTTGAATACATAGAAGGACTTTCTCAGCTCTTGAGGGGTTATGCTAAATTGGGAACTCATCACATCATCAGTGCCCCTTTTTAGTTGTCTTCCTCCACAATTCACTGTCACTTTTTATGTTTTCATGAATAGTTTGTTCCCATATCTGATTTAATTTTACAGGGTCTTTAAACCTAGTTTACCATTGATTATACAGTCCTGGCAGTATTGTCTGTTCAACTTATCTAGTAAAGAAGCTGGTGCAAGAGAGTTGATGCATATACAACAATGACATTCATTCATTATTATTGTGTAAATGAATCAAAACTATGGAAACACAGCCCCAGCTGTGGCGCAACTGGCTGCGGCGCCTGCGCCGGCGACCCGGGTTCGATTCCCGCCCTGTGGTCCTTTCCGGATCCCACCCCTGCTCTCTCTCCCATTCACTTCCTGTCACTCTCCACTGTCCTATGATTAAAGGCATAAAAAGCCCCCCCCCCCCCCCAAAAAAAAGAAAACTATGGAAACACCCTGCTATGTCACATCTCTCTATCGAACTAGTAATCTAAACATTTATGTTTGCAGCATTTGTTTATTTATGTTTTCTTATGTCCTCAGCATGCTTTCCATTTCCACTGCATTTCTCGTTGGTTGAAGACCAGGCAGGTCTGCCCTCTTGATAACAGAGAGTGGGAGTTCCAAAAGTAAGTCTACATATCTGTCTTGCACTTAATATAGCATTATATCATCCCTCATTCTATACATGAGTAACTAGTTGGGTATATACTTTTTCAATAAAAAATAAATATGTGTGTATTCAGAACTTGAGCTCAAATGTTATTAGTAACATACCATTTACTTTTTTCTTCCACCAGGTATGGACATTAGATGTGCAAGTTTGGAGCATGATTTAGGTTTGAAATGTAGACCTAGTGGCCTCTCCGACTTCTGTAACCTTGCTTCTTGGATAGCACTCTTTTATTTTGAAATGGGTGTACAATGTAGTGATCTAATGAAAGTGTGTTCATCTTCTCTTTTACTGCTCCTTTTTCATTGTTTTAGTTTACATTTGCAATGATGTAAATTCCAAATAAAGCAGATTTCCTGTCCAGTACACCATGACCTTTTACATCTCTTATACTTAAAATAACACCATATGGCAATATTTGCCAGCAGGAATCTTAGGTCATTCTTTATGTAGGGACATAAATGTAGAGAAAACCATCAGTTTCCTTTATGTAATGTATTTTAATACACTGTAGAAGGTGTAGACTATTTGCTGTTATAAATCCTTCCATACTATACTAACTAAACTATAATAGTCCGGGCCATGAATTCAAAATTCTGTAACCCTGTAGGCAATTTTGAGGAAAAGTTGTCGTACAGGATATTTTGAAAGTTCAATATCTTCTGAATATGAATCCACTGTATAACATTGAAATAAGGGTCTCAGTTTTTCACAATTGTTATTGAAACAATATGTGTATTGGGCATAGGCAAGACACTACAGGTGAATAGGGTAACATTTTTAACTTAAAGCTAATACCACAAAACTTTTCTAGTTTGTGACTTACATTAACTCAAGTAACTTTTGTATTGCAAGTTTTCTGAAATGTTATGGTTATATATGGAAATGAGTCATTTTCTTTGTATACATGCACTAATTTGTTCTAATTTTTTCCAAAAACAATTCTGAGCACTGGATGACAACTTCAAAATTAATGTTTGTTGACATTAGATACAAAACATTTTACTAGGATAATTTTTGATATCTCTTTTCATCATTCATTAAATCAAAAAGTCACACAAAATGTTATACTATTGAAGCTATGATATATAAACAAAACCCGCTGTAAAAGCCTTCAGAATATAGACAAAAGTCCTTTTAGGCAAGTCCCTCCACATATTGAAACGCATTTTGGGCACTATCGGGCATCAATTTCGGGCAGAACTGCATGTGCGCAAGGCATGACACACAACCTCGCTCCAGCTGATTGGCATGATGTATTCACATGTCAACTTTTGTCGGCGGAAGTGTCAGAATATGTGCAGACAACTGCCATGTTTGCGTTACAAACTAACCCGATACATTTCTATGGGAGATTCTTTGAGTGCTGTGTCTCGTCATTAGAAAGACTGATATATAGGAGTAAATCTGGAGAGCTTGATGTAGGCAAGTGCTATTGAAATGTTTCAGAATGTGAGGAAAAACAAATTTTAAAGAAACGACCTTAAAAAATATGGTTTGGAATTGAAATCTGCAGACTCAAATCAGAAATGTAGTAAAGCACCGCTGACTGTGGACAACAGGAAGGATAGTTGCTTCTTCGGGCCTTGCTCCACGAAGCATGAACATCCACACCTGGCCTATTTGGAGTTCACCCATACAATCTAGTGCTCTGCTTGTGCACTCCATAAGGCTGATGATGTTGGTTTTCCAAAGTAGTGGAGGTGGTGGTTGCCTACCTCGCCAGCCACATAAGGTCAGCAGTAAACCTATTGCTCCCCGAGAAGGCTTATGCAGGGCTTAATGTGTTTTGGCGTAGGCCATGCCATTTACAATTTCAAGACATATATGACTGCTTCAGAAATGTTTGCTAAGTTCAGGCACAGATAATTTCCTTGCTTTAAGCAATGCTCATGCATGTGGGCAGTCATGCCAAGCTCTCACCCCAACCCTGCCTCAGGTGCCGGGCATTTTCTGAGCACTATGATGGATGCAACAGCTTTTCAGTCGCTTATTCCATGCAAGGTGGACCAAGTTGGGCAGCCCTCTGCATAGCTGTCCTTGAGTATGCTACATGGCATAGGTCAGCCTCTAAGCAGACTCTGGCCCCCCAGCCTCAGCCCGTCTCCACCCCCAGTGTCAGAGGTTGGACACTCAACAACATGCTCATGCTCTTCAAGGGTGCTGCTGCGTCCTGCTGAATGCCAACGTCAGACAAGCACAGGGCGGACATCAGTCAAGATACTGTTGGTCTCCCAACGTCAGAATGAAGCTCCACGCCTCTTTCCGCAGGCTGTGTAAGCCTGTGACTTTTATAATGGAAATAATGAAACGCACCACAATGAAGCATGCCATCCACCCAATTCCTGCACAAGACCGACTGAGGGTGTTTTACAGCAGATACTTTATTGTGCCAGAATATGGTGGCATCAAAGAATGCCAGCAGGAGTCTCTATGCCCCTCTCATGCTCCAGAAGCAGTTATTGAGCTGCTGCCTTCTGTGGCTACACATTTTATGTCTAGAAAGAACTGTTTGTCTGTTTCAGGGTCAAGCAGAGGGCCATGCACTGTCCAAGCACATTGACTCGTGGAAGCTATTTCTTCAGCATAAAAGGCATCAGGCTACTGGCCCCATCACTTAAAGGCGAACTATGCAGGTTTTTTAGCTTAATTTACCTTAACCTAACAGCTTTAGAGTCATTGGAATGGTTATATGACTTTTTTCGACCTTTTTTTGGTGGCCGTCTCGCTTCCTCCTAGCGCCTGTGAGCGGAAAAACCACCCTTGCAACTTTGGGCCGGCGGGGTAAGGTAACGATGGAGTTTCTCACACATTCGTCATGACAGAGCCAGCGAAAAGAAGCAAAAAACGAGAAAACAGTGAAAGACAGCCTAGACACTAAGAGCTCGCCAGGACCCTGCCTGCTCTGTGTTGTCGTCTCGCGGCAAGTAAGCTAGACTCTAGAAACATGTCAATATTCAACTTCTGCAAGGTTTTCAGCTTGTGTTTATGACTCTGATGGTAGTTTAGTACAAGACACAGTTGTCCGTTATCGCCAGTGAGGCACAGTAGGCTATACGTGTTGACATTGGTTAACATTGAGTGACCTCACCTATAAGATAGCGTTCTTTAACTGTTATGAACAGGGATGGATTACTGGACGGGCCTACCGGGCCCAGGGGCCCAAGGGGTCAGGGAGCCCTGAAGCCCAAGCATGGAGTCATTGCCTCCCCTTAATACATCTAGGCCCAGGGGCCTGAAAGTTCAAAATCCGTCCATGGTTATGAATTTATTGGTTCAGTTCATCACCTGATCTGGTAACGTCTCATGTTCTCCTTTAAAGAACTGAGGATGTATTCATAACTGTTATATTTTGCAACGTTTGCATGTTTGAAGAACCTATAAATGTACAATATTGTTTTAATCAACTTAAGATTTTAACTGCACCACACACTTTATGCTTGTTTCTTTCTTGACTTACACTTAAAAACGGTTTTGGGCAGCCATTTTCTTTTTATAATTCATGACTAAACAGTGACTTTTACAGCTTGTTATACAACAGAAATGGATTCAGCACCTAAAATCATATAGAAACAACCCATGAAGTAATTTCCCTAAAAAATGCTTACCACATTTTTTCCAGGGCTATTTCTCAAATTTCGGTCCTGGCTATACAATGGCCCTATTCTGTGGATATGATTCAGAATACTAATGCTCGAGCTTTATGTTGAGATTGAAATGAAGGAAGTAGCAAGTATGGCAAGTTTGAATAACTAAGGGAAGAATGTAATAACTGAATGTGCTTTACAAACAGATGGTATGTATTCATACACACTGATTTCACTTCTGTCTACTTTGACAGTTCAAACTTTATGGACTTGCATCCATGGCTCATGGTCACACGACCAAACTCAATACTATTGTTGGAGTGCTTCGACATGGTGACCTTGGGTAATGCCCACAGCCCGTCTGGCCTGCTGAGAAGCTTTAATCCAGCAAAAGAAAAAAAAACCTGAAGAGGATTAGTGTAGTACTGCTCTCTCACCATAGCCACAGTTTGATGTCAGCATGTCCTTATTAGAAAAGGCAATCAAAATCACAAAGTTGTCCACATTTTTTAAGCAGGCTTGACTTATTGACCATTTGACTCTTAAAAAGCATTAACTTGTACATCAGTGTTTCACTAGTTTTTTGTATTAAGTAAACACAAAGTATTTAAGGGTCTTGTGACAAGAACACATAAATATGTATGGGTTTACATGGTGTCAGGCGTTTTTTTGTGAGTAAAAGTGAAAAGAACTCAAATGTTTTTGCATCAATCAGAAATAGTCTTTTAATGATTGCAAACAGGTATACATCTCATTTTTGCTTTTGGGAGCAAGAAAGACAGATGGGGAATATGTTACATTACAGTGAAGATAAGTAAAACATGTAAAAGAAAATCCTGAGGGGAAGAGTAGTTCACCCGAGCCACTGCAAACAGACCATCTCTGACACGAGACAGAAATCTATATCTGCTCGACGACCAGAGATTTGCTAATTTTCACGTCACGTTGTTTCTACTAGATTAAGTCCACCCTGATCGTTTATCCTACCCCTAAAGGAGTAGAAAAGATGAGTGTGCATGTCTCATTGAATTCAAAATTATTCCCAAAAAAAGGTTTGGTTTGAGTCCTGCACCACTGTCTGTTAATTTGTAAAAAGGAAATGCTGTATGCCTAAAGCAGGCTGGCCCCATGTTAAGAATTACTTTACTGCACCTGCCACCCCATTCAGTGCCAAAGAACCACCTGTGGGGTTGTACTGCATGCATATGGCTAAGCCCACCTGCTTCAGTCTCCTTTGACCTTTCCATATAACCCCCCCTCCCACTAAAATGACGCACAGCTGGAAAGCCATCACATACCCCGTCCTACTTCCACACAAACTCCATCTTCACCAACATCACTCGTCCCACCTCACCTCGTCCACCCATCCCACCTTTTTTCCCCCATCATTGCTGCCCTCTCCCACCCTACGGTTGTGCTCCACCGAACTTGGAGCTCAGTTTGGCAATGAGGGCCATGATCTTGGGATTGCTCTGGTACTTGGCAATGTTGGCGGGGTTCTGAGCCACGTCCTGGAAGGCCGCCATTACATCTGGGTCCTAGGATGCACACAATCACAATGTTACAGCCCACCTTGCATAAAAGGTGCACAATGCTGCAAAGCATTTACAGAAATGGCATGAATGGCACTGATTACAGGATGCTGTACCTTCATGGCCATGAGCACCTCTGGGTCGCTGAGAAGTTTGTCCAAACCAGGGATGCCGCCTGGGAAGCCACCGGGACCACCTGGGAAGCCACCGGCAGCACCTGGGAAGCCACCAGCACCACCTGGGAAGCCACCGGCACCACCTGGTAATAGTTACAGAAGCCACATGAACAACACTTCTGTATTTCAGGTTCAGGTTCAATTGCTAGTGTCATCATGTTTACAAGGTGTCTGAACTGGTTGTTTGTCTCCAAACATCACAGATACACAATTGTGGAAATAACATGTTAGTTTTGTCAGTTGGGCCTTCATCTTTTACCTGGGAATCCTGGGAAGCCACCAGCCCCACCTGCCTGTTGTCTGGCCTCCTGCTCCTGTAAACAGGTACGTCTCTCGGTTACAAAAGCACTGCTACTTTTATACCAGTACTATCTGTACTAGTCAGAGTATATGATTTGTCTCAATGTTATGGCCTTTGATCAGCTCAGATCATTTGGCCAACTCACCCTCTGGGCCCTCTCGTGCTCCTCTCTGGCTTTCTTCACCCGCTCCTGCCTCTCCTTGATCTCGCGCTCCTCACGCTTGCGCTCATATTTGCGCCGGTGCTCAATGATTTTGTTAGCCTGTTCAGGAAACAAATGGACTTTTTTTTTAGCAAGATGGCTGCTGACACAATACACTCTTACTCAGTGTAGTCTCATCCTCACATATAATGGTTAATGAAATACCTGTCATTAATTAACAGTATTTGTAGCATAATCTACATGATCCTACATCTGTATTCTCCTTTAACTCCCAGGACACTTTACAAGCCATGAATTATCAATGACATGTTCCTCAACTGGCAGAATCTAAAATGGCAAGTCCATCGGTTTCCAACTTGCCAAAGATAGCTTTGGTATGCATGATAGCAACTCAACAGTGCATTTACCTAGCACACAACTCCCTTCGGATTTTAATCTTGTTCAGTGGCCTATTCACCTTTCCGAATGTTTTCATTTGGATGCAAATGTGCATGTCATACTTCCATTAAAAGAACAGGCCTGCTAGAGTTTGGAGAAAGTCTGAGGAAACTCTGTACACCAATTCAGGTATACCATTAGAAACAACATAGCTTGGCTTCATGGTGAGAGGAGCCTTGTCCCTAACATGAGGCCTGAGAATGAAAGGACACACACCCTGGGCTGGACTTCTTTCAGCATGGTGCTGGCATCATCGTCGTAGTCAAGCTTGCAGGCCATAGCCAGGTCCTTAGCAGCCTCCTCCCAATGGCCCAGCAACCTAAGAAAGGCAAGGCAGAGCGGTCACACATACTCACTCTACGATGTTACCACACAGCCAGGCAAATGCCGCATAAGTAGTCCTGGACACACCTGTGGGCCTTTCCTCTCCACTTGTACGGCTGTGCAGAGTCTGGGTTGATGTCGATGGCTCGGTCACAGTCTCTTATGGCAGCATTCGGCTTCTGCATCTTGATATACACACTGGAAGAGATAATCATTAGATGTTATACAATCGTAGCATGCAAAATTAATGCAAAATTAATACATCTAAATAAATGGCCTGTTAAACAGCTTGTGGTGGTTTCTAATTCCTACCTAGCCCGTTTGGCATAGAGGATAGCCAAACATGGGTTGAGTTTGATTGCTTCAGTGAAGAGGTCCAGAGCTTTTTGCAGTTCCCCTACAAGAAACAACAAGAAGAAAGTTACGTCAAATGTGCGATGAAAATAGAAACAAAAGAGGTAAAGACAAAGTTGTCCTCTCTGTGCTTTTAGGAGCTCCATATGGGACATTTTCCTTTAAACAGCAGCAAACAGCAGCTACTTGCAAAAGCACAATGTGAAATATGATCATGCACCTTCTCCCAGGACTTCAATTGCCTCCATTTTCTTTGCATTTGCCTGGTCCATCATGTCCTCTGTGACCTATGGAAGCACAAATTTGTCAAAACCTTAAAAATAAAAACAAATCAGCTTCAATCAAGTTTTATACAAATGCTTTACAGACACTTACTGTAGGAGAAAATACACATACACTACGACAACTTTCTAAGTTTCCATCAGCATCAAGAAATTTCTTCAAACAATATACATGGTGCAGAGTTACACAAATGCCTGATGAATCAATCTCCAATTAGGTTAAGAACATAATTGCTGTACAATAGCATAGCATAGGTACAGTATAACAGACATTTAGGTATAACAATATAAGTATCAATAATAGGGACATCAAACCGTACAATGTTTATGGCCTGGGGCACATCCCCTAATCAATGAGTTTTAGTTCCAGCCGAATCACTTCTTCAAGACATATTTAGGTAACACCAACACATTCTATCTCTTGCCCTGTACTAAAGCATCTTCTACCTAATATCTAAAAAGTAGTGTTTCAAGTGCTATATAAAATTTGAAAAGCCTTTACTATCCATATTCAGACAACATTTACTGTACCTCAAGGTTTTCAAAGTCTCCCATTTCCTGGGGTGCATCTGTGTCTGGCTCAATAACTCCTTCGTTGTCTATCTCTGTGGAAAAATAATACAAATATACAGGTAGGATACACTGCAGGTAGAATGACAGATAAAAGAAAATATTTTATAAAACAAAAACGCAATATCCTTTAAACAAATGTCCTCCCTGAACTACATACCCAGCTCGCTCTCCTCACTCTCTGATGGTGGGCTTGGCTCAGCTGCTGGCTTTGACGTGGTTGGTGGTGGTCCACATGGGCATCCCCCCTGGACACAACATACACCCGTCAGTGGCAGTGAGAATTCCAGATAACCAAAGGTGTTTCCATCAGAAAAGCATAAGAATTCAACATTACCTTGCACGAGGATTCATTGCTGGGGGCTGGTGGGATAGTAGCTCCCAAGCTGAAAGTAAACATGCACCTTATTTTTGGGGGTCTAGTAACATCATGCTGCTCATAATTTGATATGCTCCCATTGAATTATCCACCCAAGCACGAAGAGAGAGCTCATGCTACATCTTGACCACCTGATACCCTGACAGCAAATTCTATAATAACATTGAAGACACAACTTCAAGTAGGCGTGACTGCATACCTTTCACTGCAAAACACATAGCTAGCCAATTATATTTTAATTATTTATATCTTTACACATATTCTCGTGAGACTGAATGAACTGGCTTCCGTTCATCTGCAGTTAGAGGAAGTAAGATGAACTAAAATGGCAGAAAAAGACGCTACTAACCCCTGCAACCAGGTCCGGAGAAAACCCAGCTCAGGCAGGTGCAACACGGAGGGATTATCATTGCACAGATGCACGAAGGCCTTCAATTCAGTCACTTTCCGCGGGTCCATTCCCACCTCTTTCGATCTGAAGATAAACCTATTACACCGAGAAATGTTACGAAATGTTGTCAAATTGGATTGCGCGAATGTTCCAACCCTGTTTGTGCAGCCAAGGAAAAACGAATTTGGGTAATGTCAACTAGCTACTTTTTAAGCACAGGCAATTCGAAAATATGCCAGTCAAGATGATTTTTCACTTTTCCAAATAGGCATTTACAAATAATGTAAGATTTCAACACACGAACTTAATGTTTAAAATTCACTTGCTTTCACAATGGAATATTCTGGAACGGCATCATTACGCAGTTACGTTAAACACTCACATTCAATTGATGAACAATATATGAAAAAACCTTTCTTTCAAAAGGGCTGAATTTAATGAAATATGAATGTGCACTACCTGAAACAACAGTATGTGTCTGATCCTTTCGACTACACGGCCTACTCCGAAGCGTTCTGTTCAGTTTTGAATGGCTTCCTCGATCCTCATGCGCGCTCAATAAATATTCCACGACTGGAGCAGCAGATTTTCACTCAGGCAAAAATTAGACAACAGAAATGGTGAAAACAAGTGAGTGAGGTCCTAACGCGACACTTCAACGCGCACATATAATATGTCAGAGACGATCTAGCCAATCACGTAATTCCAATTCTTTCCCTATGCACCAATAAGCCATACGCTCTTAAAGGCAAGGTTAGCATTTGTCACCTTAGCATACTGTGTTCTTATGTCAAGGGGTGTCTGACATGTAGTCAGTGTGCAATAAGTAACCAATTTTGCGTTGTTAAATGTGGAGGCCTATACGTTACATGGTTTAGAAATGTACCTCGAAATGCTGTAGTTAAACAATTTTGATTGATTAGTCATTTCTGTCAGTTGCAAAAGCTTAATGCCTACCTCATGGTGAAAGTGTGGAGACATCTTCCCAGCTTGCAACAATGTTGCCTCTGTCCATGTTGACAAGATGGACCGTCCAATCTGCGTTACGTTCTACTTGGAATCCAGGTCAGATGTACCTTGAATTTACTGAACACGGGTGTTGCATTGCACTTCAATATGGTGCACACTGCAAAGACAGCTAAAATTAACCAAAGATCCGGTATCAACACGAGGACATGAAATGCCTAAACATTTTTAATCCCAAGTGGAACCCAGGAATGACCATCAGTGTTGGGAATCAGTCATACTGGTGCCCTTGGTATAACGTTGATATAACAGCCTACTGTCGAAGATTCAAGTCAGAGTACAGTGATACACTGGTATGTGTATGCATGTTGGGATTTAGGTTTAGTCAACAGATTGTTGTTGAGAACACGGACATTTACATGAAGTGGTTTGCTTTGTATAGGCCTGTCTTTTAAAGAATCTTTGCACATTATAGACTTTAAAAGCAACTAACAATGCTAATCTTACACCCTCCTCATAGGTTAGAAGCACATATAATAATACCGAGAAACATTTTCTGACTTTTCTTGAAGACATAACACAAGACTTTTACACAATAAAATGGGAATTTCCTAAATAAATTTGATGCAGGATGGAAAGGCCAAAATCGGTTGGAACAAGAGAGCATATCAAGGAATAAATAATTTTAAAGAAAAGTCTCTCCCATTGTGCAATAACTGAGAGTTGGAATAAGAAAACATATCAAAGAATACCGGCATGTATAATTTCAAAGAAAAGTTTCTCCCATGTTGCAATCACTGAGAGTTAATCCAGATAGATGAGCCAGATGTAACACATGTTTGAGTCTGTACACAGTGTATTTAAATTAGCTAGATGCTTTAGTACAGGGCAAATATATTTTCATCACTATCTCTGCCTGTTGTTACAAACCCATGCCATGACCTTGTTGCAGTTGAACTAGAAGCTACCAGAACTTATAATCTGAAAAAAATATCTTCACAAAAGTGCCATGATTTTAAGTGTAAGACCAGTGTATTAAGTGTAAGACCAGTGTAAGACAAGAGTAATATACCACCTCTATTTGATATGCATCACACTATTGCCACGCTCTTCTCATTTTTCCTCCTCAGACAAGATAACCATTAAGAAGGGTTGTTTTAGAGAACAAAACACAAATACGGACTTCTCACACAGACTCATCACAAATGGAGTGCCCACTTTGGTTTTTGGTAGAGGTAACCAGCTAACAGATGACTAAAATGGTGCAAACAGTGAGCAGCCTGGTGCAAACGGTGAAGTTTTAACATACAGTGAAGAGTAAGACTGTCTCAGACCGAACCATAAATAAAACAGCCTGTTGCTTCAGGAGCATGACAGGGAGGGAGGGTGTAATTTGATTAGCTGTTGATCCGAAACAACAATAACTTTTCATCAGAATCATGGGGTGGACCTTTAACACCCCTGTCTCATGTTGTTTTTGTTGTGTAGGCTGCCTGTGGTGTCCGTGCAGAAGTGTGTCAGTGAAGACGGGAGGATGGAAGAAGAAGAGTTTTCCTCACAGATACTTGGGCCAGCCTAGTCCTTATACTCACCCCCATCTGGTCAAACATGGTAAGTGGGATGGCTGGGGAAGACTTTACATGTGAAACACCAGCATCATACTCTGACATGTTGCATTTTTTTTCCATCTTGCTTGTTATTACCACCTTGTCTTGAATTCTGGTTAGAATGAGAGTCTGGTATCTCAGCATTTTGACTTGATTATGGGGCATGTTTCAACCGATACAGTGAAAAATGCCTCATATGGGTATCCAATCAGAGCAATGAAATATGTGAACCCTTTAGGGAGAACAGCAAAAAAATCCTCCTCGACAAAACGCTGTTTTCTGTTATCTTGTGTTACTCAATGAACCAACTCCAGACCCAATTTGCCAAAGTATTCTAGTCTGACACGTCTCTCAGCACACACACTTGGTTACTCGATCAAAGGGTTTGAAACAACTCTCTATGTTGTGTGAATCTACAGAATTTGTTTTTTTAATTTCATGGATATAGATTTCTCTGCCTCTTCATAACATAACTCCTGTATCTAAATAGCACCTCAAAATACCATTGCTAGTGATCAAATCGCAGAGTTTGGTTATGGAAATCTTGATAAAGTCATGGAATCAAGACATGAATTCAGAAAATGATTTAAAACTTTGGGAAAAATCATGACATTTGATAGTCCTTATATGTACTGTAGGTCTAACGATGGTGCTGATCTATTATTTTTACAGATAGGCTATTGATTAATTGTAAAAAAAAGACTCCCTGATAGTTTTCTTTTGAGCTAGGCTTACTAATTGAAAATAAATGAAGATGTTGTTGCTTTAATTGTTGCTTTAATTTTCTTTTAGTGAATTTAGCAACTGTCTATACTGTCTGTCAGTTGCTTTGGATTGAGGTATCTGTTTAATGAATACCGTAAATAGCAGAAGTGAATTTTCTTTCTTCCCTTGACCCTGAGCCAGTGCTAACACCTGCATGCATATGTACAGTCAATGTGCACATGTGTGGACACAAAATGTTGATGCTGTGAGGACGGTCCATGCAGACCTTCCTGGACACTAATATTACAATCTTTACCATAGCTGTGTCACTGGAGATACATATGTCCTGCTTTACAGAGGTGCTAAAATAAAGGCATTAATAGGCTGCCAGGATGATGTAATGATCTAATATCGCTGTCTCCAAAGCTTTGCAGTCAATCCAGTTAAATAGAAATGAAATGCTATTGCAGAAAAAGCTTGCTCTTAGTTGATTGTATTTCTCTAACCTAAAGTAGTTTGACGGTTACTGTAGAGGACTTGACCATTATCATGGTTCATCATGTATGACAACTCATCCTTACATTTATGTTGTGCTTCTTGCTTGTTTAAATGCACTTCCATGTTTGGGTCTGTTCTCCTCAGGTGAGGTGACCCCTGGTCTGACCCAGACGGAATACGAGATCCGTCGCCAGCGGCTGGCTTTGCTTGTGGAGGCTCAGTCGGACAGGTTGGGAGGCAGCTCTCCGCGCACCTCAAACGTGGTGATCGTCCTCTCCCACCCCACCCGCTACATGACCAACGACATCCCCTACCCCTTCCACCAGAACCAGGACTTCCTCTACCTCACGGGCATCTTGGAGCCCGACAGCGCGCTGGTGTTGCATGGCACTGGGCGGCCGGACAACGCCATCCTGTTTGTGCCCCGCCGAGACCCCGCCCGCGAGCTGTGGGACGGCCCGCGTTCTGGGAAGGACGGAGCGGCAGCACTGACGGGGGTGGAGAGGGTGCACAGCACAGAGGAGCTGAGCCTCGTGCTCAGGACCCTTAAAGGTGAAGTACCGACAATTAACATTACTCTCCACGCCAAAATCAGTCAGAAGTGTGTTATATGGGGATATAGAATGTGTTTGCTGAAATGGTTTGATTGTACATTTTGGGATAATTTCACAATATAATGTCTACACTTTCATATTGTGAATGAATGTTGCAGAAATTCATACCTTGGACCTTTTAGTGTCATGTCAGCCATCACTTTTGTAGTTGTTTAACACTGTTAATACTGTAGGTTTATGGATGTCATTCTTGGGCTTTTACACAGGAAAAAGCTGTCTAATGGTTCATTGTAGTGTACCTTACAAATGCAAATGCACAGAATTTCGAGGGCTATTGGGATTGTGTAGAGCTAAACTGGCTACTTTGCCAATGTAGTTGCCAGAAGGATGATGGGTCACAAATCAAATGCAAACAGCGGAGAGCCAGAAACTGTATTTGGGAATCTAGCAATGAAATGGGCGAACCCAATTTATTGTTTGTGTTCAATACACCTAGCATCTAGAACCTAGCATCACTTTGCTTGCCAACTTTCCAGCTTTTGAGGCCAGATGTTATTTTCAGAGGGTAGAGGGTAAAAGACAAAACCTCTCCACCACTTTACAAAACACAAATCACCTCTATAGTCTCCAGATTTGTAGTAAGTTCTAGCTCTGACAGGCCTTCTTATATCTAACTGTGAAGGTAGCCCAGTTGTACCAGCAGGTGGAGCTGATTGAAATAAAGTATTTCTCTACTCTCAGTAGGGTCTCTTCCAAAGAGATTGAATTTGAATTGTGGCAGAAATTTTTCATAGAAAAGAGCACACTCTTTCATGCCTTGGTAAGCAAATCCATTGCCAAAAATGACAATAAATAGTTCATTCATGTAATATGACATGTGAGGCTGGCATCACCAGAAAGAGATGGTGCCTCAGTTGACTCAACGCCACTTCCACTCCTTCCAGGCTCCTTAACCCTTTGAGGAGTGAGTTTTTTTCCCATTACATAATTATTCCAGGCAGATATAGACAATATACATTGACAACTATTTCGTCCCCTTAGAATTATAAGGCTCTATCTGACATTTTTGTCAAAATTGAGTTATTAACATTCTTATTCTGTGACACCTTAAGGCTCCTATTGTGCACCTGGCGCTAGGTGGCGCAAAGCGCAACGCAGAGCTTATTCTTATCTTATGAAGTGTTGATTTTAACGCCATCCGCTCCTCTTCTATTAAATCGTGCGCCCAGGGGTGTGATAATTGGCGACATAAGGTGAGGTGTGGTGCATTATCCAAAAATTGCTATCTTACACCCTCTAAAAATCATTACGCCACTGACTAAGAAAAACCTGGTCTATAACGAAAGGCACATATGAAGCACAACTGAAGATGCACTGTCATGAGATGTAAGCAGCAACTCCTCTGCAGGATAAATGTCCTTAGGATTTCTATTCAGTCATTCAAACATTATTGGGGTAAGTGTTGCTTTTTTCAGGCTATGTTTTCGATAGTAACCCCTTAATGAAAGTAATTAACTGTGTAGAACTGCTTTGTCGTTGACTATGAGACCAAGATGAAGTTAGTTTTACTTTGCCTATGAGTTCAAATAAAAGGTGAGTGCAGATGCATGTAGGCTATACTCTTCTAGTCACAAACAGGTTTTTGTAAAGCACAGTTTAGTGGAAGCAGATTCCTTCAAATGCGGCTGACTAAAATACTGAACGCCCAAAACACACCCATGACAGATTAAGAAACATAAGAACAACCTTTTTGCGACATCCGCCCGACGTTTGACCACATAATCGCTCCATTAAATTAGTGAATGTGGACTGGCCACAGCTTTAATGTCAATAAACACAAAAGAAAACACATTTTTACTCATTTGTAATGGTTAATAAAAAATGTGATTTATGCATGAAAAAATATGCATCCACAGTTGACCTTACTACATGCTCTCCTGTACCAGGTGCCACGGTGTGGTACGACAGCACCCAGCCCTGCCACCCGCGGCTACACCAGTCCCACGTGCGGCCCCTGCTGGAGGGCGGGGCGGCGGTGCACCCCCTCAGGCCCCTCACGCACTCCCTCCGAGCGGTCAAGAGCCCCGCCGAGGTGGCTCTGATGAAGCAGGCCGGCCACATCGCTGCTCAGGTATGCAGCACCACAGAGTATGTGATGAGAAAGGACAGCTCTTGTGGATCGATTGGGGGGGGGGGGGGGTGTTATTAGATATATATGCCATAGCCTCTATTGACATCCCAGAGTCCTCTGTTTTTTTTTTCTTTGGTTCACAATTAGTTGGATAGTTACTACTAATAAAGTAACTACAACTTAACAGAAAAGGTGGGATTGTGAATGAAATGCAAATAAAATGGTAAATAATGTTTGTTTTATACAAACTAATTTCCCCTTACTTTTAACTTTGACTATTTTATGGATTTTAGAACGCTGATGATCATCAACTTGCAGTGGATGAGTATTTTGAGGTCCAATGAGTCAATTTCAAAAAGTTAAAAAACATCTTCTTTGTCTGTATAGGCCAAACAGGAAAAGAGGCTGTTATCAGTATCAGGTTGAAACACCAGTGTGTCAAAGCACAGGGCTGTGTCAGAGCCTGTGGCATCCAATATATGACATCTTCAAGAGTACCACTGATGCAGAAAGACATGAAAAGATTTTGGGGCAACATAAACTGCTGTCCAGCTATTATCTTTTCCAAGGGCACTTCTGTGATATATATGGAGATAGATATACTTCATTAATCCCGAGGGAAATTTAGGCAACACCAGTAGGACAACACCAAACCAAATTCTGTCTGGATTTCTAGTGCATAGCAGCATTTACAAAAAGTGCAGATATTAAACTAGCCTGCCTACAGTCATAAACTGTCACCAGCATTTTACATGTTGTCTTTTAAAATGGCATTGTACTACAGTAGGCCTAAGGATCATATCCTCTTCAGTCCTGAAAATTGACTTTTTTCCATAAGCACGTTTTGTGATGAAACATGTTCATTCATGGCCATTAATGAGCAAAAGACAATAATGTTCTGTATACACAAGATTGTCAAGAATTTGAAAATTCAGACTTGGAAAAGAAGTTTTGGCGTCTTAGAGTAAGAACATTGATCAACAAAAAAACAAATATCCAGCCTAAAAAAAATCAAGCAGGCTTGGACTTGGTGATATCTTAATTATGTGTGTATTTTGATGATCATATGCTGATTTTAGTTTGAAGTATATGTTTTTGGGCTTTTGCCTTTATGTCAATAGGACAGAGGAAGCGAGTTGGAGAGAGAGATGGGGTGAGATCAGGAAATAACCGCAGGTTGGAATCAAACCTGGGTCTCCATGGGCACCGAGACCCAAATGTGGTACGGTGCTGACTGACTCCTCCGCCCCAGCTCCCCTCATTATGACCGGCGCTAGTGTAGAGGTCATATAGGTTTAGTCAGAGTTTTTTTTTTCTTCAGTAATTTTGTGTCAACGATTCCCAGGACACTGAAAGACCGTGCTGCATGAAACTTGGTGGGCAAGACTGGACTGGACCCCCCGAAAGGAGGTTAGGGCGGACACAGTAATATACAGTGAATATCTCGAGAACTGTAGGGCCTAGGAGGACCACATTTTTTTGTACGCTGGGCTCAAGGGGCCATCTCAACCCATCCCATAACCATTCACATAGTTAAAATTGAAAAAGCAAAACTGAGGCTCTGTAATTGCAGGTATCTTTGGCTGATGTGTTCAGAACTGCATCACTATGACACCCTCTGAATGCATACGGAGTTTCGTGGAATTCCGTTCATAGAGAGCCATACAATAAATTAATTTATGTGTACATTTAGTGACTGTACACACACACACACTCACAAGCGAACACACACACACCATTACCTACCCCCCCCCCCCCCTCACACACACACACACACAGATAAGCACACATATACACAGAAGCAAACATACATGTGCTTGGGTGTGTGGGTGGGTGTGTGGGTTCGCTTGTGAGTACGTGTGTGGGGGTAATGGTGTGTGCGTGTGCCTGCTTGCCTGCATATCTGTGTGTTTTTATGTGTGTGTGTGCGTGCATGTGTGTGTGTGTGTGTGTGTGTGTGTGTGTGTGTGTGCATGTGCGTGCGTGCGTGTGCGTGTGCATGTGTGTGTGTGTGTTTATGTATGTGTGAGTGCATGCGTACGTAATTCCACGAAACTTGGCATGCATTTAGAGCAAGTGTTTTTCAACCTTTTTTGTGCCACGGCACACTTTTGACACTTAAAATGTCCCACGGCACACTAACATCCTGTGTGAAGAAAAAATAAACATACCATTGCCTAAGATTTCAAATAATACACAGATATGGCCTTATGGCTTCTATGCAAGACCTGCTCAATAAAACAAGCGCCCTCTGTTTCATTTGTAGGTGACTATATCTAATTTAATTGTTGTTATGAACCGGATATGTGATGATTCTGTGAATACTGGATATGGGGTCCCCGTTGTACAATGCCTGCATACCACAAATAGTGCAATCATACAATCAATGAGAGCATGTGGTTATAAATTCTTTGATGCAACAGTTGCTTTTCTAGACCAGTGAGTGACATTTAGGTAATTTTCTGCGGCACACCTGATGATCTCTCACGGCACACTAGTGTCCCCCGGCACAGTGGTTTAAAAAACACTGATTTAGAGGGTGTCATAATGATCCTACACTTCATTTTGTGCAGTTTTGAACCCTAGAGCCAAAGATACCTGCGATTACAATGCCTCGTTTTTGAGGATATGGGATGTGTGGACATGGCCCCTGGAGACCAACATACAAAAATAATTTGGTCATCCTAGGCCCTATGGTTCTCGAGATATTCACAGAAAACTGTGTCCGGCCATCTACAGGCCGATTGGTGTACAGTCACTAAATGTACACATATATTAATTTGTTGTATGGCCCCCAATGAATGGAATTCCACGAAACTGGCATACATTCAGATGGTGTCATAATGATCCTACTCTTCAAATTTCGTGCAGTTTTGAACATGTCAGTCAAAGATACCTGCGATTACAACGCCTCGTTTTTGCTTTTTCATCATTAACTAGGTGGCGCTATACCTCAAATGAGTGGATATGGGATGGGGTGACATGGCCCCTTAAGAACAAAGTATGAAAAAAAGTTGGTCATCCTAGGCCCTACGGTTCTCGAGATATTCACAGAAAACTGTGTCTGGCCTACCCTACTTTCGGGGGTGGGCGACGGTGCGGTGGGGGGCCGACGGATCAAAACAAAAAACAAAGGTTCCGTGTCATCCTTGTAGGGCTACATGCCCACTAAGTTTCGTGCAGCCCGGTCTTTCAGTGTCCTGGGAATCGCTGACAGAAATTCACTGAAGAAAAAACATCCGGAAGAATAAAAACTCTGTCTAAACCTATAATAATGTATTTAGACCTGTCTTTGCACATTTACACATTCCAACTGCATTTTTTTTATTTGCAGGTATTGCTACTACCGTTTACCATAGCCATTTTCGATTTCAAAACTGACGTCATTCTATCTTGTCACTGTTTGGCCTGCCACTTAAGGGAAACGCTATGACAGTAGCCATACTAGTATCTCAATTCATTCAAAATGAACAGATATTAGTTTGTCCTACTTGAATACTTTTACTGTCTTTGATGAATATTGGTCTTGTTTAACATTAGTGTAGCTTGGTATGACTGACCATGACATCCTGTTAAACTGCTTGGAGGACAAAGTAGGCCTGCAGTTTCCAGTTTAAGATCATTCACCTCCTGAAAGAGAGAACGTTCCCAGACAAATTAGTTAGCTGCTCTTCATCCTCTGTTTCCATCAAATGTGGCATCCACCAAGACCTCTTTTATTCTTACTACATGTGCTACCACTTGATTCTATCCTCGAGATTCAACAGTCAGTATCACTGCTATGCTGACGACACACAAACAATGTTGTATTTAACAGTTACATCTGATGGCACTACCACATAAAGAACCTGTTTAACTGCTTAGACAACATAAAATCCATCAAAATTCAACAATTGGAAAACTGAAGTGATAATATTTGCCTCTCCTTGCTTTGTTACTAGTTTGAGAAATATACTCAGTCCCCTGTCTGCAAATCTGCACAGTGTGGTCAGTGTTGTTGTTCAGTTGGACAGTGCTCTAAATTATAACAAATAACTCAGCATTGTGATGAAAGTTTTTATCAACTTAAAATCATTGCCAAATTTAAGCTGTTTTTGTCTTATAATGATCTGGAAACATGTTTTTTTTTACCTCTCGACTGGACTGTTGTATCTCCTTGAATACAGGTTTGACTCTGTCCAACATTGCCAGACAACAAATGGCTCAAAATGCAGCAGCCAGACCTTTAAAGAGAACTCATCAGTCCTGTTCTGGTTCAATTGCATTAGCTACCCGTAAAACATAAAATTGATTTAAAAATTTTTTTGTTTTTAAAGTCCTTAACGGATTAGCTTGCATTAAAGATACAAATACGAATATGAATACTTTATTATCCACAGATGTGAAAATTTTCCTTTGGTTTCACCAAGAAGGGAGACAAGGGAGACAGGACATTAAAAAAACAGTACATAGCCAAGACGGCAAGACGGAATATACAGACAATACATTTAATAGAAAATGACATGACAAAGGTTGCATCTACAAGAAGCCAAATTAATAAATAAATAGATAGATAAATATAGCCTACTAAAAATGCTTGCTGTGCATAGAACCTGCAATCCGAAAGTCTGTCTGGCCCTACATTCAATTCTTATGTACGGTTTCTAGTGCTATTTAGCACCTTCACAACATTAGGGACGAAGGATTTCTTAAAGATGTTTCTATTTGCTGTTGGTACTCTAAAACGTCTCCCTGAGGGTAGGAGTTCAAATTTGCTGTGTAGTGGATGGGAGGGGTCACTAATAATTTGCTCAGCTTTGTCTGTAATGTGTTCCTCATAAATACTGCTTAAGTGCCTTTGTGGCTTCCCTATCATTTTTGAGGCCATGCTCACTATTCTCTGCAGTTAAAAAATAGGACACTTTCCACTAAGTTTTTATATACAGTTTCCAGGATGTTTTGGTTCACTCCAAAGTTGTTGAGCTTTCGTAGCAGGTAAAACCGTTGAGAACACCTCTTAAAGATGAAGTCAGTGTTTTCCTTAAAAGTAAGTTTTAGTAGATAGGCAAGGAGGACTTGCACTCTGAGAAACAAATAATCACAGCACTTTTGCACTTTCTTGCACTTTTTGCACACTGTGTTGCCTCAAAAAACGTTTGAAAAAAATATGTAAAAAACTAAATACAGACGGTCAATAAAGACGGTAGAAGATAAAGAACATACTAAAATACAAATCATACTAAATAACACTTAATCTAAATCAATTCTAAAAACAGTATCCACATAGTGGGTGATTAATCAATCAAGAGGCGCTTGCAATGACTGAGGCAGGGACTGAGCCTGTGATTCTCTGTGCATAGTAAGGTAAGGTAAGGTGCTCTGTGTGAGTGAGTGTCATGGTGATGGTGCAAATGAGTAAGTCCAACAGTGCAACAGTGCAAGAATAAAGTCTATATATATCTATATATATACCCTATTTCCGGACTATAAGTCACACTTTTTTTCATAGTTTGGCTGGCCCTGCGACTTATAGTCAGGTGCGAATTATATATGAAAAAATATATAATTGAACATGTTTTTAAATGTTAATTCATATTAACTGACATGAACCTGACATGAAGTTCTGTGCACTTTCAGTCAGAGATTAGGTAGCCCTATGCCTGAAGCACACGTGCATACCTAAAGCCTCAAATTATGGCCGGGATTCTATTTATAGCTGGGCCTCAGATTCGGACAAATAAAGGCCAGTAATAATTTTGTTTCAATTTAACTCATAAAAGAGCTCTTCTTAATATTTTCTTTTGTTGGTTGGTTTAATATTGTTGCCAATGAAAAGTCATTGTCTTACACCACGAGTCTCCAACACGTTGCTCTCAAGCTACCAGTTGCATGCCGCCCCCTTCTGAGCTAGAGGCTGAAGCAGTAACCTACATTTAAACCCAATTGTTGCTGCAGAATAAAAGAAATAACAAAATTTAGGCTATCTAGACCTCTTTGGCTATAAGGAATAAGGTTTCCATTTCAGCACATGAATAAATGAGAGCGGATGCCTTATCTCGCAATAAGCGGATGGAAATCCCGACACCCTTTCATGAACCATCAAATACCCCACAGATTTCAGTGGTCATCAGTCCCGATATTTAGCAATATCAAACAGTACAAGCCATGCCCCAAATAAAGGTGCTGTGCTTTGCGCAGCCTAAATAAAAGACCCATAATTTGAGGATTTACGATAGTCTGTCTCCTAAACATTCCTCACCCGTTATCTAGACATGCATGAAAATATTTGAAAACAAAACTCACTGCCATGTAGGCTAATATTTGATCACTGTTTTGCTACTAATTATCTTTCACATAATGAATACGCACACTAGAAAGTGAAAGTAGGCCTACTATCCGCTCCGTGTCTGTATCTGTCTGTTCACGTCTGCAATCGATTATAACGTTCCTCAAATGGAGAACACATCCATGTTCTCTTGCGTTATAGGCTGTCATGCTTCTGTGTTCGCAAAATTCCTGACGGTTCCTGATCGTTAACGTTTGTTTTCCTTTCCTGTCGATCGCGGTTGATGTAGAAGCACCTAGGCTATAATTTGACTTCAGCGGCCGGTGAGAGAGGGAGAGAGAGAGGCACCTGCAAAGTGGTCCTGCGCGCGCGTGTGTGCCAGGGGTTTCCAATTGAAGTCAGAGTTGGTCCGTCCAGTCAATAGTCCCGCATTCAGACCATTCCATTATTAGATTAACGTTATCAGACAGTGCTGTAACATGTGTGGGAATTTCTCTCATTATGATGGAGTTGTGGGACTTTTATTACTATGCTCAATACTTAAGAACTTATGCGCAAAAACCACAATCCCGCGCTGAAATTTAGGCCCTGGTTTTAAATGCGCATATTTTTTCCTCTCGCTAGAGGTGGCCAGCCGAGTATTTCTTCTGCTGCCAGCTTGTGCCAATATATCGTCCAAAATGCTTGCTTGCATTGCATTCTCCACATTTTTAGCTAAATTTTCATGTACCACATCAGCATTTTTTGTTCAGTGAATCTTTTGTAAATTGCTTTACAATTAGCGCGGGCACTCGTCAGCAACCTTCGGCTTGCCTCTTGCCGCTATTCACTCCTTCGTCTTCATTAACATTCTCAATATTTTTGGCCTCTATGTGTCCAGTTACATCTGTCTGTTCTTGGTCTTGGATTTTGTGAAATAGATTTCTAAATATCACCTGCTTGCTGCAGCTTTGGTCTGCACGTCCTATTAAAACCGGTCTGTGCACTTCTTTTACAGCATATTTTTCTCTCTTGTGAGCATTTAATCTGCTGCCAGCTTGTGACTCCACATTGCCCAAAATGCTTGATTGCATTGCATTCTCCACATTTTAGCTAAATTTTCATGTACTATATCAGCATTTTTGTTCAGTGAATCTTTTGTAAATTGCTTTACAATTACCTTAGGGCCTATAGGTCTATGCATGCCTGGCTTGCTTCAGTCACGTCCTTTTAAAACCATCTTTTTCTCTCTCAGGAACATTTAATCTGCTGGCAGCTTGTGACTCCACATTGCCCAAAATGCTTGATTGCATTGCACATTTTAGCTACATTTTGGTGTACCACATGGCATTTTCTTTCAGTGAATCTTTTGCTTTACAATTAGACCTTCTGGCCCTCCTCTTGGCTGCCTTCACTCCTTCATCTTCATTAACATTAATCTTTTTGGCCTCAATAGTCCAGTTACATAGTCTCTGTTTTTGGTTTTGGATTTTGTGAAATACATTTCTAAATAAATGCGACTTATATTCCAGTGCGACTTATAAATGTTTTTTCCTGTTCATGACGCATTTTTTGACTAATGCGACTTATACTCCGGAGCGACTTATAGTCCAGAAAATACTGTAACTATATTAAGAAAAGGTATAAGTGTGGCCACAATTCGGCTGTGGCATGGAGGGAGGGGTTATGCATATGTGCTAATATAGCACGCAAACAGCTGATCAGGCTCTTCTGCTTTACAATAGTGCTGTGGAGTGGATGACACTCATTGTCCAAGATGTTGATCAGTTTGTTCAGGGTCCTTTTGTCAGATATTGAAGTGATGCACTCCAGTTCAGCTCCCACTACAGAGATAAATAATTAATAAATAAGTAAAGAGAATATACTTGAGCGTGCGGTTTTTCTAGTTGTCACTTTTTAACTCGCACCCGAAATTGTTGTGAGATTTGAAGTTGAGCGCCCCTGTTCTCACTACTATTTAAAATTAGGGCTGTCAATCGATTAAAAAATGTAGTCGAATTAATTACATACTCTGTGATTAATTAATCTAAATTAATCGCATATATAATTTTTGCTGTGAAAGTATTTTAAATATTTAAATTCAAACGAATCATTGAATAATCAGCATTAGTGACATTAAAGTTCAAAAACTCTTTTATTATTATTTTCACTGTTCAAATAATGGCCATAATAATCTATGATATGACCTAATATGCTGAGGAAATAAATGCAAAAGTGCTTCGGGAAGAAGTTTTTTTTTTACATACAAGGCATTTCAGGCCACAGATATAACCTAGGGGACACAATGAAAATAAATTCACTCCCCTCAATGTCAACACTATTTTTTTGCATTGATGTGCGACTTTAGAGTTGACGAACTCCGGTGATATGCAAATTCCTTGCTGCAGACATTGCAGAGGACTTTATTTTAATCAACACTTTATTGTTATCAACTCCATCAGGCGTTTTTTAAAAGTAAATGTTCCAATCAATGATCTAGGCAGCACATTTTCTTCTCTCCTTCATTTTACAATCTAATGGTTACTGACTAGAACGTCTCAGGGTCATACGGAATCGATTAATCTGCGCTATTTTTTTTAATCAGTTATTTTTTCTCAAATTAATTAATCGAAATTAATCAGTTATTTTGACAGCCCTATTTAAAATCATTAACCATTTCTACTATCTGTCCCTTGATCATTATTGGCTGTATCCTCTCTATCTCATTTTGAATAACAAGCTCTTTTGTCTTGGCATTTATTTCCAAGAAGCTAGTTTGACACCAATTTTGTAGGGTTAACCCATGGTTGAAATATAAATGCTCTCTCTTAGTGTCCCCTCTCTGTAATAGGTCAACCAAGGCCATATCGTCTGCGTATTCAAGTAGTCTACAATCCTCATGATGGTTCTTAAACCCACTTGTGTAAATGGAGAAAAGTAATGGTGATAAGATTGTCCCTTGTGGTGCTCCTGTGTTTAACACACTTTCATCTGACACAATATTTCCAAAAATAACTCTTTGGGGGCAGTCAGAGAAAGTGTCTTACACAGTGAATTATACCTCTGTTAACCCCCAAGTCCACCATTCTCTGTAGCAGAATATGTATTTGCATAGTGTTAAATGCAGATGTGAAATCTATAAACAATACTCTTGACAGTGGGTAGCGACTTGCAGGTGCTTATGGCATTAAACAAGGTAACAGTTGCATTGTCTGTGCCCCTCTGGCCTTTATATGCAAATTGTAGCTGGTCTAAAGAGCTATATACAGAAGATGTTATATGTTGGCTTACAACTCTTTCCATGCATTTACATAAGATGGAGGTAAGTGCAATGGGTCTAAAATCATCTGCTATCTTCGTACTCTGCCCTATGTCACTTCAGTCATCCTCACAACACATCCATAGTCCCCCAACCATGCCTCAAAAGAAAAGTTGATCGGGCCATTTTGTTAGCTGCCCCCAGGCTGTCTCCCGCTACACATTAAGTCCTGCCCCACTATTCTAGATCAAATTTCAATACCCATATTTTCTCTCTTGCTTTTAACTCAATTTGTTTTTGTCAAGTTCACTCCTCTCTCAGTCTTACTACATTTTATTCTTACTTATTCTTGCTTATTTTACCTTTATTTAATTTATTTCAATTGACTATTTTTTATGCTTATTTATTGATTTGCTTATTTTGTCTTTATTTCAGTTTATTTATCTATTTGTGTCATTCCTCTTGAAATCCTCTTTGCTTGCTAAATCTGTGTTCCTTCTATTCACATAATGCTGTATTATCTACTTGTTTGTCTCATAGGTGTGCTATATAAATAAAGAGACTTGACTTATTAATGTGATTAATTTGCTAATTCTTGGTTAAATACACCATAAATACACTAAATATGTCTAAGCAGTGAAATACTATAATTAAGTTTTTGAAAGAATTTAACCAATCAAATTTCAGGTAGAATCCTATAGAATTTTTGTCTGGATACCCCTACTTTTGCAAAAAGTAAGCAATATATTAGCACCGGTTGTCAAGAGAGACAGAGTCAAATGAACGTACTCTCTACAGATATGCTCACTGACACTGTCTTTTTACAGGCATTCAAGAAAACCATGGCTATGTCTTCAGGGGACATCGATGAAGCTTTACTGTATGCCAAGGTGAGCTCCTGTGAAATGGCCAGTGGCTTCTGTCTGCCTCTTCACTCGGTGGCGACGGATGCTCTCTCCCCTGCTATCGCCACGAAGGGTGCGGTGTAACGTGCAAGTGGTAACCCAGAGAGATTGCAGAGTGGTTGCCTCGGCAACAACACGGAATCCGGCTCACATGTGTTCAAGCCTGGCAGATCTGGAGGGCCTGTTATTTCTCTCCGCGCTCTCTCCATTTTTCATTCCTGTGGTTAAATGTGCATCTTTGCTCCAGCGTCTGATGCCTGTTTATTACTACAATAAATAATATGAAAATGAATGTAGCACTTTTAATCCATTTCATCTCACCCACAGGAGGTGGCAGTGTGAAAAAATAGAAACTGCCATTCCTTTCACTCTGTCTCTAAAAACATCCCCTCATTGTCTTTCTGTATTCTTTTTTTCTGTCAGTTTGATTTCGAATGTCGGGCGCACGGTGCGAACTTCCTGGCGTACCCCCCAGTGGTGGCAGGTGGAAACCGAGCCAACACTCTGCACTACATTAACAACAACCAGATTGTTAAAGTGAGTTGGGTATCCAAAAGCCCTATCAGCTGGCCATCTTTGTGCTACATCAGTCCCCCTCCCTTTTCTGTTTGTCCTGATACTTAGGAGGACAGTTATCCTCCTTTTTATATTGTTGTTGGTTTCGTAGTGCCTGTCAGTTTCTAGGGAATGATAGAGTATTGCCTTTGGTATGTGCACCACAGACCTTCTAAATGTACCTTTTTTGTACCATATGCACATTGTACTCCTGTTAAAATCATATGTTCCTTTCAGCATCCTAAAGACCAAGTACAGATCCAATGAAAGAAAATTATTACATTGAAGATCTACTGAGTAAAATAACTTGAGTTGCTTCATCCTGCTCTTCAGGATGGGGAGATGGTGCTGCTGGATGGAGGATGTGAATATTTCGGTTACGTCAGTGACATCACACGCACGTGGCCGGTAAATGGAAGGTATTGGGACACATAGGACAGTGTATGTTGAGAGGGGGCTCCTAACCATAAGCATGAGAGGTCTGAGCATCCATACGTAGTATCTGTCCCACATCACTAATTGTATAGGTAGGATCAACTGTGGAGTCACGTGTAACAACATCTATGCAGAGAATTTGCTCAACACTAATCAGTACGTTTAATGGAATCATGAGTGAAAGTGAAGTTGAATTTTGATCCTGTGTTTTCAGAATGTTCACTAACTCTGATGATAGACTGATCTATCCATAGAGTAGAAAAAACTGCTAATTTCCTCTGTAGGCCTACAAACTGATTCTATTGTACTATTTGCGTTCACATGCTGATGTTGTTCCTCCTCTCTCCTCTCTCCCTTCAGGTTCAGTCCAGCCCAGGGTGAGCTCTATGAGGCGGTGCTGGAGGTCCAGATGGCTTGTCTGTCACTCTGCACCCCAGGGGTCAGCCTGGACCACATCTACAGCTCCATGCTAGCACTTCTGGGACAACAGCTCAAGAGGCTGGGCATTGTCAGCAGCGGCGCCAGCGAGGCGGATATGCTCAAGGTATTTTCTGACATTCATATAGAATCGCAGTGATCTCAAACCATACCGTTATTAAGACAAGGTCCTGACAGTGCAACGATCATGATAACATTTTTGATACCAAGGGAACACGCACCCCATACCACACACCATATCCCACACCAGGCATATTGTTCACTCTGCTGTTTTTGGACTAAAACATCTGCTAAATCGATAAATATATAAATACTGGCAGACAAGAATCTTAAAATGCCTTTGCAATAAAGGTGAAGAGTGGAGAGGAGTATGGTCTGCTAGCATTTAGGGCCCTATCGTGCACCCGGCGTAAGGTTGTGCAAAGCATGACGCAAGGCTTATTCTTATCTTACACTCAGTAAAGTGAGGAATTTTTTGCCATGTCCTCCACTATATTAAACCTTGCGCCCAGGGGTGTGGCAATTAACAACATACAGTACGGTGTGTCTGGCGCATGATCCAAAAATTGCTATCTTACACCCTCTAAAAATCATTATGCCTCTGACCAAGAAAAACCTGGTCTATAGCAAAAGGTGCATATAAAGCACAGCTGAAGATGCACTGTCACAAGATGTAAGCAGCAACTCCTCTGAAGGATAAATATCCTTATTTAGTTATTCAGTCATTCGAATATTATTGGGGTAAGTGCTGCTTTTTTCAGGCTATGTTTTTGATGATAACCCTTTGTCAGTCAATAGTGAAAGTAATTAACTGTGTAGAACTGTTGTCATCAACTATGAGACCACGGTGAAGTTAGTTTCACTTTTCCTTTGAGTTCAAATAATAGGCAAGTGCAAGTCCAAAACACACCCATAACTGATTAAGAAACATAAGAACAACCCTTTTGTGCCCGGCGCCATCATGCCATTAATTTAGTGAATGCACTGGCCATGCCTTTAATGTCTATATACTTTGCCTCTCTGACCATCAGTTTCTGATAACCAAGATAGGGCCCAAAGAGTTTAAATTCTTGCAAGTGCCCCTCATGATGTGGTGTACATGCCACCATTTGCTGCATGTCACACATGAGTCCAAATCTCCTCCTGTCCATAGACATGTCTAGCCTGGCCCCGCCCACCTAGATCTTCTTTCAGAGAGATCTAGTCTGGAACACCATAGTTCATAACCATTTCCCTCAGACAAGAAAAATGTCAGGCCAATCAACGATGAGAGGGGAAGATGAAACCAAAACTTATTGTGAAGCAGCAACACATGCAAACCTCAAAAAATGTAGTTGGAAAAATGCAGAAATGCAGCAAAGGTAGACCCACATACATTGTTTCCTGACTGCTGATGCTGTTTATTGTCAGTTCATAAAGTTTAGGCGAAGTAAGAAGTAATGTTAGGAATGTGATTGGTAAGGCTGGACCAATGATTTCCAAGTTAGTGCCCGTCGCGATGCAAGTGTTGGAAACGTTTCCCAATCACCATTCACATCATGAATGAGTCTGGATTTTTCCAGGCTAAGACATGTCTACCCTGCACAAGTTTTTTTTATTTTTATGTATTAATTTATTTTTTATACTCTTTTTTCAAGTGAGCCCTGGCCAAGAAAGGCAGCACCTAGGAGATAAACATACAACATAAAATACAATACAAATACACAGCACAAATAGGATGTTAATAGAGTAAGGAAAAATGGTAGTCTAAAAGCATTCACAGTGATATTTTACAGCATTTTCAATACAGAATTTAAAATCAGAGAGTGGAATGAATTTATTATGTTTTAACTGTTTTGAAATGCATTCCAGAATGCTGGAGCGTTAAACCTGAAAGCTGTTTTACCACAGTTGGTATATTGAAAAGAATGACATTATTAGACCTGAGGTTATATCTATTGTTTCTACTTTGAGAAAATCGCTAAATAGGATGCTTTATAAATAAAAATGTACCAGTGAAGCTGTCTACCTATTGACAATGGAAGCCAACCAGATAGTTTGTATAAATTGCAGTCGTGAGTAGAATACCCAGACTTAGTTAAAAAACTAAAACAGGTGCACAGTGGAGAAGTGCAGAAAATTTTCTGCTTGTTTGTTTTTCAAGCTATACTGTCACTCACAAAGTTGCAACTACATACAACAGAAATATTCAGGCAGATTTGAAAATGTTCTTTATTTATTATGAATATACAAACATGTATGGCCCTCTTTCCACGCAAAGGTAGCTATGTTCATGTATTCGAAAGGTGTTCTGAAAAAAAATGTCATTACCTTCCATTTGAATTATGCCCCTGAAAAATCTTTGTTTGACTGTGCCCTACCCCTCTACCCCAGAGAGAAGCGGGACATCCCTACTCCTTAATGTTGCAGAATGGAGGGTTAGGGCAGAGTTCAATAGAGACATAGGATTGGGCCTTATTCATTTGGTAGTTTAATTTCAGTTAATGTATAATGCATAATGCAATGCTTGGTTGCCCTTCTTTTCTTTCCCAAGCTTGACTTTTTTCCCTTTCTGCACTGACAATTTTTTTATCTGCCTACATTGGAGGGATTTTCAAATGCTGCAACACTTTGCCATAAACCCAAGTAAATGACTGCTGGCCTAGTGGTGTGTCCTACCAGTTGCATTTCGGAGAGAAAACCTGTCAGGGTATTGAACAATCAACGCAACACATGTAATATGTGCTCCCTGGTTGCTGTGACAACTTGGCCCAAACTCAAAGATATTGCAAATTAAGACTTTTGTCACAACATCAAATCACACACCACTAATACCTTCAATCACTTAAGTCAATATTTGTTTCACATGAAATGTGGTATGGCATAGTTTTAGTTTGGAAAGGGAAGAATGCTAAACTTGCTTTTCAGATAACCTTGACTAAAAGTAGTTGAGTCAAACAGTTGTAGCTAATTCAGTTTTCACATTGTGCCCTAGTTTTGGAGAAATCACCAGTATGACAACTTATCTGTGTGATAACTTACCCTGCTCTCCCCCATACCCAAAATGTATTATTCAAACCAGCATTTAGAAACTAGCTGGGTCATTCCGTGTCAAATCAGATAAGGTTGTTGCTGCACAATCTCAGATTTTGTCTATATCAAGAATGGGTTCCAAAACCAAGGCCTGTAAAATCTGTTCAAATCTTATGTCCTCATATTATTTTCAGCCCCTGAAATTACTTCAGTTTTACAACCTGAAAATCACATTTTCTGGTAAGCAATGTTTGAGCATTAATATAATGAAAAGTATTATTCTAAGCAGCCCAAATTTCGTAGGGTGGAAGACAAACATGTTCTCAGTATGACTGAACCATTACAAGTTTGTAAGGCTGTTCATTGATTTTCTACATAGCCCTAGATTTGGAAGTACAAAACGTGTGACATTAAGGGTAGTATAAACTTGTTTTTGTACGCATTAGTATCAATAATTATTTTTTTCTCTACATACTATATTTCATTAATGTTGTACCAATATTTGAGCTCTCCACATATAATGGGCTTGTAGATTTTAAGTATTAAACAAGGAGAGGTTGTGTTTTTTCGGTCATTTTCAGCACTTGAAAATCTATATGAAAATAGCTCATATGGGCATTTAGTGTACAAAGTGCCAATGTTAAATAAATTGAGTCAAAATCATTGTTTTGACCCAGGGCCAAGAATGAAAATCCATAGGTATACAATGTAACCAAGTAAGTGTATTTATGCATGAATGAAACATCATTGGCACTTGACATCATGGTACATCATTGGCACTTTATATACGAAATGACTATAAATGATTTTTGTGTTCCTACTAGCTACCCCACATAGCATTTTAATCCTATGAACATTACCAAGAAATGCACCTATGAACATTACCAAGAAATGCACCTATGAACATTACCAAGAAATGCAATTACACCTTGTTTTATTCTTAATATCTTCATGTGCATTTGTTGCAGAGACCTCAAATATTCACATTAATTGGCAACATTAATAAAGTATTGTACTTGCAGACAACATAATGATTGGTGTTATGTGGATACAAAAAACTTTTAACGGTCCAATTATACTGAAACATGAGAGCATGTCTGTCATCCACCCTACAACGTTTGGGCATGTTAGGAATAATACTAATACTACTGATATTAATACCCAAACATAGCCAAAATGACATCCCAAAATGATACAAAAGCAAGGGTGTAAAAATGTATGAAAACATTGAAATTTAACAAAAATATTTTACAGGTCTTAGTTTTGGGACCTAAATATTAGGTAGACAAACTTTAAGCAAAATCTGAGACGTTGCAGCAACCATTTTCCTTGATTTTGTCTGATTTGACGCGGAATGACTCAGCTGTTAGTTAACTATTTGATCTCAAATCTTGTGATTTATATGTCGGTTGGTTATGACCAATGTGACATGTAAAACATCCAGATGCATGTGATTGTGATTCACATTATGACAATAACCCTTTAATTTGACGATTTGTCCCCCTCCCAGGGGGCCAACACTATATCATGTTCACTCATTCAGTCAGAATGACATTGTAAATCTCATGCTGCCCAGCTCTTACAGGCACCTCTTGATGTGCTAAAGATATTGCATTCTATCATATTTTGCTATCTGATTGTATGTTTGATCCTTTGTGATATGATATGAATTTATAGTCATTTCACATAAAAACAAATTATTGGAAATGTCAAGATGGAAGCACATAGACATGGTGAGACACAGGTGGGCTAGTAGTACAGTTTTTTAGCACTTCTTGGATGAAAGTTGAAAACCCTCTGCACCTCAGTATTTTCCAATGTCCATGCTCTGCTTTCGGTAAAGGATGATTCGGGTAGATGTGCATTCGTATTTCATTAATGCTCATTGAATGTAGTAACACTGCTCTCCTGCTTAATTTGTACATAAAAATGGTTTTAGTACTGAAAACTGATTTAGAGACCATACATATTATCAATATCAGGTGACCAGTACTGAGCAACAGTCAGTCTCGTATAGTCTAGGTGGTTATGTGTGAGGCCATAACACAATTTTGTTTGTTCATCAAGGACATGCAACCCCACAGTCTAAAAAAACGGTCTTTGAGATCTAGTCCCATGTACTTACTGCAACATCAACAATATAGGTTCCATTTGATTTCATATTGTCATGAAAGTAGGCTTCAATACTACTCAGGTCTGTTGCCATACTAATATGATATTGAAAGCAAACGTTGAGATTTGTGAGATTTATTATCTTCACATGCCTTAAATGTGTTGAAAGTGTTAAGAGGAAGTTGAAAATGGGAAGTGATGATACACATATGAGAGAGAGATGCAGGTGAGACAGAAGATGGATGTTGAGAGTCACTATGTTTTACAGGCTAGATTAGTAGCCTGTTAGCCTGGCTAATACTGATGTGGAGAAAATGGTAGTCTAAGAATAGATTTTGTGGTGTTCTTGTCTCAAACCAGTATTGCCCTACAAAGTATAATTTTATTTAATGTTATTAAAATGTATGTTACCTGCATACATTACTTTATCTGGAAGTTAATTGGCGTCATGTGATGGCAGGAAAATCAATCCAGTGCAAATCCACATCCACACTGTGTCAGCATTTAGAGTTACTGGAGCTGTGTACTACTTTGTCTGTCAGTTTCACACTGAGAGATCACCCTGCAAAATCCCAACACTTGTGGGGTGACACCCTCTGTGTCCTGTGTTCTGTGTACCCTACTGTCTCTGTGCCTTGCACAAGTATACTGAAAGCAGTTCCAGACATGCATTTAGTTGTTACCAAAGTATACTTTGTCTGTTGCAGACTTGTCTGGTACTCCATTCTCAAACAGAGTGAAAATACAATCTTTACATCAAAGTTGGATCGGCAATTGCTCATGGCTCACAGACTGTGTGGGGCCCCCTGGCTATTATTGCATAATCTGGGTTGATATTTCTGCAAGTCCAGTAATGGACGACACATAGGTCTTGGCATGTTGGGACCCTTTGCGCTAGCTTTGGCCCTCTGCTACGCTAACATCTGTGCTAGCATTGGCCATCTCAACAGGTGTCACCAGAACTGCTGGACTACCATTCACGCTCTATCTTCCAGGTCACCTCAGCATGGTGGATGATTCTCCTCTCCCAGCACATAGGGGAGTCATTATAGCAGTGAGCAGAAATGACTTTCCATAACCGTCCTTATTATGGCAAGGTTGAAGCAGCCTCCAATGGAAAAAAACACTGTTGTCTGAACAGTAGTTCATCAGCGGATATGATGTGTTGTCCATAATGCTCAGCAGTTTTTGCAGCATCCATGTCCCTATGACTATCTCTAGGGGTTCCAATGTACTTCCAAGCACTAAGACAGCTTTTTTAATCAATTTGCTCTGATGCTGTTTCCCCCACAGATAGCTGTTGTTGTCAAGTTTGTGGTCAAGGTGTATTACCTCTACCTCCATCCCCCTTGATGGAAACAGTAAAGTTCTAAAGTCCACTACCATCTCCTTTGTCTTGGCCACATTTAAGAGGAGGTGGTTGTTTCCACACCACGCCACAAAGCTGTTCACCAGTTCTCTATACTCAGTCTCCTCCCCATCTTTAACACACCCCACGACTGCAGGCATCAGAGTATTTCTGCAGATGACAGGTTGCAGAGTTGTGCTGGAAGTCTGAGGTGTATAGTGTGACGAGGAAAGTTGAGAGTACAGTCCCCTGCAGTGCCCTCATTCTGCACACACCTCTGTAGCTCTCTTTTCCCATCCCTGAAGGCCCTCTTCTTTTTCTTTAGTTGCTCCTTTAGGTCTCTGGTTATGCAGGGCTTGCTATTAGGGAAGCACCACACTGGTAAGCACAATGTTATCCACACAGAAATTGATGTACTCAGTTATACAGTCAGTCATGGAATTGATGTCATCTCCATGAAGCTCACAGAGTACATCCCAATCTGTAGCCTCAAAGCTCTTCTGTAGTGTTTCCGTCACCACCAAAGGCCACCTCCTAACATTTCTTGTGGTCACAGGCTGTTCCTTAACAAAAGGAGTATAGGTTGGAGTGAGATAAACCAGGCTATGGACAGATCTACCCAGTAGGGGAAGAGCACTGACACTTTATTGAACAGCGCTGATAAGAACAAACTGAATAGTAATCTACATGGAGGCGCCGAATAGGTTCGGCGTGGTGTGCGGGGTTCTGTTGAAAACAGTGGAATCTAAGTAATTGAATACTGAAAGCAAATTGCACTGCATTCAGGTTTCAATGTGTGGAGGCCTTTATGGTTAGGTTTATGGTTCTTGACAGACACTTTTGTCCAGAGCAACGTATAATAATAACTATTAACATTACTATTAAAACATAATCACAGTTTAAAGAAGTCCTATGGCCATCTACATTTACTGGCATACTTGGTAAAACGAGTAAAAAGAAGTATAGAAAATCCATCTTTTGGTGAAAACCGTTAGGATAAATTCAACCATGAAGGGAAGCAGATTTATTCTGAAAGAAAAAAATCCTCATTTTATTTTTAACAAAAAAGGTTCCAAGGCCTTTGGATTGAAAACAGCCCCAAATCACAGACCCTCCACTATACGTTCTTTTCATTCAGTCTTCTTTCAGTCATTCTTTTATGTATCCACCTTGAATATTTGGTGGATAAAAAATATGAAATTATTGGCTAAAAGCTCAATTTTCTTTTTTTAGAACAGGACCAGGGCCATAGAATACAATTATAGGCAAATCCCTGGTAACATTACCAACTCCGGCTATTTACATTTGTAGTTAAATGACAAGAATGGCTTTTTATTTGTCTTTTAAATAATCTGTTAGCATGGAGGTCAGTATGTCTGTCCACCCCGATCTCGTGAACACGATATCTGAACAACGCCTCAAAGCACATGCTTCAGATTTGGTGTGAATATTCAATTGGACTCAAAGATGAACTGATTTGATTGTGGAGGTCAAAGGTCAAAGTTTAGGGTCGTTGTGACTACATGTACCGGCATATCCCATTCTCTTGAACGTGATATCTCAAGATTTAGTACAGATGCTTTTACGAGAAACTGATTGATTTGAAGTTCAAGATCACTGTTACCACATGTATGTTCCTTTTTTTTGAATGCAATATCGTGAGACTCTTTCTTCAAATTTGGTAAGGCATTCATACCAGAACATGTATACACATACCATCAGGGGTACCAATAAATGTGGAGGGTGCTGTGGCCTACATAAGAATTTAAATATTAGTAATAAACTAAGTAATTTTGACAGAATAATAAAAATAGCAAATGTTCATAATAACAATAACCATAAACATGCAATCTCAGATTTGTGTTCTCGAAGGTACTCAAGCTTTTGGCTTTGTATCCTACAGGGTTCACAGTTGAGCCCTAAGGTATTAATGTGTATAATTTCTGAATCATTCATGTACCTTTTGTAAATAAAGTCACAAAGGGGACACCATAGGGTACAAACAGTTCATGACTCAAAAGTTGTTGGGAGAGGTGATTTGGTAACATCCGTTTTCTTCCTTAATGTCTCACTTTCCAAGTGATGGAGCAACTTTCAACAGAGGTATACACACAGACACATACACCCACCTTCCCACACACTCAACAGAGGTATACACACAGACACATACACCCACCTTCCCACACACTCAACAGAGGTATACACACAGACACATACACCCACCTTCCCACACACTCAACAGAGGTATACACACAGACACATACACCCACCTTCCCACACACTCAACAGAGGTATACACACAGACACATACACCCACCTTCCCACACACTCAACAGAGGTATACACACAGACACATACACCCACCTTCCCACACACTCAACAGAGGTATACACACAGACACATACACCCACCTTCCCACACACTCAACAGAGGTATACACACAGACACATACACCCACCTTCCCACACACTCAACAGAGGTATACACACAGACACATACACCCACCTTCCCACACACTCAACAGAGGTATACACACAGACACATACACCCACCTTCCCACACACTCAACAGAGGTATACACACAGACACATACACCCACCTTCCCACACACTCAACAGAGGTATACACACAGACACATACACCCACCTTCCCACACACTCAACAGAGGTATACACACAGACACATACACCCACCTTCCCACACACTCAACAGAGGTATACACACAGACACATACACCCACCTTCCCACACACTCAACAGAGGTATACACACAGACACATACACCCACCTTCCCACACACTCAACAGAGGTATACACACAGACACATACACCCACCTTCCCACACACTCAACAGAGGTATACACACAGACACATACACCCACCTTCCCACACACTCAACAGAGGTATACACACAGACACATACACCCACCTTCCCACACACTCAACAGAGGTATACACACAGACACATACACCCACCTTCCCACACACTCAACAGAGGTATACACACAGACACATACACCCACCTTCCCACACACTCAACAGAGGTATACACACAGACACATACACCCACCTTCCCACACACTCAACAGAGGTATACACACAGACACATACACCCACCTTCCCACACACTCAACAGAGGTATACACACAGACACATACACCCACCTTCCCACACACTCAACAGAGGTATACACACAGACACATACACCCACCTTCCCACACACACAACAGAGGTATACACACAGACACATACACCCACCTTCCCACACACTCAACAGAGGTATACACACAGACACATACACCCACCTTCCCACACACTCAACAGAGGTATACACACAGACACATACACCCACCTTCCCACACACTCAACAGAGGTATACACACAGACACATACACCCACCTTCCTACACACTCAACAGAGGTATACACACAGACACATACACCCACCTTCCCACACACTCAACAGAGGTATACACACAGACACATACACCCACCTTCCCACACACTCAACAGAGGTATACACACAGACACATACACCCACCTTCCCACACACACACACAGGCACACTATTGTAAAAATCTAGACCAAGCAGTGTGTAATATACCACTGCATAAGTATATTTGTGCAATGCAGATACAGATGTGCATTTGGATGTCACCAAAGAATACTTTGTTGCAGACTTGTGTTAGTGAGGTAGCTCACACAAGTTTGTTATCTCAAGAAGGATATGAGGATGTGGTTTCATAGAACACATATTTTTGTGCAAAATATGTTAAACATTTCATTAAATTTACTAAGCAAGAATTTGAGTTTCAACAATCATTGCGGTTCAAGGTGTCTTTACTATCCCCGACGGTCAATTTTTTTATGCAGCCAGCAGAGAGAGTAATAAATAGACATAATACATTGACTGAGCAACCAAGGGGAGAGCATGTAGGACTTGTGGTTGACAAGGAGTTGCAGGAATATGGGATGAAGAGAAGTTGAAAAGCATGCTTTATTTTCTTCGGATAGCACATGGCATCATCATGTAACGGTCATATTGTACTGCTATACGGTACATCTAGTTATTAGCATAGCATATACCCATGTCCTGTTCTAAATGTCCATACTCTACATAAAAGAACATACTTCTTATTCCAACGCAAAGTTGAGGGGTCTTGATTCATCCTGAAAGGACTTATTTTATGACAATGACCGGCAAGCTCAGTGGTCTGAGGAGTTAGTCTGGCAATTGTAAGATCGCTGGTTCGATTCCTAGATGATAACTTGTTGCAGGTCGTGCCCTTGGACAAGGCACGTCATCTGCATTGTCTCAGTCCACCCAGCTGTAAAATGGGTACCAGCTTCTGCTGGGAGAGTTACCTGTGATGGACTGGTGTCCCGTTCAGGGGGAGTCTATGGCTCTCGTCCGCTTAGCACCATGGAAACCGGACATACTGTAAGCGTCAGCCCAATTGGCCTTCATATAGGATGGATTAACTTGCTCATCTTTTGGAGGTCATTGTTTGTGTGTGTGCACGTATCTGCGCCTGGGTTCCGTACGCTCTGGACCTGGACTCATTTCTCCTTATAAAGACGCACACACATGCGCACACAAACATACAACAACAATTGGTACACATGGTAAAGATGAGCAAATAGAGTTATAAAAAGATCATATTCTGGTGAATTATCTTAGTTTCACACTGAAAACAACTATGAGGTAAAGCAAATCTATTCTAGAAATAATTATTTTTAACAAAATCACATGTCACAACTGCTGGCACCTCTGTCTGCCTTCAATACATTGTATACCCAACCTTTTCCAGTAAAACAGTAGGCCTACTTTATCTTCTCTTACAACATCTTATAAGAATAGAGAATGCAGAACAGGGATTTTGAGACCATTTCTCTCTACAAAATATCATAATCTTCCTCAGTCAGGTAGGTCCTCAGTTCTCTCTCCCCTTTAGCTCATCCACCAGGTAGTCTATGAGGTGAATAACATGGCCATGGCAAAATCTTGATTTTGTGTTAAATAAACCATTTTTGCTCTGGACATTGGAAGGTCCAATATATGTGACCTGTTTTACCCCTTTGCAGAGATTAACAGGTTTTGATTTAACATGAAAATTGGCAACAGGTGGGTTCTAGTTTATGTTTATAGTTCTTAACAGACACTTTTGTCCAAAGCAACTTACAATGACATCAATAAACATTACATTACCATTACAACTTACAGTGTAAAGGAAACTTATATAACTTAAATTAAATATCAGTAATTAATAGACTCAAATAACATCGAATTCTGTAAAATGATAACAATAACCGTAAACTTATTAACAGGTGAAGGAGTCCACCAGTCCAGTCAACACCCTAAACAAATCAAAGCAAGTTCTGTGACTGAAATTGGGATACAGGTGAAGGGGTCCAGAAATGAGCCATGATCCATAAAACTGGATTGTAGAATGGAAAAAATAAGTTTTTCTGTTAGAATATCCATTAAACCATGTACAGTATAGTTGCTTTAGATATGCCAGTGTATAATGTGAATCCAACACTGTCAGTGCCTCAATAAACCTAAATAGTAAGATATTGCAGATCCAGTACAGGCCAAAAGTTTGGACACACCTCATTTCCATGCGTTTTCTTTATTTTCATGACTATTAACATTATAGATTCTCACTGAAGGCATCAAATCTAGGAATGAATGCAAAGGTATTTGGCCCAGAGATGAATATTTGTCAAGTTATGATATTAAATAAAAAAGAAAAAACAACAACTTTGAAGAAACTAGAATATAAGACATGTTTTCAGTTATTTCACACTTTTTTTTGTTAAGTACATAATTCCACAATTGTCAAAATAGTTTTGATGAATCTACAATGTATATAGTCATGAAAATAAAGGAAACGCATTGAATGAGAAGGTGTGTCCAAACTTTTGGCCTGTACTGTATATGGCACCATCATGCTGGATGGAGAATGAGTAGAAATAAATTCTACACAATATCACAAGAAAACTTGAATTACCCAGGCACAAAGGGCACAGTTTTAGAATGCCTTGATCAAAGCCCTGACCAAAATACAACTGAAAATCTGTGACACTATTGTTCAGAAACACCATCCTATCCACTTAGATCATAATTTCCCAACCTTGGGGTAGGGACCCCATGTGGGGTCACCTTAAGTCCAAATGGGGCCGGCTGAGATATCTTTGATATCAATTGACCAGTTCATTACATACAATTATACATAAACTAAATTAAAAAAAAAACATGATATCCAAGTTAAGTAACAGATCCTTCATTACAATCTAGCGAAGTAAAAATAAACTTAGACAAGCCCGCATGATATGTTTGATTGATGGAATATGCTTGATCAATGTTCAAAACAAAGTGGCTAAACAACCATACTGTACGTGCAAGGACATTTGGGAAAAATTAAAGTACCGCTCTCGTCTGGATGTTACAGCAGAGATGAGTTGCGCTCTCTCTCGCTACACATGAATGATTGGGGTCGCAAACATTTTGTGACATCAAAATAATTTGAGTTGTAAGACAAATAACTTATTTGACCTTTAGATATATACCACAGCATGAATAAAACACTAATTGGGAAAAAGTGTGCAAATATCTTACAAGCATGGTGATGACTTTCACAAGGGCTGATTACATTTGCAAGACTACTGATAGCTGACAATTGGGCTTTTGTCAGTACAGCCCACACTATTAGATTGTCAAAACACACAACATGTTATGCCTTAGTCTATGGTGGCGTTTGGTTCTTAATGCTTAATTTTTGCTTTGTTTCTTTTTTTGCACTGTGTATAAATATTTTAAGCAATGTAATTGGTCTTTGGACAAGTATGGTGCACATGCACATACAAAGACACAAAATAACCAGTGGAAAAAAACACCAAGCACAAAAGTTTGAATGCCTAAATGTCACATATATTTTAAAGTATTAGTTTTCAACAGCATAGTTTTATAACTACACACCAGCGCTTTTAAGAGTGCGTCTGACTTTACATAAAAACTGAAATTAACATCCTGAACAGCCTGCGTCACAATGACCTAACATGACCTAAGAGTTTATCATATGTGTCCTATAGTTTAACCATAGCAATATGTGAAGCATAGAAAAGTATGTATGATGTTACAAATATTCTGAAAGTATGATGATATTATCTTGTATCTGTGGACATTTGAAGTGATTGATGTACACAAAGCAATTTTATATCTGCTGTTATTGTCTTAATCGTCTCAGATTGCACGACGCCTCTGTCCCCATCACGTCGGCCACTACCTAGGCATGGATGTGCATGACACGCCTGAGCTGTCACGCTCTCAGCCTCTTCAGCCTGGGATGGCCATCACTATTGAGCCAGGTCTGCATGACTGCATACACTGTCAGGTGTATCGCCGATTCCAATAGGCTGCTATTCAAAACGCTTAATTTTGTTGCAGTTTTACCAAAATTATTATTTTATCTGAATAGGACTTTACATCTGTGAAGATGATGAAAACTGCCCAAAACAGTATCGTGGACTTGGGGTGCGGATAGAGGATGATGTCATGATCCAAGAGGAAGGGGTCCCTCTGATCCTGTCTGCAGACACCCCAAAAACCATTGCTGATGTGGAAAAAACCTGCAATCAAAAAGATGGTTGAGCAGATTGGGTGTTCAAAAATTATGAATGCCATGTCAGAGTGCTGACAGATGCAGAGGAGTTTGTCAAAGCATTGACATACCTGAACCCTGGAAAATTCAGAGTGCATGGCATCTGCCTAAAGCTTCACCTGAAAAAAAAAAAGAAAACAAAACAAATCTGTGTTCTGTTATTTCACAATAAACATGATTTTAGGTAATGTTTGAATCTGCTAAACTAAAACTAAACCTCTGTTGCCAAACAAATGCTAGCCTATTAACATGTTATACATGGGTCTATTTATGGGAATTATAACCCAACAGATTGAGTATTCTATTCTCATCCCTATTCTGGTCAAGTTGTTCATATTTCCGATGTGTTGCCAAGTGTAGACCAGTTGAATTAACCAAAATCTTTGTGGAAACAACAATGCATTTTCATGCTCCGAAACATGTTGCACGACTGTCCCTCTTCGCAGCATAGGTAGGCTACTGCGACTCCGATACCATACGAAACAGTTTTCCGGGAAATCCCGATCGCCAAACCCCCTTTCTAATGTTGCTGTACCTCCAACCCTCCCCCCGTACCAGAGGAGTAGAAACAACAAGCCGCCATTTTGTTTGTGCGGAGAGACCGAAAGAGACAGGAGACCGAGAAAACGCTTCTGTAGCGCCGTTCCTAGCGACTTGGATAGCCGCCGGGAGGAAAGTGGTGCTATCGTCTCGGTGGAAATAAGACATAACGAAATCCTTAATAGACTAAAAACGAAACAGAGAGAGGGAGAAACGGGTTAAACGCTCTCTTGAAAATCCAAGGAAGGGGGTGTTTTTACGGAGCGGAGAGGAGAGGCGGAAGAAGGCAATACATTTAAACGAAGGAAAGCCTGCGAGGGAGAGGAAAATATAACGTTTAATTTTTACTACATCTCCATCTCTGGTCACGGGGAGGAAAATCCTTCAGAAGATAAAACGATGTCTTTAACTAGCTGCTGGAAGGACTGAGAGTAAAGGATATAACAGAAGAATTGGAAGGTAGAGAAAATAAAAGGATAAACGCGAAGGGGGGGATACAGCATCACAAAAGACTCAATGAAAGGTTTTTGAGGAACCAAAATTATTTTGTGGGGCTGACGCTTCCTACATCTTTTGGATGTGAACTGATCCCCACTTTTATTGTAACGTTACAAAATATTGGGGCGACCCCCCTCGTTATATCCGATTTTCGTGCGTCGCCGTATTCTCTTTTCTTGGTTAGGGATTTTTTTTCTTAACTTGCATCGCGAGCCATCGCGGTATGCGCAGTGACAGATAAATTATTTTTTGCAACATTTGTCAACCGGTGAAAATAGCTTACAACAATTCGTTAGGTTCTTTAAAACAGGCTACTTAATGTATGGTCGCAAGACGGCGAGCTTTATACTTCGCAAAAACGCTCGCTGGTAATGAAACTAGCTTAACGACTAATTGGATCAAACTGATATTAATTAGCTCGGTGTGCAATTTTGGTAAACGTGGCATTTTTATAAAATTAACATAGTGGTGATAATTGGGAATGCACATTGCTGCAACTACACAATCAATGCGGTTGCTTGAAGCAATGATCAGAGATTTTTGATAATATTTCGAACCCAATTTCTGGCATTCTGCTTATGCAGAGGGCGCCCGATCCAACTTAGGTGGACGCATAAACAAATGTTCGACATATCAATAGCTTGCATTCTAGATATCTAAATAGAAATTGCAATCTTTTGTGAAACAAGTATTAATGCAGTATGCAATTTCTTCATTGCAATGAAGTGTTAACCACCGATATCAGGGCGGCTCTGGACAGTTTATACATACTTCAGAAGTGATCGGCCAGCCTACTCATAAGCGCCATGGTATTATATTTCAGTTGTAATGCACGTGTATGCTATTTATCGCACGAAACGATACTGTAAACTGAGGTTTATCCGACTATTATTCACTAGATTAATAACGACATACAGTAAAACAGATTATGCATTGTGAATCGTGTCATTTTTGTTGTAGGTCGTGGGAGTGCTTAGTGACTTAAAGTTTGAACACTAGGTTGCAGACTAACGTTAGGTCTTAGGCTATTTTACGAACGGTTGACATTTTCTTTTTTAGTCTCTACTTCAGAGTCAGTTCCACAATTACAAAAGGCGTGATTAGTGACTGCAAATGAAATTCACACTGCTGAAAATCAGTCGAAAATAAATATTTGGTGGTAGTGATTTTGGGAGTTTTTCCACTTTTCACTGGATATCTAGACACAGAAATGCGAATGGTGATGCTGGGAACGAACTGCATTGACTGCAATGGGAACTCTGTGCAAAAAATGGATTTACCTTCTGACGGGATTTTCATTACCATTGCATGAGGCGAGCCCCTAAACGTAGATATCGGGGTGCATTTGGGTTGCATTCTTTATCGTGTTTCCCATCTAGCCTCACGCGCTACGACGCCCTAGCTCAGCGCAGAACTGAACTCTTGATTTCACCGCCGACTATGGCGGAAAAGAGTGATACAGCTATGGAGGATAAGTCTTGGGACAATCTCCCAGTCGCCGAAGAGGCTACGTGAGTTTCTTTGGAGTCTGGACTCATCTGTCTTTTACCGACGCCACATTCCCTTGTCCTGCTCTATTCGGAACAATCTAGCCTTGCTATAACGTTAGATTTTCTTTATTAATCCGAGAGGGGAAGGGGATTGATACACTGGGTCTTGTTTAAAAGCGAATCAAGAACGAGATTGTAGCAACAAGGCTATCCTCCATCTACTCGCAACGGAGGGGAACAGATTAAAAACGTTTGGAGAAGGGATTGCCCAAGACACCCAGAAGGACTTGAACAAGGGAAAACGTCTGTCCTTTGTGGATACATATTTTTTTGTTATTCGTGAAAAAAAATATGGCCGATAATGTTCTGGACTCCGGCCCGCCTTCAGCCAAGAGGCCTAAACTATCCTCTCCGGCTCTCTCTGTCTCCGCCAGCGATGGAAATGGTAAATATTTTCTTAAATTTCTGATTTTTTTATTAGTGTGCCGTAAAATGTTTGAATGGTGTTAAGTTGTGTTGCAATGATACCTTCTTCAAAAGGCTTCGGCTTATTTACAGTAGGATAAAAGCCAATCAATCATTGGCCAATCGACGTTTAGCTTGATTGTTCAATATTGCTAACTTCCCTTACTGGCTAGCGGACAATATAGCGTTTGCTAGCTTGCTAACAATTTTGGCTATCTATTTTTGAACTACTGGTAGATAGGTGGCGTATCAAGGGAAACCAGGCATAACTTGGTGCCAGTTAGCCTGTTTTCATAAATGATCCACACTTTATTATTGGCTTAAAATACATAGATAAGTAGTTAGCTGGATAAAAGTGATTATCAGAGAGGCTGTCATTTAAATGTTAAAAATGTAAACACTAGTTAGTAGCAACATTTATCCAAGTTAACCAACCAGCTGAAGTGTTCGGGTAACTAAACGTTAATGATGGATAACTTTGGGCGAAAACAGTAGCATTAATTGGGGGTGTGCTGCCAGATTACATTAGGTAACGTTATGGCAAGGTAGATGAGTTGGTACACTAATGAACTTGTACAACCATTTAACGTTACCTCTCTAACGTTACTTAACGTTACAGTTATTTACATCAATGTTACTGGGTTGTAGACTAATTGATGCTAACGGTGGCTGACTAACGTCAATCATTTGTTAGCCTATGTTTAAAAACACGGATACTTACATAAACTGACCAAATAACATTTGTGACTGGAGCAAGCTGCGAAGAAATTCAAGTGGTTACTTGTGCCGGCGTTAATAAACGCTAGCTGAACAAAATGCACACTCTTGAAAGTTGGCTAACGATAAAGTTAGCAGTGGTGCTTACATGGATGTTTTGGCCTAGTTTTAGCACTACAGTGCAAATAGAATAATGAGAAATCAGTCGTTGAATATGGCTATCCATCATCAACATTCTGAAGGACGTCATTGTTGACATTTTGAGAGGCTTGAGAGGATTGTTCAAAGATGGTGCGTTACATTAGATACTACATGATCAATCACAGGTGGAAATGCGCATCTACACAAAACTAGTGTTGGCCTATCAAGGATAAGTAAGTGCACAACGTTAGCAGAGTAGAAAAACCAAAACATAATCCAGCTAGCTAGCAGGTTAAGTACGACGCGCAAGTACTAGGCCTAATGAGCAATTGATCTACCTAATAGCTTAGTAGCTATAAACATAACCATGAACAAAAAATCATTTGACTGTTTTGCATAGCTTGACGCCAAAATTGGACTTTTTTACTTGTTGGTTAAATATAAACAAAGAGCTGGGTAGTTAGTGTTGTTGCATTGAGTAAAGTTGCAGACATTGCTTGACATGTCTTTTTAAGATCTGTTTGATGGCAAGGTGTCCTGTCGTAAAATAACTACTGGTTAGGAAGGTAACTAATGTTTTGTTAGATTTTGAAGTAGGCTACAGCATCATATAAGAGATGATATGTACTGTGCTCTGAAATTGTACTGTGGCTGCCACATTCATTAGCTGTAGCTCTCCATATTTATCATTGAAAGTTGTTCTTTTATTGGGCTGTACTTTGCAGAAACATGTATATCTGAAATCCTAATTGTTTTATGCTGGCAAAATCTTTTTGACTCGGGGCACCCCTCTCGTTATTGTCATGATTCTTGGAATTCATTAAACCCTGTGAATGGCTCAGTTGGGCACTCTAATGGGAATCCTCTCTTTTAATGCAGAAGACATTTTTGATAGTCACTATTGGGGTAAATTGCTCAGCATGGGCTCCAGTTTCATACTGCTCCATTGTTTTTATAATGTTCTGTCAGACTGAACCACTAACGTTCAACAGCTTGCTAGTCGATGCAAGATATCTATTGTCTGTTACTGAGCATGTTAGGTTTACCATTAATAAATATCAAGCCTATTAAGTCATATCTACTGGAGCAGCTTCTGTCCTTTTGGGAGGCAGCAGGGATGGGATTAAGGAAAGCATTTTCTTTTCTCTTCCTTTTTTATTTTCTCGCTAAAGTTAACATTGTTTACTAGGGCAGGTGCTCTTTAATATGAACAGACACCAATACATTTTTCTATTGTTATTTTGAGAAGTTTGAGACCAGGTTGTGCATTGTGGTTTCATGTTGCTGTTTGAATTTCATGCTTCACACTGCTGTTTGAGTTTCATGCTTCACCTGTCTCTCATGGCTGAAGTCATGCTAAGCAAGAGTGTGTATGTGTGTGTGCGCGTGCGTGTGTGTATGTGTGTGTGTATGCGTGCTGCTTCTGATTTTCTCTCTTTGCACGCACATACAGATTTTGGTTCCCTCTTCGACTTGGAGCACGACCTCCCCGATGAGCTCATCAACTCCACGGATCTGGGCTTGCCCAACGGCGGAGACCTCAGCCAGCTCCACACCAGCCTGGGCGGAGGAGGAGGAGGAGGCGGCGGCGGCGGGGCCGCGGGCGCTGGCCAGGATGCTGCTGCCAAACACAAGCAGCTCTCGGAGCTCCTGCGCTCCGGGGCATCTCTCCCAACCACCTCGGCGGCCGGCAGCCCGGGGAACGCTGCCTCCATGGGACTCCTGGGAGGGCTGAACGCCGCCACCTCGGGGCCACAGTCCCTGGGCCAGCAGCAGCAACACTCCTCGCCCCAGCAGACAGGCATGATGCAGCAGGCTGGCATGGTAGGTGGCCTGAACAGGGGCATGATGGGAACCCAGAAGGGCAACGGCCAGCAGCTGCAGGGCCCAGCTGCCCCCGGCATGATGGGCGGGCAAGTGATGAACGGCTCTCCCAGGATGGGCTACCCGAACCAGGGCATGGGGAGCAACAGCAACCTACTCGCAGACACGCTACAACAGCAGCAGCAGGGCGGTCCACAGATGGGTCATGCTGGCATGAGGCCACAGCAACCCGGAGCGATGAACAAGGTAGGCGCAGTGGCCATGCCCTATAAGGGCAGCATGTAACGCAAAGATCTGTCATTTGTTATGCATGTGTGAAATGACCCGGATATCTCGATATTTTTCAGTATTACCTCCTAATGGTGTATAAGCTAATGCATGAAGTTCTCTCTCCTCCTGAGTCAGTATCTTTGGGTGATGTTTTGGAATCTTCCTGTGCACCGTGAGAGCCACGCTGAATGGATGTGTATTTTGGAGCAATAAAAATGAGATGCATTTTACTCATTCAGTGTCTAAGCCAAGAAGATCCATTATGACGGATATCAAATTCTACTTTGAGGTTTCATGTTTAGTTTGGTTAAAGGTTTAAGATTTAGCATGTCATTCAGATGTGGAAAAATGTGAAAGAAGCAAGTCAAAAAGCCCATGGATGTTCACCTTTTATTAGTTGTGGTTCAACTCAAACAGTTGAAGAATATAATTTTTTGGTCATGGATTGATCCTCCAAGGTTTCTTCTTAGTGGAGAGCATCCAGCAGTGTCTGGGGATTGTATGATAAATCTGTTGACAGGGCACAAACACAGTTGAAACACAGTTGTGGCTTTCCTAACAGGTTCTGTCAGGGCACAAAGTGTAACTGAATTCTGCCTCAGTGCAGACCATGCTCCTGCTGGTTTTCTTTTCCCCCTCTGAAAGCCTCTGATCGTGTCGTAAAATGAACTTTGAAGTCCGTCAGCGACAGAGTTACTGTAATTCTTCATTTATAGGTCAAAGCAGTTCATCAGAATGAAATGCTTTCAGGCTGTTAATTTATAGGCATGCAGGGTAGAAATTTGGATGTCTGGCTGAATCTTATTTTCAACTTCAAGTTCAATGAAATTGACTCTGTCTTGCTGCCACTGCTGTCTTGGCCAACCCCCTCAACCCTGTGTTGACGATTACTACGTGGAATGTAAAAGCTATTTCACAAAGTTTTTGAAGTTACCCAGCAGAAAAGACCAGTGGCCTCTAATGTGTCCATTACCTTATCTAACCTCCTTCTCTTTCTGTATCCCACACCTCTCCTGCCCTCTCTCCTGTTTCCTCAGATGGGGATGATGCAGAATGCTGGGCCCTATGGCGGACCCTATGGCCAGACTGCAGGTCAGGTGATGGGCGGGCAGCTTCAGAACAAAGCAACGATGCCCAACAGCCTCGCCCAGTTTAACATGGACAAGAAGCCCCAGCCCGTCCAGGGCATGACTGCCATGGTAATAATGTTTCTCATGACAACTTTACTGACTCCGGAGTCCTAGTTCATCTCTGGTCTTTATATTTGCTCATTGTCTCATTCACTTGCATTCTCATGTTCCACCTGCATTCACCATACTGATACACTCTTCCAGGCCTCCCAGCAGCCCTCGGTGGTTGGCTCGGGAGCAGTGGGTGGCGCAGCGGGCCCCGCCGGTGCCCAGACGAGCCTGAGTGCCATGGCCTCGGCCCCGGGCAGCGCAGCGCCCCCCACGGCCGACCCGGAGAAGCGCAAGCTCATCCAGCAGCAGCTGGTGCTGCTGCTGCACGCGCACAAGTGCCAGCGGCGCGAGCAGGCCAACGGCGAGATGCGCCCGTGCAACCTGCCCCACTGCCGCACCATGAAGAACGTCCTCAACCACATGACCCACTGCCAGGCTGGCAAGTCCTGCCAGGGTGAGTGAGTGCCCACAGCGTGCAAGGGAGCGGGAGGCAGTGTTTTCCCAGGACTCGCCTCCTTGTTCATGTCTGTTTGGTTATACTCTATGTTGTCTGTCTGTCTGCCTGTCTGTCTCTTGTGTTCCGAATCCGAGCGTCTGCACTTTGTCGCAGTGCGTCTGTGTGAAGCGTGGTTTGTGGTTTTCTCCCTGTGGTTTAGCTTCTCCTCTCTTCGTCGCACATTGACTCACAGTTGCTGATAAATTCTGGTTTCTTATGCCATGCGGTGTACACGAGAGAGAGAGCGCAAGCGTAAACATGTCTTTACTTTGTCTTTTTCCTGCTCTCAGTGGCGCACTGTGCCTCTTCGCGACAGATCATCTCTCACTGGAAGAACTGCACGCGGCACGACTGCCCTGTCTGTCTGCCGCTGAAGAACGCTGGAGACAAGCGCAACCAGCAGTGTGAGTATCTGTTCAAGGACTCCATGGTCAGAGCTAAAGCTGCGTGGCCTTCTCTCACCAAGAGAATATGCATTTTCTTGTAAAGCTTACTTTTTTACTTTTGTACCCCCCTGACAGACATTTGAACATGATGAACCCTTTTTCTCACATGAACCCCGTTTAAGTCGCAGTAAAAAATCAATCAATAAATAAATAAATAACAGATAGCAATGTTAGATAACATTTTTGCATCCTCGCACACTCCCCCATAATGATAAAATAGTGGGTTCCCTCTGTTCTCAGACAAAGGCATTTAACAGGTTTATGTCTTCTTGCTAACCTTGCAAGAGTGAACATGCAAGGTGTATTATTTTTGCTTTTAAATATCCAAGCTGTTATTAGCCCCACTGCGAGGTTTAATCTTTGCTATTTATCTCTAGTCTTTGCTAGCAGTCTCTTAACTAGCAGGTGTGTTTTATGGACTGGCCAAGCAGCAGAGCTGCGCAAGCATCCTGGGGGTTTATCCTTTTCCCTTTACATTGTTACAAGTTGAATTGAAGATATCATGTCAGCAAGACATTACGTGAACGTTATATATTTCATGCAAATAAAACTCTGCCTTTTGTCAACTTATTAGCTGACAGCTATGCTAGTTTTAGACTAATAATAATTTCATGTGCATCATTTCAGTTGTTAACAATGCAAACTAAAACAAGCACAGTTAGCATAACCAAGAAGCATGCAACGAGCATATCCGGTATAATGTCTCAAATAAGCTCACCAATCAAAAGCAGTTTGGGGCTCAAAGTTATCACAACCACTCCAACCCGTTAATCAATCAGCTTGTCATTCTCACAGGTGTGCGAGATTGAAAAACATTTAACGTACTGTGACGTACGGAACGTACAGTGATTCGCGATTTAACTTTAGCGTGAAGACTTCATTGTCAACCTGTCATTAAATCAACCCCTTGTGTGGGAATGGGGTTATACTCCATCCAAGATGCTTGTCATTCAGACCCAATGTGTTGCTTATGCATATTATAGAATTTTTGTTAAAGACCCTTTTTCTTCCTCCTGGTAGGCATCTTCTCTGTAACTCTCTGTTGACACATGGTGTTGGTGCTTTGCTGTATTTGACTCTGTCTCATGTTCACCCCCCCCCCCCCCTTTCTCACAGCGCTCCTTGGCCAGGCTGGGGTGGGTCTGGGTAGCTCGTTAGGGGCTGTGCCAGGCGGTCAGCCCAGCACGCCCAACCTCAACCCACCCAGCCAGATCGACCCCAGTTCCATAGAGCGGGCCTATGCCGCTCTCGGTCTCACCTACCAAGGCAACCAGATGACCGCCACACCTCAGTCGTCATCTCTACCCGCCCAGGGCCTCCCGGGCCAGGCTGGCGTCAGGCCCATGAACCCAATGGGTATGTGTGGGGCTTCTCGGATGGGTGGTGGGGTGGTAGGCAATCACAGTAGACGTTTTGGAGGACATCAATTAAGGGAGAGACAGCTTTACACTCAGAATAATTGAAAACTGTAAATCTGTTGTTTAAAAGACTCACAGCACTCATACAGCGTCTTTCTGTGGTTAACATAGTCTCTCCATGTGCGTTGTTGCTGTCCCTCAAGACAATGTAGTTTTAATTCATACAATCGCCTGGATCTGTACACGCATGACTTGCTCATCAGGGTCTCGTCAGTGCAACCCATCTCACCCCCTCCTCCCCTCTCTTCTTCTCACCCCTTCAAAGCTGGAGGAAACCCCATGGGTGTGAACGGTGGTGTGGGGGTTCAGTCCCCCAGCCAGCAGACTAACCTTCTCCAGGACTCCATGCTGCACCGAAACATGAACGCGCAAAGGTCCGTGCTCTAACCACCTCATGCATGTAACACAATCCTCCGAGAGGCTGTCCCTGTCTTGCCAGCAGAGTTCATGCTTTTACAAACCAGTTCAGGCTCCTGTTATAGAAGTGTAAAGTGAAGCATTTATGCCTTGTCTTTTTTTCTTTGCATATGTATGTGTAGTGATTTAGATGTGTACGGGATTCAAGCTGTATGAAAGATAGTTTGTCAAGAAGCTCAGATTTGCTTCTGATTTGATCCAAAGACTTTTGGCAATGGCTTTCTTATGTTTTGCTCTCGCAGCTTAATGAACGACAGCGCTGCCGTGGGTAACCTGGGCTCCATGCCCACAGCCACGCCGCCCTCGGTTGCGGGCATGAGGAAGAGCTGGCATGAGGATATCACCCAGGACCTACGCAACCACCTTGTGCACAAACTGTGAGTCCCTAGCCATATCCATTCACTCCTGACTGTGGGTGTCCCCGTAACACCTTTAAATTAGGATACTTTGGCACAAAGCTGGCAGAACCTCTTTTTACCCAATACTACAGTTCTTCAGCCTGGTTCAGTATAGCCGTACCCCTCGCAAAAGCAAAATTTGAATTGTCTCTGCGAGACACTCTGGCAATGAGTAATGATGCACGTTACTTTTACCCCTTGCATCGCGAGGAACCAATCACATCGTTGTATCTGATATAAGTGGGCCAGAGGCGAGATAAACAGATGACGACAGCGCTGCAACGAATCAGTCATTAAACATTGGTCGTAGTGTTATCCAATTGCGTCGAAGTCCGGAATCAGTCATTAAACATTGGTCGTAGTGTTATCCAATTGCGTCGAAGTCCTGAATCAGTCAGTAAACATTGATCTTAGTGTTCTTAGTATTCAAATGCATGCTTGGTGTTGCCATTTTCATTATTTGTGGCCAGACCCTTAATCTTTCTAGATTAGCAGGGTCTGGATTTTCCAGGCTAATATAGCCGTTTGATTAAGACACGCATGTAAACTCTGTCAGACGTAATGCATAGTTCAAAGCTATTTCATCAGTTCATGTGGAGTTCAGTGTTTCCGCTAGATTTTTTTTTAACAGTGGCGGCAGGTCTCCCCCCCCAAAGGAAAAAAAAGGTTACAAGGCTAGTATGAAAAAGCTGTGGGTCGGGTGTCACTCCCGGGATGTTTTTTTAATTCTAGTTGCTACGTTAACCCATGCATTAAACCACATGTCACTTGAACGCTTAAACATACCAGTAGTTCACGTTGACAATGGAGAAACGCTTAGCTTACTTCGTTTGACAGAAATTAAGTTTTGTGCCAACATGTTGTAGAAACACAACCCACAACACTGTGGGAACACTATGGGAAATACTTTCAATACGATCAGCTTCAGAAATGAATGGGTTTTTTTTAGCCTGTGCTAGGCTACACCTTTCCACCAAGTTGTGCGAAAATTGTAGTTTTTGCGATGTTGACAAACATGCATAGCACGTGGAAGATCTTGATAGTGTATGGCACTAATGTCTATAAAAACAATATATTTATGGAATAAAACTCGACAGGTACCTCGGATTCGCATTGCTGTTTATTGTTAAACTGCAATTTTCAGCAGCCAGCGGATGGCATTTAGTCTACTATGCTTCCGGACAATGTTTTGCGTGGCACCACTAAATGAAGAGGAAACACTGAGAAGAAAGTTAATGTTTTAAATAGGCTACATCAATACAATATATACTATGTGAAGTGAAACTGGACGGGCCATTATAACCTCTGACTAGTTTTAGGCTACTTATTGTTAAATTGCTGGATTATTTAAACAGCAACTGCAACTAACATTGTGCATCTGCCCTGATTCTGATACCGTGGCGCTATTAATTAAACCATGGCGGGCCGACATGCTGAAATAAACGTACAGGAAACACTGGGAGTTCATCAGTTCATGTGGAGTCATATCAGAAAATTCAAAAGCAGAGTTTTTTTTATACTTCAAAATAATATTTCATTTATAAACCTTACATTTTACAGTAGCGAGAAGTTTGTAGATGTGGACAAAATCTGGTGTGGATTCTGTGGAATCCTACCGGGAGCATTTACTGCCTAAAATACCCAATTTTGTTTACCGTGGTCCGAGCTTGATACTGAGCTGGTGGGTGCCCTGTTCAAGCCCACTCACTCTGTCCATCTAGGTGCTATGATAGACATTTAGTGGTGAATTGAAAACCACATTCTTGTCCTCCCGAGACCTCTATCTCACTAGGTAATCAGTGCATTAGCCCAGATCAGTGGAGAACTTCTACAGAAACATTCGGAAGAAACTTAAGAGGGAAACGAATTAACGTTAGACCAAGAATTGTGTTTCTTTAGGAATTCACCATCTTTAGGAATCCACCAAAATAGTCCCCTTTTTTCGCCCTCTTACGAAAACAGGCACTATTTTGTCACTTAACATTAACTTCTATACAAACCAGGTACATGTGGAAATAGGTGACTGTCCGATAAATAACAAATAAATCACAGAAGTATAATGACCGATATGGACCCTTTCCAAGAGGGTTTCCGGTTGAGACCCAGATACTTTTGAAATGAAAATAAATCGGACTTTTGCGTTATGGTCTACAAAATGTTGACTTTAAAACTCCAGTTTTAAACAAGTTACCATTAGCTCAATGTTGTTTTCTGTGCCACTGGAAATGCCTGTAGGAACACATATGTTTGTTTAAGCAGTCTATAGTCTTCATAATTAACTTGAATCAAAATTATTGCAAATGGTGATTGGAAGTTCAATCAAATTCAATCAAAAACCTGACAAAAAGAACTTTTGTGACCTGGACCCTTCCCTCCCCCCTGTGTGAGCAGAGTGCAGGCCATCTTCCCCACACCAGACCCCGCTGCACTGAAGGACAGACGAATGGAGAACCTGGTGGCGTACGCGCGGAAGGTGGAAGGGGACATGTACGAGTCGGCCAACAGCAGGGTGAGAATGAGCTCACTTACACCCATTGCAGCTAAATGGGTTATGAAGTGTGTTTGGAAAGTGTAAATGTTGCCTGACCCTCATAGTTTGATTGAGCACCCAAGTTAACCCTCATTCCGTTGCTTGTCTTCTCTCTATCCTTTCTATTTTCTTTCTCTTTTTGCCTGTCCGTTTGTCTTTCGCTTTTGCCCCATCAGGCGGAATACTACCACCTCCTAGCTGAGAAGATTTATAAGATCCAGAAGGAGCTGGAGGAGAAGAGACGGACTCGGCTACAGAAGCAGGGCATGATGCCTTCTCAGCCGGGCATGCCCCCCTCCAACCTGCCCCCCGTCATGGGCCAGCTGCCTCTGCCCCCCGGGCAGCCGCCCAGTATGTAAAACCTTAACAATTATACAGTCATATACAGATATGTATATAAGGAAAAGATGAATAATAAATAATAATAAATACAATAAGCTGTGTAAGTAACGGCTCCTACACACAGTTGCATTCCGACAACGCATGCCAGTGGGTGTTCCCGACGGTAGCTATGCAAATTACTTGAAGTATAACCGTAATTTGATTAGTTGGTGCTGTCAGTCGATTGGCTTGATTGGCCGGTGCCGTCTGTCGGTGGAGCAACAGCTGAACAACGCGAGCGGCGGGAGAAACGCGACGCAACGGACCCACAATTCAGTTCGGCAACGGATGACGTGAGCCCATGTAAAGTGAATGGGATGCGTCTCCAGCAACGCAACGCTCGCAGCTGTGTGTAGGAGCCGTAAGGGATAGTGGACGACACAGCGTTCGGTTTGGTGTTTTAAGCCCCCAACGTCGTCTTCCAGGCAGCATTGCATGGAAGACGACGTTGTGGGCTTAAAACAAGGTTAGGGTTAAGGTTAGGGTTAGGTGCCTTAAACTCGATGGTTGCAGCGCTGCCTTGAAGTCGACGGTGGGGGCTTAAAACACCATCAAGCAAGAAATGCATGTTCGAGGTGGTAAAACGGCTGTTACATTTCATAAGTGCATTAATTTCTTTGAGCCGAACGCCGTGGAGTCCCACTTATTCCATTGTTGCTTCTTGCATTGTGTTAATTTCCTGTTCTAATGTTTTAATCGCTAAAACTGTCTTGTTTGTATGACTACTTCTTTCCGACACATAGAAACAAATTACTCAACTTGCAGGACAAACGGCCGTTACTAGTTCTAAATGGATGGTTGCTATGGCCTAAGGCCAGTCGTTAGTTCCATCTCTTCTGTTGTCAAGCGGGAATATCCCAGGAAACATCCTATTTTACTTAGCCTACTGCCATCCAACTAGTTAAAAGCCACCTCGGTCATATGCTACAATGTTGCTATGTTCTGAAGGTCTGTATTTTACAGCTCTAATGCAACGTGACGCGTCACAATGAGTTCGGCGAATTAATATACAAGTGTGATACGGCCAAAAAACTGGAACTACATCATAGGAGTGCAAATAACCTAAAAGTAAAATATTAATGTAAGAGTCCATTATCCTGCTTATACCTCTGCATTGTTGTTGCTTATTAGCCTAGAAATCTAGACGCACCCTAGCGGCAGCAAATTTAATTTCCTGCCCGGGCTAGTCTAGCAACTCTCCGTTGGCTTGCGAGCTGGAAAAATGAAACTTCAATAGGGCCAATCACATCGTGTATAGAGTCGTTAGGCGGGCTTAACATAATGATTGATGGCAAAGTTTAAACGGTTCGGCGTGAATTCCCTACTACTTGAAAACAAAGAAGGTGGATGTTGCTGTTGGCGAACAGCGTGACACGAGTTAAGCTTTTTTTAAGTTGGCAAAAGTTTAAACTAGCCAACTAGCTCCGCTGGTGCGAAAACGCATTGGACTCATGAGTTGTAGCGCTATCCTATTGCGCGCAGAGTGAATTTGAAAGACAACCGATTATCCCGCCCCTCGGACTGAGCACTGCAAACGGTGAGTCCCCAGACCCTACATTTTAATGTGGGTCTGGCTCGTCAGGCTAGTTGCTTATACCACACCTGCATTATGTTGATTTACTGTACACATCTTGGTCTCTAAAACTGACTTGTTTTTAGAACTACTTCTTTCTGCCACACATCGACTCTTTCATCAACTTACCAGGACAAACTCCTGTTAATAGTTTGAAATTGATGACTGTAATGGCCAAACCCCAGTCGTTAGGCTTATACCTGTCAAGCAAGAATATTCCAGGATTCTGTTGACTTGGCTTTGTAAAATCACTGCTTTCCAAATGCAGTGTAATGTGTACTGACATGTTAACACTTTTGCTCTGCTCTGAACTCTTCAGATCAGATCGCTAGTTTGTATCTCTGTCGCAACATGATGGTTCATTTAAACTTTACAGCGAGTTTGGCGAATTGATCTAAAAGTGTGAAAAGGGACAAAAAAAGTGGAGGTTTTTCATTGGTGCGCAAATACCTCAAGTTAATTTATGCTAATCAATGTTAATTGAGTGCAGCACACCAAGCAGTGGTATAAAGAGAAAAAAATGTCTCACTGTCTTCATTGTTGGTCTCTCCTCTCTTGGTTTTGATTGTATTTCTCTGCTCCTGTGCGTCTCTCTCTCTCTCTCTGTCTGTCTGTCTGTCTGTCTGTCTGTCTGTCTCTTTCTCTCTCTCTCTCTCTCTCTCTCTGCCTCTGTTGGTCTCTCCTCAGACGGACCCCATGCAGACCCCTCCCTTGTCCAGCCAGCGGGACCCAATCAGATGGTCAGCCGTATGCAGAACCCTGCAGGTAAGTGGCGCTTTGTCTGCCCCATTTTGAGATGGCTAATGCCGCTCCCCGACAATCCCCCCCCTCCTCTGCCAGTACACGGCTGCCAACAAGAAAACTCATTCAAGCAATGCAGCCTGTCGACAGCTTCTGTCATGCCGCAGCTTTAGTGGTCGTTTCATAGAAGTAGCTCCTTTGGACTGAGTGAGTGAATGTGAGCGATGGGCAGACGGAGGAGAAGAAAGGCTGCATTGTGCTGCTCGCGTGTCCTGAGCGTGGCTCATATAGTCTCCTCTTTGCTCTCTGCAGCCATGAATCAGTTCAACCAGATGGCGATGCAGGGGGGCGGGCCGAGGTCGACGCCCCCACTACCCATGGGAGGTCCGCTCAATCAGGTTGGCACCGCATTTGTTTTGATTCATCTGATGCAACAATTAAAGTGGCTTGTGTCACCTTGGGGAAAAAGGAATTTAATGAGTGTCTGTTATTTCACCTTCTCACAAATGAATTTAAAAGTAATGTAATGTAATTGCTTTGGAAAGTGGTCAGAGGTGTGAAGCAGCAGATGCCTTTGGTTCTTTGCTTCACTATTCAGTGTATAGTGCATGCACACACACGTATGCTTCAAAATGATTTTACTCAGTCAATGAGATTTTAGTTGGTGCCTGTGCTTCCGATCACAAAGTTCGATGTTTAGGCCTGTGTATGTTTGCAATATGCTGCAAAACCGGTAGAGGTGTCGTATGATCTCTAAATGTTGTTCTAACCCGCTTGTTGTCTGCTGTCTTCAGATGGGTCGGGGAAGCCCAAGGATGGGCCAGCCCAACGTGGCCCAGATGCAGAATCAGTACCTCCCATCTGGGCAGTTTCCAGGCTCCAATGGCGGCCTCAACGCTGGCCCAGTAGGTATGGGCCAGTCGGGGCCACAGCCTGGCATGACTCAGGTGAGACATCATAAGCCTGTATTTGGAGACTTTATTGTGGTCGTTGTGTCCAGCTGAATCATTTGTTCATTGATGATGGTCATCCTTGTGTCCTTTCCCTCAGCAGGCTCAGATGCCCACTCCGACCTCCCTCCCTGTGGGCAGCCCAGTCGGGCAGCCCAGCTCGGTGTCCGGAGCGGGCCCAGGCCCCGGGGCACCTGTGGGCTCCATGCTGCCCGGTAGCGTGCCCGGAGGTGGTCCTTCTAGCATGGCACCGTCCTCGCAGCCCAACTCGCATGGGCACTGCCCGCCCATGCGCCAGAGCTCGCCCTCTCCGCGCAGCCTCACGCCGACCCCTCGCCCCACTACTCCCGCCCACCCGGGCTCGCAGACACCGCAGCCTCATACGCCAAACCCGCCCTCCGTCCCACCGTCAGCGCAACAGCAACAGCAGCAGCAGCAGCAGCAGCAGCCGCCAATGGCTCAGCCAATGGCGCCAGGGATGGGAGCGGAGAAAAACAATCAGCAACAGCAGCAGACACTCGGGGGCGGTGCCAATGGAGGCCACCAGCCGGGGATGGTGCCGTCTCTGCCTGCGCAGAACTCTCACATGCCCAACCAGCACCCGCGAACACCGGTGAGGAAGAGAAAATGCCCTTTGGGTCGTGGGGTTGCCTCATTCATTTATAGTCCATTCATATTTCAGCCTTACTAGAACACCTGCAGATTTGTTAGTATTGATGGTTTGTTGTTGATATCATGGGTTTTCAATGGGTAGATATAAATAATATATCAATATTAGGGATGCAACGGTATACGGTGTATTATCGTACCAAACAATACGCCCCCATGGTTTGTTTATGATTTGTAAACGTTTATCATTGTGCTGCAAACTACATGAATGTTAGACATTCACACCTCCAGAGAACCAGTGCATGGGCCCTCTCACCTCTGCAACTTATCAGTGCTTCCCTGCTGATGTAGCAAAGGCCTGATATGTTGCGCTCTGTAAGCAAATGAGTTTGACAAACAACAGCTGACTGCTCCAACGTGAATGGACTGGACTGGACCTTAGCAAGAAACAGAGACACTAACTTTGATAAGGTCCCGCCGTCTGTCCTCCACTATAAGGGAATATTTAGAATTTCAGTACAAACGGAAGACTGTAAAGTTTAAACAAACAAAGTAGGCTAGGACTACAGCCTACAAGCATTAGGCATACTTTGCTAATGCAGTCAACAAATGCGGGCACTTTTAACATGATGGCCTATCGCCCAGCCGGATTCGTTGTTCATACCAGCAAACTAGTCACCTTTTGGCGAAAATCGCCGGTTTTGAATCAAAATATGTCATTCACGTGAATCGTGTAGATCCAAAGAGTTTTTTTCGGGGGGGGGGGGGGCTGGAGTGAGACTCGTCGATTTCATGCAAGATTGATAGGAAGTGATTGGCCTCTCTTTGATTTTTGATATTTTTGAAGACCTACCAATCAGTTGTTTCTGAGGGTGGGCTTTATCGCTCTCACTTTCTGTTACGCATAGCCTGCGGGGGGGCGTCTTTCGGAAATATGTCACCTTTTTCAGCCCTTCTGAGTTTGCAGGTATGGTTGTTAGTAGCCTGCAATGAGAATCTGTTTCTCTCACTGTCGCTTGTCAGCAACAATTTGCGTTTAAAATATAAAAAAATAGATGTTGTTCGCTGCCAAGGCATGTCTTTCAAATGTACTTAAAGTGAAACTAGGAAGTTGAATTGGTTCCCACGTTTCATGGAAATTCGTCCGGTAGCTTGGCATCGCACCTAAAGCGTTAAAACAATGATAAAAGCTGGGCCTGGGCTTTGTGTATCGGTCGATTACCGATCCGATACCATAATTAAATTAATAAACCATCATGTGGAAAAGACTAAACATTACTTTCCTAGGACAAAATCTAAAAAAATAACACTTAAATATAAATGTCATGTATTATGACTTAATAATATATTATTATCATTATTATTACTACTACTATTAGTATTAAAAATAAATAATTGTGAACCAGCAGCAACTTGGAACAGCATTCAAGTTCAAGTTCACAGTTGTTACTAAATAATAAATATAACAAGCAAACATAAAACACATAAATACATAACAACTTTCTCCCACCAAAACCAGTTTTGTGCCGATAAAAATCCAAAATGCCAAAATGGTTTCACCCACGAAACCCCTCTATTTACCCGTAGTGGTACGGTCCCTCGGTTTCCCCGTGATAACTAATAAATTAGTTTTAAAAAAGTTTTTAACAGCTAGTGTAAAAATTTAATTTCTTGATACCTGGAACAGTTTATACAGATAAGAGATGAAAATGACAATGTGTTTGGTTTGAGTAATTGTGTTGACCGTCACACATTAAACCTGCCTAAAAATGCAAAAAAAACACATGAAGATTGTAATTAATCGATGACAAATGGTGGTTAATAAAATAATGAATGGTAAACCAGAAATATAATGATGGGCAGACTGTAAAGACAATGAGGTAATGACAAACACCAGAAGAAATGTCTAGTGGCAAGTGGCTGGTTGCGTGTCACGGCTCAGTCTTTGAAGTTGAAGTAAATTCGGATCAGCCAATGGATCTGCTCTTTTTCCAATTCCAAATTTTGTCAATATCAGGGCCGATATCCGATATCAGATCGGTGCACCCCTAGTATTTGGTTACTGCCTCAGGATTCCGTCACAATGTAAAAAATATTACAATGTCATAGGCTACGCCTAGGAATTCTATTGAAACGGACCGGGAAATAATTTCTCTTTTGCCATAAATAATTGCTCTTTTCACTACTGTTCATAATTTTTCCGGATAGGTCCCATGGTGGCAAACGGAAGGGGCGGGACTTCGGCTGAGCGAAATTTAAAATAGATTGACACAGGGGCGCCCCAGCTCTCTCCACTGATAGTTTTTTGTCTAACTATAGGGTAGTTTTCGACTGCTTTGTTCAAACTAAGTCAGTCAGTCACACTACCATATTTGTCTATAGGCAAAATGTAGTTAATTGTTTATATCAGTGGGTTTTTTTTATATTAAAATAACGAAACCGTATCGTTATTGTGGCCCACAAACCGTTGCATTTCTAATCAATATAGGGTAATATAAATTGTTTTCTCTACTTATTTGGTAGCAACCCTCAAGCATGCCTCCTTTTGTCAACCTCTTGGCCCTAGTTCAATCATTGTAGCCGTTTCCCTCTGAGGCTCTCTGCAACCTCCCTCTCTCTCTCTGTAACCCCACCCCTCCAGCTCTCTCAGAAGTCCTCTCTGACGGCCGACGGGCAGGTCTCCACGCCAGCCTCCGTCAGCAGCGTGGACCACAGCTCCCAAATGCCCCCCTCCGACGCCCCCGCGCCGCTCGAGCCCAAGATGGAGGTGAAGCAGCAGCCATCGGCCGAGGAGGAAGAAGAGGCTGAGTCGGAGGGGAAGCCCTCGGGGAAGATGGGCATGAAGCACGAGGTCAAGTCTGAGGAGAAGCCGGAGGTGAGAGCCAACACAAAACCAGGCTTCTTCAGTGCTACGGTATTAGTTTCCTTTTTTTCTGAAGCTTGAGTAGAGGTTATATTTGATGCAAATTAATGGTGTATATAATATGTATACGTTTAATGAATGTATATATGTGTATATGAAATGACTGAGATGCATTGTATATAACATCTTGATATCTATCTAAGCCTATTTTGAAAAGGCATGTAACATCTTGACTGAGACTATGAGGTTACTGCCATTGACTGTGACTGAGTCTTGGCCATGAGTTTGTAGGCTGACCAGTCGGTGTTGATCTTGACCCCCCAGGTGAAAAAGGAGGAGCCCTCTGACGGCTGTAAGGCAGAGCCTATGGAGACGTCCATCGCTTCCGGCGAGGACCGGAAGCCAGAGGTGAAGAGCGAACCCAAAGAGGAAGAGGATGGCCCGGGCGCCGCCGGTGCCAACAGCTCCCCCGCTGCTGCCCAGAGCAAGAAGAAAAGTATGACCAGCTCTCCTCATCCATCCACAGCTCCTCCAAAGAGTGGTTTGGAAATCTGTGCTTGAAATCACAGACAGTGATTCAGTCGTCTGTCACGTAGATAGGGTGGCTGTGCTGTGCCATGTTTATGTTTTGGTGCCTAGCCAGTTTTCAGTAGCAGCTCATTATTCATCAAAGTGAGAATGCATACCTAGTCCTCCATTTTTATTTCTGGACAAAGCCTTAAAACAGCTGTGATTTATTCTGAACTCTTTTCCCACCTCTCTCTCTCCCTCCCCCACCCGAAGTCTTCAAGCCGGAGGAGCTTCGGCAGGCACTCATGCCCACCCTGGAGGCGTTGTACCGGCAGGATCCCGAGTCTCTGCCCTTCCGTCAGCCTGTAGACCCCCAGTTACTGGGAATACCCGTACGTATTCGAACTAGTAACAAAACTAACCTGGTAAGGGACTGCGCTGCCTTCCATTTTGCTTCCCCTCCTAAAACACGTAGACTGTCACACTCTTCTTCTCTGCAACTGGTTGCCATTTTCCACTTGTTTGTCTCCTCCCTACCCCGTCCCTTACTGTGTCGGTATTCACCCTCATGACATAAGCACAGAAGTAGAGTAAGTGGTGTGTAGTCTCAGGGTGTGAATGTGCTGCTGCTTGCTATGTCCCACCAAAGGAGTATGCTTAAGAACTGCTGTGTGTGTGTGTGTGTGTGTGTGTGTGTGTGTGTGTGTGTGTGTGTGTGTGTGTGTGTGTGCGTGCGCGCGTGTGCGTGTGCGCGTATGTGTGTGCGTGCGCACGTGTGTGTACGTGTGTGTGTGTGTGTGTTTGCATGCACATGTTTATGTGTGCATGTCAGTCCTTCATGCTTTCCCCTCCAGTTCACTGCTGATCATTGTAGTTTTCATTTTCTTGTTGTTTAATTTTGCTTTATCTATGTCAAATGAAGCAATGGATGGAGCATTTGTTTGACTAAATTTGCCTCCCTAGCTATTTCAGAAATAATGAATCAATCATTTCTTAATAATAAAGCCCACGATTGCTGAAGTGTCTATTTGATACATTCGTAGAATTGATTACTGAGATGTCTATTCTGAGTGCTCTCCTACTCTACGCTGAGGACAGTGCTGGGTGTCTGTCCTCAGGACTGCTCAAGCTAAACAAATGCATCTGCTCCACAGCTTCATTTTTGCTTAGGTGTCTATGAATGTTTTTGAATGTGTCAAGTTGCCTTTTGATCCATTGCTTGTTTTCTGTTGTTTAAGCTAATGCACAATGCTAAGTGGCACATGTCAGCACCAGTAATGTGTTGCAGTGTGATCAGTTTTCATTTTGGAGTGAAGAAGTGTGGCAATCTTCTGAGGGGTACCCAAATTTTATATTCTTAAAATATTTTGCTGTGTTCTGTCTGACTAGATCACAGCAGCACTATGTGCAGTTGTCATCCCTTCCTGTTAAAGCAATGGATTTCCAGTGCCCTTAATTATATCTGAGTTAAATAAATGACAAAACTGCTTCTGAGTTGTTTTTCAGTCAGTGTATAGACCAGTGTTGTAGTACTCGAGTCCGAGACTCGAACTCGAGTCCGAGTCATTAGCTAAATTTAGAGACTCGTGACTTGACTTGGACTTGAGCACTGATGACTCGAACTTGGACTTGGACTCGTGCATTGGCACTCGCGATGACTCGTCGAGGACTCGACTTTTTTGTAATATATCATAAGGCTATAATTGTAGTATGTCATTAGGCTATAATTTGCTATATGATTTTAATATCTAAATTATTCGTAACACTAATTTTAGTTCAAGGGAATGTTAGGCTTCTGCTTCATGTCGTAGGCTACATCGCAAGTCACATCATGTTCACATGCAAAGCAAACTAACGTTAACTTTAACACCAAAATGCCTGGAGATATGGCCGCCGCTATTTCAATGTAGTAGGCTATTGCCAGGCAATATTAGTTCTCATACATGACATAACATTACCTAAGATTACACTCAGCCTAGGCTAAACAACACACACTGCTGCTGGATAGCTGATCGTGACTTGGTGAACAGTGTTTTCCCTGACTCACGCGAGAAGCGAGGTTCCATTCATTCATTTTCATTCGGGGCGTGCCCTGCCGTGCTTCTGTCTGTTAATTTGCAGCAGGCTATTATCGGATGAAAGAAAAATAAACTAAACGTTTTCCCGATCAAGATATAGCATACTTCTTAATTTTGGTGTCATAAAATATAGAAGCATAACATTAAATTGCCTAGTAGAGTGTCCATGTAGTGTCAATGTAGGCCTACATGTCTGCGCAAGTGAAACTGACAAACTGAACCTCTCGTGGGTAGGCCAGAAACAACTAGCCTATATTTAAAACCACGAATGAAATGGATTAATGTTACTGTTCAAACGAGCGATTTGATAGCCTAATCCACTGCACGAAAAAAAGGAAATAGCAACGTGTTCTATTTCTAACAGGTGAATATCGTAGCAAATAGTATGGCGATGGCAGCTTAAAAAACATTTATTTCACTCCTCTCGCTGAAATGAACGTGGCCTGTTGCACAAATAAATTAATTAGGCAGATGATCTACATCTTCGTTAACCTAAAGCTAGTTTTCATCTCTGTTGTTGACGTGAAATATGTCTCCATAGTGTCAGTGAAGTGATAACATAATTATGCAGTTGCCGGTAGCCAATGTTCACGTCACGGGAGTCAAAAAGAAGCTACCAAGACGGGCCCTGCTCTGTTTCTGTCCCTCCCAAACTGCGCTAAAATTGTGTAGGCTATTTAACAGCCAGAATTTAAAAAAATGCCCTTTTATGATCCACACTACCTCTTACAAAATAGGCCTACTCCAACGTTCATCTAGCTCTTGTGAAGTATGAACTTCTACAACACTGCCTATACAATTGTAAGCAGTCAGTAACAGCATAATGTGACTTAATGGCCTGTGTGATTGGGATGTGGATTGCTCATTTATTATGAGTAGGCCTATAGTCTATGGTATAGCTATGGTATGGTATTCTCTCCGATATAAAAAATACAACACATTGGGTTTGGCAAGAAATTTGGCAATACTACTTTCACACAAGTGATGGCACCCCTGCTTGGAGACAGAAGATTGTCCGTTTTGCTTTTAAGGATTTCATCTGCAATGGAAAAAAATGGAATGACAGGCTATGCTTACTTTAGTGCTGGACTTGGACTCGACTTGATCAATAGGGACTCGACTCGGACTCGACGTGGATCAATAGTGACTCGACTCGGACTTGACTCGGATGAGTAGTGGACTCGACTCGGACTTGACTTGGAATTTTTTTTTAATGACTTGGACTTGACTCGGACTTGAACACTGACGACTCGAACCTGGACTCGGACTCGAGGCATAGTGACTTGACTACAACACTGGTATAGACGGTCTCTTTATTCAGATCTCCTATTTATCTTTGATCCACTCTTGGTTTGGCATGCCGCTTCACACCTGAATGAAAGACCCCAGTCAACAGCTGCAGTAAGAATTGGCACAAATGAGCCTTTGGTTCCTAAATTATGGTCACCACCTTCAGCTATATTATATATTCTGGCTGAATTCCAAAGCAGATAACAATCTGAATACAAATCTGCAGGTCTCTTAATTGCACTCCATTACACTCCATTGTCCCAGCAGTCATACCTGTTGGGGTGGGGGGGTCAGTTTCTTTTGCTCCTAATGTTCTCCTGTTGTGATCAAGCTGAATGTGCGTTGCTTGTTCTTGTAGTGTTGCTTTTTTTATTTATTTTTTGTAAACCTACTGTGTATCCAGTCCCCTCAACTTTGCACCCTGACGTGTTTGTGTCCTTATTCAACCCCCCACAAAATCCCAAATCCCATTAAAGTACAGTACAAAGCAGTGTTGCAAGTCAGTAATGCTTTGTGCTGTTCCTGTCCTCAGTCTACCTCTCAAGCATCATGAATGTGAACCTGTGTTTAATTGCTCATGAACAGAGACCCTATGTCTCATTGCCCCCCCTTCCCCCTTTGCACTGTGTGTGTGTGTGTGTGTGTGTGTGTGTGCTCACTGGTATGTGCTTGTATGCATGTGTGTGCTCGCTCATGCTCAAGGATAGAGATCAAGGAATAGAAATGAGGGGTGCAGAGTTGTGTGAGGAAGGGAGAAGCTGTCATGTTTTTTTGTCTGCACACGAACCTCTCTGCAGCCCTCAACATTGTCCCCCTGCACCCTCTTCTCTCCTCTGCTCTGGCTCGCTGTGGACCTCCGGCTGCTGCCCCTCTTCCTCCGCTCCTCCTCATCCTCCTACTGACCTCCTCCGTGTTCCTACGCCACTGCTGTGTCGCCCGTCTCTGACCGCCAATCCTCCTCGTCGTCCTCCCCCCCTCCTTTGGACTCTTCCTGCTCCTAAACTGGCGGCCCGTCCTCCACAGGACTACTTCGACATAGTCAAGAACCCCATGGACCTGTCCACCATCAAGCGCAAGTTAGACACGGGGCAGTACCAGGAACCCTGGCAGTACGTGGACGACATCTGGCTCATGTTCAACAACGCCTGGCTCTACAACCGCAAGACCTCGCGCGTCTACAAGTACTGCTCCAAGCTGGCAGAGGTCTTCGAGCAGGAGATCGACCCAGTGATGCGGAGCCTGGGCTATTGCTGTGGGAGGAAGGTGTGTGTGTGTGTGTGTGTGTGTGTATTTGTTGAGTGACTGTTTGTAGTATTGTTTTTTTTATGTTTGTGTGCTTATTTTAAAGGATAATTCCGGTATTTAGCACTTTGAGTCCCTTTTCTGGTTTGTTTTGGATGAACTACAGTGGTGGACAGACACCGAAATTTTGACGATGGGTCCGGTCTCGATTTTCTGACTCGTTTTGAATAGCCTTTGACTGTTTCAGAGTGGCTGGCTATGGGCATGCACAAACATGTCCTTAAAACAACCCTTAACGTTTTTAAAACCGTGCAACTCACTGAGTGGTTAGTGGTGTTCGTTGATTATTAAAAACAAATATACCGGCGCAATGTATGATTTCAATCCGTGTTATTTGCTATTGTGAAACTATTTTTTTCAGATACCTCACAACCGTGTATAAACTTCCGCTCAATATTTGAGTCTGAAGCATAGCATAGACCGTAAAAGAAGGTCTCTCGGATAGACTACAACCAAATATAAACAGACCCCGTTTCCGGTAGCGCAGTGATATCAAGGAGTAATGAGTCATCCAACAGAAATCAATGGGATTTTACAAAATGCCAAATAAAACATGACAGAAACTGTATTTTGCTATGCTACTTGTTTCGGAACATCAACGAACATCACTAACCACTCGGTGAGTTGGACAGTTTTAAAAAACGAACATTAAGGGTTGTTTTAAGGACATGTTTGTGCATGCCCATAGCCAGCCACTCTGAAACAGTCAAAGGCTATTCAAAACGAGTCAGAAAGTCGAGACCGGACCCATCGTCAAAATGTCCACCACTCTAGTTCATCCAAAACAAACCAGAAAAGGGACTCAAAGTGCTAAATACCGGAATTATCCTTTAATAGAGAGTTGGTTTACTTGTGGTCTGTGTGTGTGTCATTAATCTGGGTGTGTGATCCAGAGTTTGAGTAAAGGTTGATTTTAAGCACTCCCTTAAATGTCGTTTCCCTGGCCTCTCTCCTCAGCTGGAGTTTTCCCCACAAACCCTCTGCTGCTACGGGAAGCAGCTGTGCACCATCCCACGAGATGCTGCCTACTTCAGCTACCAAAACAGGTGAGTGAAGAGTAGAATCATTTTAGAACCCTATAGCCCCAGACTAGAACACGTGCAAGTCCTGCAGAGCTTATAAATAAGAAATTAGTTTCAGATCTTTTTCCATACAGTAGTGGTTGTCCAATGCTTGTGTTTTTTTTTTGTTTTTTTTTTTATTAGTCCTTTTACATTGACTTATGTCCCCAAACATGTGAGATGATGTGAATGTTGCATTGTGTTGATCACGGGTGATCTTGGGTTGACTGGTAGCCTCTCATCATTAGTGATGCACAACCCCACCTTACATCACGTTTCCTACCATTTTCATTTACACAGTGGCATTTTTAAAGTGGGTCCCTAGTCCTACACATTAAATGGCATGTGAATGTGTTGGGATGATGTAGCAGGTGTGGTATTGGTTTACATTAAGGAACGTGACAAGCAATTGTTTTAGGATTGAGAAAAATGTGTTTCATTAACTTTCAATCAATCTTTGTTTTATTTGCCCGGTGATGTAAATAAACGTATGCCCAGCCTTAGATATAATGGTTCAAACAAATCATAGTTCTGTTTTGTTGCTAGGCACAACAGAGATCATCCGATTCTCTAGCAAACTTAAGGCTGCATGTGTATTTCAGTGCAAACAATGTCTATGCAATATCCTATCTTATGAAGACGACAGGTGTCGTTAAGGAGACATTATTATAGCATGTTGAGACCTACACTCGCTAACAGAGTAGGTCTACGGAATTAAGTCAGATTTAAGTCAGAGGAAACATGAGATTGTACAGTATTTTTACAATGTCAAAAAGTTAAGAGTGAAAATTAGTGCATGGTAAATTCAGGTAACACCATCTGTGGCATAGAAATCAAATCCCCCAAACCTTGAAGTTCACCTTCAAAGTTAACAGATGGGAATTTATAGTTACTTGGAAATGATGGAGAGCGAGAGCATGAGTGACAAATGTATTGTTTGAGTTTAGGTGAGTTCTCTTCATGTGAGATTTAAAAAAAAAAACTATAGTGGTAGCAGCTTCAGAGCACATTGCGTGGATTTTATTTTTGCCAAGATTTTGAAAATAAATTATATGCCTTATCATGTAATAATGTATCCCATGACTGCTACCACAAGCACTTAAATTCAACTAAAATAATAATAATAATAAGAAGAAGAAAGCTGATGTGTGATGTGATTTAATTAAGACATTTGTTCAAGAAAGATCAGTTAAAATTTAGTGTAGTTTAATGGAACTCTATTTCAGTGATGCAGAATGAATGTATTCTGAGCATTACACATTACACATGTCCTGTTACATGACCAAACTCCCACAGAAATGCTACTTAAAGTAAGTGGGGACCCACTTCTAAAATGGCACGAGAGGATGATGGGTCGCTGTTGCACCAATTGTTCTTCCTCCACATCCCTAACTTTTTTTCCACCTGTTACCTTGTTGCCATAATCTCCTTTTTTTGTTGTTTTGGCCATGTGGATGTCTGGAGGTTGATCTGTGCTTGGCTTGGCTTTCTGCTCCATGTTATCTGGGATGCTTGAGATGTCTCCGCCTCCCTGGTCCTACCGTCCCACCCCCCCTCGTCTGTCTCTCTCTGTCTGTCGGTCTGTCTTTCATGTCTCGTCCATAACATTTTGGTTTTCACACTTTTTAAAATATTCATTCTACCCTCCCCCTCCCCCTTCTTCCCTTCTCTCCCTCCTTTTTTTAATGCTTGTGATGTCTGCATTGGCCTGCTATGGTGTGACCAATCATCCGCTCCGAAATTTACACGCTATCCAAACACAATCTGCCCACACAAAAATGCTGCATCATGATTGGCTGCTCCCTACGACGACGGCCCTGCCCTCTGCTCCTCCTGTGTGCCTGCCCATTGGCCTGCTCCGCTCTGCCCCGCCCTGTCCTGCCCTGATTGGTGGCTACTTCCGTGTGCCTTCTCTGTGATTGGCTGTGCTCGTGGCAAACGGTGTAGTTCACCAAAATATGGGCTTCTTGCTGACAGGTACCACTTCTGTGAGAAGTGTTTCAACGAAATCCAGGGCGAGAGCGTTTCCCTGGGAGACGACCCCTCCCAGCCTCAGACGTGAGTACCCACTCTCTCTAACACTCCCTTCTCTTATGTTCACTGTCTTTATCAGCAATGTATTTATCACTTCAAGTGTTCAAATGTGGAATGCATCTCTTTGAAATGTGGTGCATGTTGATGTTGTAATGAAAAATGTTCTCTGCAGTTCTCCATCTGCGATGCAGAGCCCCCTGCTGGTCCACCAGTGAGCCTGTAATGCAGATGTCCAATGTGGCGAGTCTAACTTTGTTAACCCACTCTGCTGGGCCTCTGTCTGTCTGTGTCCTCCGACTGTCCCTCTCTGTCTCTTTCTATCCACAGGTCCATCAACAAAGAGCAGTTTCAGAGGAAGAAGAATGACACGTTGGACCCTGAATTGTATGTGCTCTGACAATATTTGCCGTTGATATTATCCAATGTTTCCTTTATATGTCATTGTTAACGTATTGAACACATTGTAAAACATTTTGAGTCATGGCAGGAGTGGATCTCTGCAGAATGTCTTGTCTCCTATTTTACACTTTTCTAATACCCCCCCTCTCCCCCTCCCTCTCTCCTCAGACTTGTTGAATGTACTGACTGTGGTCGTAAAATGCACCAGATCTGCATTTTGCACAATGACACAATTTGGCCAGCAGGGTGAGTTGTATAAGGATTCATGTTAATTGTTACGTAGTATTATCCCCCAGAAACAAACAATACTCTTGATTGGCTGGTAGTGTGGCTATTAATTCTCTATGGCGGGACACCTATGAAGTAGATCTGGTAAAAAAGTTTAATGTCCGTTCCATATAATGCATTTCTCAAAACAATTAGTGCAAACTGCAAAACCTAGTGGATAACCTGCAAAAGCACGTCACTTGCTCAAAATGGATAGTCCATTCCTCATAAGCAAGTATTTATGTCAATGAAACTGCCGGTGTCATCAAAATGAGAAGTCTTGACACCATCGTTTATGAACAAGATAGTCAAATGGCTTTGTCATGTTTTCATTATGGCAGTTTATTCTCTCAGTGTTTTCCCATGCAAAAAAAGGTCAGAACTCGGTGACACTACCTGAATATACTCAAGACAGCACTATACAGTACTTGTACAGCCGTTTGAAAACTACAGTAAAGTTAGAAATTGCTGTAGTTAGGAGAGTAAGTGAGTACAAGACACTGAATATGTACGTTTCACATTTTTACTGTATATGCTCTTTGCAATTCTACAGCATTGTGACAGAATTTGATAACTAGTTCACCAATTTTGTATGTAATGACTCAAGCAATGAAATGAACACTATTAGTTTTATTGGGAACGACTATACAGCATCCATAAGTGGGCAATTCCATGGAAAATTATGTTTTTTGTAACATCCCTAACGCCAATAAAATGTGATGGTATGGTATGATGTGAATGATTACATGAAATTTGAGCATTTGCTATTTTTGGCTGAAGAATGTACATGAGAAAAAATGCACAAAAAATGAATTATCATTCACATCATACAAATGCCAAGGCATTTCACTGGCGTTATGGATGTGACAAAAAGTTAATTTTCCGTGGAATTGCCCAAGTATAGTTCATTTTGACTAACATGACAAAGCAACTGATACATGTCCAAAAGCATTTGCAATTTGTTCAGAGGATGGAGAAATTGCTACTATGATGTGCAAAAATGACTAAATGAACTAATAGTTATGAGAATTTTCATTCTGATCTGAGAAAAGCACCAAAGCGACTGAGAAAAACTGTAAAATGTAGGGTCTGGGAACTCACCGTTGGCAGTGCTCAGTCCGAAGGGCGGGATAATCGGTTGTCTTTCAAATTCCCTCTGCACGCAATAGGACCGCGCTACAACTCATGAGTCCCATGCGTTTTCCCACCAGCGGAGCTAGTTGTACCTACCGGAGCTAGTTGTAGCTACCAACAGCAACATCTATCTTCTTTGTTTTCACGCCGCTAGGGCATGTCTAGATTTTTAGGCTATATTTGGCTCTTTTGGACCATAGCAAACAAGTTGTGTAGTTGAACTAGGAAGCAGACCGAACTGCATGTTTCCTTTGCGTGCCATAAATGCATGGTTTTTGCCTGCATGGCTTTTGGCTACATACTTCAGTGGCAGCCAGGGGGTAAGCAGGGTAACAGCCTTTGAGGTCTCCCGATATACGGAATTAATAGACTTGGTGGAGGTCCATCAGGGTCAAATTAGTCTAGAACACTTTGTTGTGCGTCAGTTGAGTTGATGAAATCAAAAGCTGTGTACCATGTTTGTGTGCTTTCTAATCATGTGTTTCTCTTTCCACTTCCCCCTCACTCTCAACAGATTTGTGTGTGACAGCTGTCTCAAGAAATGTAATAAGACGAGAAAGGAGAACAAGTATGCAGCCAGAAGTAAGTGGAGGCGCTCAAAATCAGGGACTGGGATGGGATTTTTTTATAGCAAATCACAACATGGAAACAAAACTTATTATGCATTCTTCCATATGATGAAATGACAAACTGACAAACTATGTTTCTGGCAGCTGAATAGATAGCTATTTACTGGCACCTGCTCCAGTAGTCATCACTTGGCTTTTGTCATACGTTGTGTCCTTCGACAGTCTGTTTCCTTTATTTCTCATTTCTCCGGCTGTTCCCTCTCCGTCTGCAGGGCTGCCCCAGACTAAGTTGGGCTGCTTCCTTGAGGGACGGGTAAATGACTACCTGAGGCGGCACAACCACCGGGATATGGCGCCGACAGCCGGTGAAGTCACCATCCGTGTTGTCCATGTATCGGACAAGGTGGTGGAGGTGAAGCCCGGCATGAAGGCCAGGTGAGGCTCCCTCGCTGATGAATTCCCTCATAGTTTGGGTTCTAAAGGCCTCCCATAGTAGGCGTCTGATGGTACTGGGAATAACTCATTCAGTGATGGAGAAGGGTCAGAGCATAGCTTTCTTATACTAACCTGGGTTTTGGATGACCTTTGGATGACCTTTCCTTTTAGCTGGTGGCAGTAACGCTTATCTGTTGACCCGCACAGGTTTGTGGACAGCGGTGAGATGTCGGAGTCCTTCCCCTACAGGACCAAAGCTCTCTTTGCCTTTGAGGACATTGACGGTGTGGACGTGTGCTTCTTTGGCATGCACGTGCAGGAGTACGGTTCAGACTGCCCTCCCCCCAACCAGAGGTCAGGACCCCTCCAGAATTTTAATATGAGACTTACTGTGCATAAGAAATGGGTCTTTCATGAAGAGTAAAACATCAGTATTTGCACTGTAAAATCAGTTTAATAACAGAAATCCCATTTGTCTTTATGTTAGAGGGGAATAGTTTGACAACCAGCTCACTCGTAGTTCATATCTTGTATAACCTGACCTCTTTTTGGTGTCTTTTCTTTCATTTTTTTTTGTGTAGGCGGGTGTATATCTCCTACCTGGACAGTGTGCACTTTTTTCAGCCTCGTCACCTGAGAACAGGTGTCTACCATGAAATTCTCATTGGGTACCTGGAGTATGTCAGGAGGCTTGGGTAAGCAATCTCAATGATCTTAAACTAGTTTGATTGTTGCCATAAACCCACCACCTCATTCCACTGCTACACAAACCTGTTAGTTAGCGGTAACTAGCTTGTAACTGGTTACATCTGTTATACATCTGTCTGGCATAGGCATTTGTACCTTCTACATTTCAAACCTGATGTTTTGGACCTGTACATTTCTAACTATGCTGTGTGACCGCAGGTTCACCACGGGGCACATTTGGGCGTGCCCGCCCAGTGAGGGCGACGACTACATCTTCCATTGTCACCCTATGGACCAGAAGATCCCCAAGCCCAAACGCCTGCAGGAGTGGTACAAGAAGATGCTGGACAAGGCTGTTGCTGAGCGTATCGTTCATGACTACAAGGTGGGCTATGTGTATGTTTATGTTGTGAACCAAGAAAGAGGCTATATGGAGTTTTCAAATCTTTTCAAAACTATTAAAAGAACTAAAAGCCAACAGACTTGCATAGCATGCTAGTTTGGATAGTGATGTATTTTGGCAGGATACGTGATTGGAATTGGCCTATTAAAAAGTGGTTACATTTTGGTGAGGTTTCCAAATTGGCCTGTGCAGCTAGCAGGAATGACAAATTGAGTTCTTGTCATATTGACCAATCTACCTACAGAAATATTCCTTGAATAATGGTGACATGTTTTGCAAATTGGAGACATATTGTTGTCGATGTGAGCTGTTACTACCCACATGTTAGTATAATCCACTGACTGGTCATCCCTTGTTTTTTGTGTAGGACATCTTCAAACAGGCCACTGAGGACCGTCTGACCAGTGCCAAGGAGCTCCCCTACTTTGAGGGGGATTTCTGGCCCAATGTGCTGGAGGAGAGCATTAAGGAGCTGGAGCAGGAGGAGGAGGAGAGGAAAAGGGAGGAGAACAGCACCTCCAGTGAGAGCATTGATGTGAGTTAGACATGGATGGAGTGTTTGAGAGTTTTGATTGTTGACCTACATGTTTTGTACACATTTTGGGTCTTTTAAGAGGGGTCTAAAGGCATATCTGTTAAGCATGCACTTAGTTAATTAAGCATTTCTTATGAGTTATGGTTTGTATATTATAGTATAGTATATAGTGTAGTATAATATATGTTTCTTTTCATTAGGCTATTGATTGCCTTGATGCATTAATGTTGCTATTCTCCTTAATGTAGTCTTAGCAACTTTTTAAACTGTTAATTTAACTATTGTAGTGATTTATTTGTAAGTCGCTTTGGACAAAAGCGTCAAATCCCATAACATTTAATGATAACAACTTTTCCCCTTCGATTGACAAAAACATGCTGTCTCTCACTTTTAGGCAACCAAAGGGGACAGCAAGAATGCCAAGAAGAAGAACAGCAAGAAGACAAGCAAGAATAAGAGTAGCCTGAGCAGAGCCAACAAGAAGAAGCCGGGCATGCCTAATGTGTCTAATGACCTTTCACAGAAGCTGTATGCAACTATGGAGAAGCACAAAGAGGTAAAGTGTTTTGTGTTCGATACTTGTGAGAATGAGAGAGAGAGAGAGAAAGTGATTATAGAACAGAGACTAATAAAAGAAAATGGACAACATATCCACATCAACACGTGTTTTTCTTAGATCAGACTGTCAAAGTACTGAAATTGAGATACTGTAAAAGATTCTGTTTGCATTTTCTGGAACACGTTTGTCTCAAATTTAGATAGATATCTGACTTAAAAAAAGGCCTTTCTTGCATGTTTGGCTGTCTGTTTCTGGCCACATGCATGAAGGCCGATGTGAGCAGATTTTTTTTCTCGGCTTGAGGTGGTACTCAAAAACTTCTTCAAGGTTGTCAGGTCTGTACTAGTATTTATCTTACACTTAAGTATAAGTATTATTCATTATTATTCATTATTCTTGCACATATGCCTAATGTATACTAAGTGATGCCATCAGTGCAACTGATAGCCTCCCTGTAAGAATTACCAATACTAATGTAATAAGGGTGTCACGATTTCGATTTTATTTCGAAATCGATCGAAATTACATCTCAATCTCGAACTTCGGACTTAAAAGTAGAATCGACGATGCAGCCACACCCCCAATGTCACGTTCAGCATGTATGGCAAGACGCACAAACACACATGCACGGGCTGAACTGCAGCGTCAACACTCCTCTAATTTTAGGCTGCAGCCAGTTAAAATATAGGCCTACACATCAACCTACCGAAATCAAAGCCCCTCTTGCTACTTTGAAATCACCGGTGTGGAAGTATTCGTTCATTCACGTCAATTAAAACTAACTTAGCCTACTCAACTTGAAAAGTGAAAAGATGGTCTAATTACAGTCCAAAGTTACTTTAAGGCTTAAAATGCACATTTATAAGTACATATTCCATGAACACTAACCTTGGGTCTCTTCGGAGTGTGCTGAAACAATCAAATTAACATTCTGTGTTGTTTCATTTTACTATGTTCACGTCTCTGTTTTAGACTAAAGTTAGTTCTGTTTACATTACAACCTCGCGGTTGGAACGGTTTCAAAATAAAAGCCCCCCGAAAAAAAAAAGGAAAAGGCCAAAAAGAGTAAATAAAATATAAGGAATGCATTAATAGTAATATTTAAATTAGATCGAAAATCGAATCGAATCGTGACTTTAAAATCGAAAATTACATCGAATCGAGGATTTGGAGAATCGTGACACCCCTATAATGTAACTGTACAGATATGATATCTTTTATTCCCAGGTTTGTATGATAAGAGTGTTAGATTTAAGCAATAAACCCCGAGAGGCCATAGGTTACACTGATTCTACAACGGCTAAGGAGCGTTGTTAGGCACGACGCGCTAGTGGAGCCCTTAGCCATTGTAGAATCAGTGTAACCTACGGACTCGAGTGGCTTATTGCTTTTCTAAAACTGTTGCTATAAATAGCTGGCAAAGTTTCATAAAGTAAAGGCAAAGCAACGAGAAATGTAACTATTTATTCATAGATAATCATTCTTCCGCCAAGAAATATATTTCCTCTACCTGAATGGTTGCCAAGCAATGTCGAGACGCAGCTGCTTTAACTTTTGTATCAAGTTATGGTAGCGCAGTAATATAGAACGGAATGCGGTCAAGGTGTATGTTTATGTTTGTGTTTGTTCGAACGTGATTCAGCCAATCACAATCAAAGACCGGAACTATCAGTTTTAGAGTGTGCAGTTTAAATATCTTTGGCATACTGTAATAGACCAGAAAACGGCTCTAACACCCCATTTACTCAAACTCATTAGTGAGACATGTAGTAAAATGGCTTCGATGTGCAATTAGGAACATCAACGTTGATTCCCAAATTAATTATTAAGCTTAGTGATTGGGGTCCAGTGCCAATGTTTAACCCTTTGACTTTCCCTACAGGTGTTCTTTGTGATCCGGCTGATCGCTGGCCCCACCGCCAACTCCCTCCCGCCCATTTCGGACCCAGACCCGCTGATGGCGTGCGATCTGATGGACGGGCGCGACGCTTTCCTGACACTGGCGCGCGACAAGCACCTGGAGTTCTCCTCGATGCGGCGCTCCAAGTGGAGCTCCATGTGCATGCTGGTGGAGCTGCACAACCAGAGCCAGGACCGCTTCGTCTACACCTGCAACGAGTGCAAGCACCACGTGGAGACGCGCTTCCACTGCACCGTCTGCGAGGTAGGAGAGGGGAAGTTTTTTTTTACAGAGGGTGAAGATGGTTTGCTCATGCTCAGAAAAAAAGACACACACTTGCAGAGGGCTCTGAAAGTTATTCGACCAGGAAATGTGTACTTTATCCAAAGTTTGTAGTTGAAGATTCAGTATTATCTGATGTGTAAATATTTTGTTTCTCACACTAATTTGTTCTGTTTTGTTGTGTAGGACTACGACCTCTGCGGGAAATGCTACAACATCAAGGGCCACGAGCACAAAATGGAGAAGCTCGGGCTTGGTCTGGACGACGAGAGCAACAACGCAGCAGCCGCCTCCACCCAGAACCCCAGCGACTCCCGCCGCCTGAGTATCCAGCGCTGCATCCAGTCGCTGGTGCACGCCTGCCAGTGCCGCAACGCCAACTGCTCGCTGCCCTCGTGCCAGAAGATGAAGCGAGTGGTGCAGCACACCAAGGGCTGCAAGCGCAAGACCAACGGCGGCTGTCCCATCTGCAAGCAGCTCATCGCGCTGTGCTGCTACCACGCCAAGCACTGCCAGGAGGCCAAGTGCCCCGTGCCCTTCTGCCTGAACATCAAACACAAGCTGCGGCAGCAGCAGCTGCAGCACCGGCTCCAGCAGGCGCAGATGCTGCGGCGGCGCATGGCCACCATGCAGAGGGCCGGGCAGCCCTGCCCTGGCGGCCCGCCTGGGGGACTCCCTTCTCCTGGAAACAACGGCACAACGGGGCCCAGCACGCCCACGTCCGTCGGTACTCAGCCGCCCACTCCACAGACCCCCACGCAGACCGGCATGCCCGCCCTGCCCCAGCCTGGCGTGGGCGGCATGTCCGGGGGGCCACCTGGTGGGCAGCAACAGCAGCCGATGCCCCAGCAAGGTGGGATGCCCCAGCACCCTATGCACCATCAGTTCCAGCAGATGCCCGGCGGAGGCGGCGGCATGATGAACTCACCGCAGCAACAGATGGCCATGCAGCAACAACAACAACAACAGCAGCAGCAGCAGCAGCAACAGCAACAGCAGCAGCAGCAGCAGCAACAGCAGCAGCAGCAGGCGGCACAGCAGGCTCAGCAGCAGATGCAGCACCCCAACAATATGGCTCCTTACGGGCCGAGAGCTCCCGGCTCGTCCCCTCGCGCCCAGACCCAGGGTAAACCGGGGCTAGGCCCGGCGACACCACCACAGCTGCCGCAGCAGCAGACGCCCCCGCATCTGCCCAACCCTGGCCAGCCACCCATGTCCCAACAGCCACCACAGCAACAGCAGCCTCCCTCGGGCCCTCCTCCGGCCGCCGTGGAGATCGCAATGAAGATCCAGCAGGTGGCCGACGCCCAGAGGAAGATGGCCCAGGCTCAGATCCTGAGACAGGCCACCCAGGGTGGCATGATGCCCCCACATCCCCACCACCCCCAACAGGCCCCAGGCCAGATGGGGATGCCCCACCCTGGGGTGGGGATGGTGGCGGCTCAGGGCTTGCCCCCCCAGGCTGCTGCAGCCAGGGCTCATCTGGAGCAGCAGCAGCAGCAACCGCAACAGCAGGTACCGCCTGGCATGATGGTGGGCGCCGGCCCCATGCAGCAGCAGGGCCAGCCCATGCAGCCCAACTCCCAGGGCCAGCTACCGCCACAGGTACCCCTCCAGCCCAGGGTGGGTCCTCAGCTGCAGCCTCCCCAGCAGCAGTGGGCCGGTCAGGGCATGCCACCCCAGCAGAGGCCAGTCATGATGGGCCAGATGGCACAGCCGGGAATAGTGGCCGCTCAGCAGCAACAACAGATGCAGCAGCAGCAGCAGCAACAACAACCGCAGCAGCAGATTCCCGGGCGCAACCCTCTGATGCAGGGGGGCGCAAGTGGCAGTGCAGGTCCTGGGAATTTCCCCCAGGGGGCACTGCAGGACCTGCTCCGGACCCTGCGCTCCCCAAGCTCCCCTCTCCAGCAGCAGCAGGTGCTCAACATCCTGCGCTCCAACCCCCAGCTCATGGCTGCCTTCATCAAGCAAAGAGTCTACAAATACAAAGGTGGTGCAGCCGGTGGGGCGCCCCCTGGTGGACAACCAGGAGCGGGACCCCAGGGGCTACCTGGAGCCATGGGCGTCCAACCGGGCGCTGTTGGCGCAGGCGCTCCCCAAGGTGGGATACACTTAGGTCAGGGTGTTGGCATGCAGTCGATAGCCCAACTGCAGCAGCAGCAGTTGCAACAACAACAACAGCAGCAGCAGCAGCAGCAGCAGCAACAACAGCGACCCATGTTACCACAGCAAGTGGCAGCCCTGCAGCAGCAACAACAACAACAGCAGCAGCAGCAGCAACAACAACAAGGGGGCATCCCAGGGCAGGGACCCTCCATGGTCAGCATGGCCAACAACCCCCAGTTCCGAGAGCTCCTACTGAGGAGGCACCTGCAGCAACAACAACAGCAGCAGCAGGCCCAGCAGCAGCAGCAGATGGCAAACCACGCTCAGTTCCAGCAGCCCCAGCCCCCCCAGCAGCAGCCTCCGCAGGGCTACATGGGCCAGCCTGGGAGCATGCAAGTGCCCCCTGGTGGCCAACAGCTCCCTCCTGGGGCTCAACAGCAGCAGCAGCAGCAGGCGGCCACCGCAGCCCTGCAACAGAGGCTCCAGATGCAGCAGCAGCAGCAGAACGCCATGCTGCAGGGGGCTGACGGAGGTCCAGGCGGAGGAGGAGTGGGAGGCCCGCAGCAGCCTCCCCAGCAGCCGGGCGGCCAGGCCGGCCCGCAGACCCAAGCCCTCCTCCAGCAGGCCCTGCAGCACCGGCTCCTGCAGCAGCAGCAGCACCTGGCTGGGGGGTCACCCGCCCAGCACAGCAATCCCATGAGCCCACAACAGCAGCAGCAGCAGCAGCAACAACAGCAGCAGCAGCAGCAGCAGATGTCCCAGTCTCCTCATCTACAGGGCCAGCAGCTCTCCACGTCGCTTAGCAACCAGGTGCGCTCGCCGCAGCCGTCGCCGCGGCCACACTCGCAGCCGCCACACTCCAGCCCCTCGCCCCGCATGCAGCCTCAGCCCTCCCCGCACCACATCTCGCCCCAGACCCAGACTGGGTCGCCGCACCCCTCGCACCTGACCCAGCACCACCCAGGGATGGTGGTCCCGCCACCCCAACAGAACCCTCAGCAGCAGCAGAACCCCATGGACGGTGGCCCCTTTGGGTCAGATCAGAACGCCATGCTGTCGCAGCTGAGCAGCATGGGGGCACTGCACGGGCCGGGAGGACCGGACATGCTATCAGGAAATAGCCAGGACCTCAACGCCAATATGAATCACAACTCCTTAGACATCATGTAGCATTGAGGTGCTCCCAGAACACGCCTCACAAGGGAGTGGACAGTGTTAGGTTTTTTGGGGGGTTTTGTTTTTTAAATCAGTACAAAGATTATTATTTAATGTTTTCAATATAAACACAACGAACTGACCTTCCTATGGGAGATGCTACAATAAATCAAAATGTCAAATGAATGAATAAAATAAATGAATGGTAAGTTATTGCTGTTAATATATATATTTTTTCTTTTGCCAATTGTGTACAAAGAGAGGGGAAATTTTTCTCCCTTAGAGAAAAACACAGGTAATATTTTTGGGGTTGGGTGGAGAGGAGTATTTGCCTTTTTTAGGAGATATTTTTAAGATTTTAAAAAGTGGTGAAATATTAAAGAGCAAGTGATTTAATGCAATGGACTTTTTATTGTTTTCTTTTCTTTTCTTTTTTCTCCGTCAACCAGTCTCTGTTTTCAGTTTTGCAGAGTGATGTGGAGTATTATTATTATTGTTATTAATATTATGAATCCAAACATCATGCATATCTTCCTTGTAAAGTTATGGTTTTGCTTTATTTATTTGAGTTTTCAAACGGTTTGTTATGTACCCTGAGACTGCTACAATTCACAAAGAATATATTTTTGTTAATGACTGTTGAAATGGGTAGATGGAGGCTAGCTCCTCTGCCCATGATGATGTCGTTGGGGGAGGGATTTTTAATGGAATTATGTATTACAGTGTTGGGGGGGAGGGGGGGGGGGGGTTCTTGGATTGGGTGAGTGTGCTGTAGTTGGCCAATGGATCTTACTTTCAAGCCACTTTTGAAATGCCTAACCATTGGACACCAATCACCCCACCAAGGGGAATTGCACCCCCCCCCTCCCTGCTCCCCATGCACACTCATAAACCCTCTTGTGAATGTGTGTGTGTGTGTGCGCGCTTTCCTTATTTATGAATGACTTACCAGGAAGTGAAGGCGGTTCTGCACAAAGACGTGCGCTGGAATACAGTGTGTGTTGTGCTGCAAGCGTGTGTGCCTGAGTGCGTGCGTGCGTGCGTGTGTCTGTGCGTGTGTGTGCACATATAAAGTGGGGGCAACTGTCCTTGTGTGGTAGGATGGAGGGGGTGCACCTCATGAACTGCATATTAGTAGAATGAATGGGGGGGGGGGGGGGGGGGGTTTTTCCCTTCTCTCTACGCTTCCTCCCTGGACTTTAGGCCTGGTGCCACCAGACCCCACCCCCTCCTTCAAGTCCCACCTCTGTGCCCACCTCCTCCCACCATCTCCTTACACCTCTCCCCAGTATAGCTGTTTACTCGCAACAGCAACGGGGGTTAATTTAATATTTTTTACTGTACAAAGAAAACACAAGCTGTGGACTCAAATACTGTTTTTTGTAATAAAATTTAAAATAATGACAAAAAATTGTTGTGCTCCTCCTTACCTGCCTTGCGGAAAAAGTGCTGTTTTTAGAATCAGACAAAATCATACCCACATAAACTGTAATAAATGTTGTTTTTTTTCCATGACAACAGTGACCTCTGGGGCTTTCTCGAGGAACTACAGTCAAATTTACAGCGTTGTGTCTCCTGCCTTCAGGATTGCGACCATGAACCAGTATGTTCCCAAAGGTAATCCCTATGAATGTGAACTTGATTTTCCCCTACTTTAAATTTCCATCAGTGGTCCTGTGTACGAATTATAGAGGGAGATCTGGGACGAAGAATGTAAACTAGATTTTTGTTGTGGCAGATAAAACACTCATACGCATGGTGTTGTGTGTGTTTTTTTTTTTTAATTATTATTATTGGTAATAAAAAAATGCATTGTTATTATAAACTACACCAAAAACCAGCAAGCAAACATTCAAGTACACCAAACTGTCTTTTCCCCCAAGATTATTATCTGGTTTTAACCATATGGCGGATAATTTAAATTTAGGTGTTTTTTGGACATGCGATAAATACAACAGAAACATAAAATTCAACTGTGAACACATCCTAGTCCTACTACAGCATCTGCGCGAGCAGTGTAGTGTAAATTGACACCCTCCTCGTTAAAAATGCACAGGCTTCACAACGGAGTAAAGGGAGATGTGCAGCCACAAAAACAGAAATAGAGCCAGGTAACCTTTTTCACCGCGAAAGGCCAACAAGCCAACACATGATTGTGCGCTGCGTCCATCATATACACACATACAGCTGGTAGTCACACACATAAACAAAGCTTCCTGTACTGTATTTGAACTTCATAATGCAGTGCTTTTTTTGAGCTTGTTCTGTTAACGGACAACATCAAAGAAATGAGCTAGAGATGTGTGGAAGCTGTTTTGTTGCAGTGGTTTTTTTACTGGAAGCAATACTGCGGAAAGGTAGTACTACTTTGCAAAAAACACAGAACAAATCACTAGCTTTTGTACAAGGAAGGTTGGAATAATTACGCAGTAAGTGACATTCATGAGTTCCTTCCAAACACCTGTCTTGAACCTCCACCTTTCCTGTCTTTCGGTGTCTTTTTATCTTTTCCTTCATTTGACCTCCTTATCTCCTTTTCACTCCATCCCACAGCCCTTAAAAAAACCCTCAGCTGTCAGTGCCTCTTTGAATGTCACTGTCAAGGAATTAATGGTCACATCTGTCACTATCACTTTGCCAGAGGTCCGTGAGGTGGTACTTGACTCTGACCCCTTCTTACCAATGGAAACATCCCGCTTGGACACCACGACCAATTCGCACTCTGCCTTGATACAAGGGGTGGTAGAGCTATCTCTTGGTGCCAAACAGCTGTCCACCGTGTCTAGGGAAACGTGTGTGTCTGCCTCTCTCGCCGTGGTGGAAGCGCTCTGTGATTCGTCAGTCATCGCCACGTCCTGTGTTGCTTCTGATAGAGAGTCCCTCCCTAAGCTGTCAGGGTTTGTACTCAAATCGGGATCACCCAAAGTCCTGGCTGTGTCATTTAGCCCTGTCCCTGCCATGGGGGTCTTGCCTTCAACAGGCTCATCCCCTGGCCTGTGACACAATCCGCAGTCCTCCACTGCCTCGGTCACCATTGCCATGTCCTGCTCAGCTGAGGAACAGTAGCCATCTGAAAACTGCGGGCCTGAGAGAGATGGAAAAAGGAGGGATTAGGATGACGTCATGCACTACTGTTCCAATCGTGTGAGTAATGCTGTTAACTGTTAGCCAGCAATAGCCATGAAGTTGTTGAGTAAGATATCTGAGATGTTCTAAATATGAGGAATATTTTCAGTATTATAACGCTTAAATAACTAGTGTCTCAACAACATAACCTGGTGTCATGTCAGTGGAAACTAGAGACCTTGTACTTGTTGGTATTTATGCTTGTCTGCCATGTGACATATTTGTCCCCATTTCAGTGGCTTTATGCAATCAGACATAAATAAACCAGGCAGAGGCGAGGATACTCAGTCAGTTCAAATTCCTCAGCATATTGGCTCAACTGCTGCTGGGACACCAACATCATGCCAGCCAAACCTACCGCTGGGAATGTCCTTGTCCTGGTCTGCTTTGTTGTTGTTGTCTTGCAGTGTGATCTCTCTCTTGTCTGGGTATTCCATTGTGTGGTGGTCCTCCTCTTCCCTTCTGTGGTTCTCCTCTTCCATCGAGTCCTGCGTGTAGTGTGGGACCTTCTCTAGACGTGGAGGTCGTGGGTCCAGCATCAGGGCTCTGGTCGCCCCCTGTTTGCTGCGCCGCTTCTCCAGGCGGCGTAGGACACCGGCCCTGTCCCCTGGCCTGCACGGCCGGACCCCGTGCTCCAGCTCTGCTCCCATGGAGCGCGTGAGAGAGAGGCGGAGGCGAGGGGGCGGCTTATCAGGCACTTTGTGGGCACTGCGAAGGTCCATGGGGTACATGTTCTGCATAAAAAAAACAGCATGCCACATGTAGGTCTCATTAAACCTGACAGGAAGTTTTTAGTCTGCTACAATGGCACAGTTGTCAGCCGTGAAATACTATTGTTTATGCCAAGAAATGTGTGAAAAGGAAAATCATAGATACACTTCAAAGCAAGGCTTTGAACCGGTTCATGGAACGAAAATGAAAACGAAAACCAGAAACTTTTGCCATTTAGCTAGAAACAAAAACGTAACCAGAAACTTTGATGTTTTTATGTTCCGGAACAGAAACCGGTTAATACCGGTTCTTTTTTTGTTCCTGGGAAGATTTGTGTCTTCAATGAAATGGTGATGGTCACCTCCTGTCATTCAATGAATGCATGGAGAGTGCAGACAGACAGAGGTTGCCACTAGCAGGCAATCAAAAGGCCTATGAAGTCTCCAAATCTCAATGATTCATTTCACCTGTTTTCTCTTTTTACCTGTAGCAATCTGTCATAGACCTAACAAACTGCACAGGTTAGCTTAGTCATAGGCAGTATACATTGAAATGTCTTGTATATTTAGCTGTTTGTTTCCATGGAGATTCTATTTTTTGTTATTTGTGCAACTCTAGTTGATTCCTTATAATTTCATACTGATGTGGATTAAACACTTGTGTTCTACCACAAATGAGAACATAGAAAGGACGTGCTAGGCCAGGGGATACAGCCAAGCCAGTACTAACAATAGCCAATGTGTTTGAGAGCCATGTAAATTAAAATGGGTATGGCATGCTAGAAGCAATTTCTAACAAGCAGTGGAACAATATTGTGTAATTGAACTTTCACTTACAGAACTACTGAGTGTGTGTGTATGTGTGTGTTTCTGTGTGTTTCTGGTGAAAGACCAATCTGGGCTTTCTGGGGGTGGCTGACCTAGTGCCTCAATGCAGATTCTTGTCAGAATACCCCTGTACTGTCACACCATCCATTGCTTCAGCATGTTCTGCCTACTGTCCCTGTTGTGAATTAGTGAGGTTCTAGGAGTGTAGGATGCTGGTGAGGGGCAGACTGAACCTAATCATATTCATGGTGTGGCAGCCCCACGTACCCTCAGGACTAGCCTGCGTGGTCGGAGGCCCTTTCTCCTATAGGCCAAGGCTCTGTCCTTCTCCTCTCTGGGGAAAAGCACACTGGAAGATTAGAGTGTGTCAAGAACATCTTACATCATCGCTACTATCATCTCTGAATTGTTTTTTTGTCTCTTTCAGAGTTACTCACTTTTCCTCGTACTCCAGAACCAGGCGCGGGTCCAGTATGTGGTCCTCGGGTTCCCATGTGCTGTACCTGCTCAACAGGCCCAAACGCAGACCTCAGCATGAGTACTTACCCAACTGCCTACACACTCTCATCATACAATCGACACAATACACTTTGACGCCTGAAAAGGCATTGAGCAGTGTTCCCTAACGGTACCGTTGTGACTCATCCGATGAGTCAACTGGTGTATGAAGTCTGCTTTGTGATTGGACAACACGTTCTGTAACTAAGAGCCTAGGTGACATCAGTCAGCCTTAGCAGCGCTATGCCAGGAACATGCACTCACTGATATTGACGGGGCTATCAGTATTTTTTGCAAACAGTCCCTGTTGATATAAAATGCCTGTATGGGCAAATAATGGTTGTGATTAAATGATTTGGAGGGTATAGTACAAGGATCTTTCATAAAGATGTATCAGTGAATAAGAAACCATTTCATTTTCTTGCTGTTCTTATGTCTACCTAGCCACGTGATTTAAGTGAATTTATATTTGAAAAATGTGAAATGTGAAACGGTGTGTTCTAGGGTGTAATGCTTACTTTTGAGGCCAGCCTTGCCACTTCAGTAGATATTCCACGTTTCCCTAGGAGAGAAACAGACATATTACATTATAGGCGGTCATTCACAGTTAACGTGGTCATGCACAATATCACTCATAGTTAACACGCTTTGCAGAAGAGATGTCTACCCCTTTAAACTGCCAACAGGGGGCGGGGGTCTTAGGGGGTGTGTATTTAGAAATGGATATTATAGAAGGTGACGTCAACGTCGTGATCGCCACTGTAGTGGTGACGTGTGCACATATGGGTTCGCTCGCGAGTTCAATAAAAAGGAGTTTCTAGAACATTTTAGGATGGGAATAGGTGGGGCCATGGTAACATGTAAACATCTCGAATTGCGCAACGCGTTTCACTGAGAAACCACGGTGCCCCCCACCCTCCCCTCTACGCACACACCCCCGCAGAGATTCGAGCCTACAGTCAAAAGAAAATTACGTGCACATGAAATAGTGATAATACATCTGAAGACTAACCTACGTTATCACTCAATTATTATTATTATTAAACTCTAGTCATTTAGATTTTTTTAAAAGAGTTATTGCAGTAAGCTACCTTACCTATTCGCAGACAACAAACCCTGCCCTTTTGATTTTTGCATCGCAATGTCATTATTTTCATTTCATACAACAATCTCATTGATCTAACCTTGTGTTTGATCAAGTCGGGCAGAACATTAGGCCGTTGCTTCACGAGGACTGCCCATATCCGAATATTCCTTTTAGTTCCTCAGTACAAGTAAATAAACTGCGTAGCCACCAAACATTGGCTGAGCGAAGAGAAGGCGCAGCTATACCCCGACAACCCATACGTTCAGCGATAGCAACGACACACGCGTTAACGCACACACCCCCTGGCCTACAAACGCTGCAGCTCCGGTCAAGAGTGTTACAAAACACATAATTCCACTGTACACATATGCTAAGTTCATAGCACACGGTACCTTTGAGTTCGTTAGTTGGTGAAAAGTATCAAGTTCAAGTTGCTCTGAGTGACAGCTAGCATGACCCAAAAACACGCAAGGAGGGATGACAAAATATCAATGCGTAAACTTGGAATCTCATTTGGCACATTGATGTGCAACTCTATAGATGGGGTTTTAATTAGTGATGTCGAAAGGCTAAACAACCGAGAACAAACATCACATTTATATGTGTGAAATAAATAGGTAATCTTACCTTTCTAACTCTCTTTTTAGTGATAGATTCAACAGCAAACACTTGTTCGCCAAGTGATGACAGCTCCATCGCCACTATCTTGAGCTTCCCGCACGCTATAGGAAGGACGCAAGTAGGCTAGTACGCACTCTCTGTTCCTTCCTACAAAATGTGTAGCCTAAATGGTGAAAGTCGTGCAACCCTTTTCGAAATAAGCCAGGTTTGGTCCTCTTGATAGCTTTTTTCCCTGAACTGAACGACCTGTCTATGTTTCCAGTGTTCTCTAGATGTTCCGACCTATTCTCGCCTCTGTTTGGGAGTTTTCAAATCTGCGACACATCTCCACTGCCTGGCGCGTGCTTGCCAAGGATAGTGCACGGCACGTTCTGATCGCGCGCTCTATGTCCCCCTCTATTTGTCGAGCCCTGGCGGCCGCACGAGTCCGCGCAAGGAGAAGTATCCAAGTATGCAAGCGAAGTCACGGTCATTTTACCTAGTCTAGCCTACATTTTCCCTATTGTGCACTATCATTATTTAAAGTAGTAAGCACACAAATCACAGTAGTCTAGATTAATTTCCAAAATATATTGTTGTTATAATACCTATTGATATTTATTTGAATATTTTCTAAAAACTTCGAAAAGTGTCATTAGCCTACAGCATTTGTGTGGGTTGTGTGTGGTAGAGAGATAAAGATGCTTAAACACATAGGCCTAAGCCTATTTGTTACCTACGTTCACATAATTTATAGCAATATCTGCCATTTCCTGTAGTTTTATGAAATAGCCTAGGCCCTATCTGAAAGACAGGTCTTGATTCAGTGTGTTATTATGCGTTATTTACCAAAATAACCAAATGCACTGTACAATATCAACAGTGGCAACTGTTTTCAGTAAAATCAACACACTTCAAAATTAACTGGAAGAACAGCCCTTTCCAGCGCGCGTGATCCCATTTACGGGAATGTGGAATGACTCATCACGGCAGTTCAATCCCCCCTTTCCGTGGGGGTCCTGGAAATAATAATATTTCTTTTTATGACGGGGCCATAAGGCAATGCTGTTTTCTTCTGCGCTTATGGATGTCTACTTGGCTTTTACACTCACAACCAATTGAAGATTGCCCATGAACCTTATCACGAGCTGAGTTTTTCCTATTCCCGGAAATTAGCCTATAGACCGGACCCACACTAGGCTATTCGTTACCATCTAAAACACTATAGCCTACATTATGAAATGTTGGAGTTTTAAACAAATGTACAGATCAACAAAGAGTTGGTTAAGTTTTCTTTGTTGTATTTCATATGTAGCCTACAAGAATAAGAATAAGCAAAAGTAGGCCTATCAGGGGTCTTCAACCTTTTTACCCATCTGATAGCCTAGCTACATTGACAACATGAACGTGGCCTTATGAACATAGAATTCACATAGCTGAAATCCGCCGAACACAGCTATGACTGCTACCTGGAAGGTCACATGAAAAGTCGCTGTGACCTTTGGTGAGGTGGGGATTTATGTAACATCTTTCACTGAGTGGCATGCCTCACACCATAGATTAGACAAACTCACTTGTCATTTACAAAAAAAAAAACATGTTTCCCATTCCTCATGAACATAGAAAATATTTTTAGACTAAACTTTTGATTTTTGTTAACCTGGTTAGGCTACTGTCCATAGTCTGCTGTGTGCTTTGTAGCCTGGCAACATCACCTTATGCCATCACTGACACTACCAGGGAGCTGCATCATTGTTTAATTGGTAATTTTGTATCAGAAGGATGCATGGTTTCTTTGAATTTGATTTGATAGGAATTTTAACAGGTTTACCATGCGACTGTATCAGATGTATGAACATGTTCTTTGAACATTTTGGAGAGCTACTCACAAACAACTGGGGAACTACTGGTAGCTGGTGAGTGTTGGAGACCCCTGGCCTAAACTAAAACAGACCGAGCCCCCCAAAAAATTTAAGCCTTTGGCAGCCTTGTGTACATTTGGTCAATTGAAAGTCACAGAACTGACTGGATAACTCGTGTAAAGATGCATTTTTCTGTGTTTTTAAGAAACCATGTATCCCTAACTTTGCAATGATATTCCAAGACTCCATAGACACTCCGAAGAGGACTAATAATAACTAATCTCAAGGGACTTCCGGATGGCTGTCCCAAGCCAACCATGAGCAGCTGCTTCAGAAATGAAAGCTATAAATCCCAAAATCTATTGAATTTCAAATTCAAGGAAAACAAAACCATTGTATTTCCTAGAAGCCACCCTCCTACCTGATCCACCTTTATAGTGTATGGATATATACATATATATATATATATAGAGTATTGAATTTTGTATTTTCCAGTAGACAAATACAAATATCGGCTCTGTAATCAGTGTACAACCTGCAATCAGTCTACAGACCAGATGAATGGCGTGATGTATTACAACCAGTAGTCAATCCATTAGGACTGCTTTTTCTCCCAGGTACCAACGCTGATATTACGATTAGATCCAATTTAATAACGCATGGTTTGTAAACTCACAGGCTATGTGTGCACTACCTGTGTTATAAACGGACCTTCCAAGGTCAGAAGGCTTGTGAATGCCATATTCCACACAATAGGCACAGTTGCATACTCTGCTTGGAACTGGATTGGTCCTGATGTGTGGCATTTACAGTACCGAATTGAAACCATCAGTGACATGCTACACAAACATTACAAGCACTATGGCCAGTAGAACACAGTCTGCCATGTAGGGAATGTGGGGATCACACATTCGTTACAGGCGTTTGGGTGGTCATATCCATAGCTCTTCAGTCCACCCACGCTCACCAGGACAAGAGCAATGTCAGGATGTTAGTTATTGTTATTCAGCTCTTTTCACACAGTCATCCTTGCCAATCTGACCTCTAAGCAACATGATCTTGGCACCTGTGCATCCCTCTGTAACTGGACAGTTTCCTGAACATAGGCTCCAGTCCTGTCAGGTTGAACAAGCTCACCTCCTCCACTCTGACTCTGAACACCAGCATGCTACAGGGCTGTGTGCTTAGCCCACTGTTTTACTCCCTTTTCATCCATGAGTGTCCCTGTGCACAGCACTAACTCCCTCATCAAATTCACTGGTGCACCACTGTGGTTGGCCTGATCACTTACAGCAATGAGTTAGTCTATGGAAGTATGGAAGAGGTCCTACACTTGGCAGCACTATGTGCATACGATAACCTTCATCTCAACACCACAAAAGCTAAAGAGCTAATTGTGGATTATTTGAGGGCAGAAAGTGGCAGACATACACCCATTCACATAATGGGGCTGAGGTAGAGTGAGCCCCCAGCTTTAAATTCCTCGCAAATCCATATCCCTGAGGATCTCTCTGGGTCTCACAACATTATATCCCTGAGGATCTCTCTGGGCCTCGCAACACCATATCCCTGAGGATCTCTCTGGGTCTCGCAACACCATCCTGAGGATCTCTCTGGGTCTCGCAACACCATATCCCTGAGGATCTCTGTTACGTGCTACGTCCACTGCTACGTCACCCATTCATGCATTACTCTCGACCAATAACCTGTATTTACCTGTCTTATAATGACTTGTCTAACATTCCTGCCACTCTGCATTTGGTGCTATCATTTCAAAGTCCCCTCCTTCCTCCACCACCACCAGTTTGGTCCCCATTCATTGTCCAGGGGGCAGGCTCTCATCAAGCAGGATCTGCTGAGTCAAGCTGAAACCCGGACCAATGACAGGTCCTACGCCTAAAATTCAAATGTGAATTAAACCTTTAAATCATATTCCTACTCTATGAGAAAAATTATAACAACTGGGAGAAATGACAACAAGTGATACAAACCAGTCTAAGTAAGAGTAACGCCTCCTTGTGACTTTCAGTCCCTTTAAACAATGAAGAGCCTTCGTAGGAATATTGTTTTGCGGATGGAAGAGAGAGGCGACTTTCAGAATTGAAACTGAATGTTCAAAGTGAAACGAAATCTGGACATAGTCAGCCAGTGAAATACGGATGAAAAGTGAGTGAAGTGCCAGCTTCACAGATCTGACTCATCTTGGCTTCCTCTCGTCAGCACCTCAGCCTCAGTCGAGTTCCAGTTCCAGTGTGTAGCAAGAGCGCATGCCTGGAGTGACTGAGTGACTGCCCAGAAACAGTCTGTCAACATTTCTAATTAGTTTAACCGCATTTTGGCTGCGCAGTGGCATTTTATGAAGAAAGATTCAAGGTAATTATCTGGAAATGTTGATAATTTGTGTGAAACATCTATGTTCATTGAGATGATTGTTATTTATTGTGATGGTCTTGGTTGCATATGTAATGGTTGATTATAAAGAATGCTTCAATTTGCAATGTGTAGTGACAAATAGAGTGTGTGTGTGTGTTGGGGGGGGGGGGGGGGGCCTGGGGGGTGTTATAATGGCATAATAATGAGCGGACATTTATCTTATTCCTTTTCTTCCACAATTTAGTTTTTCTCTTCCATGGAGAAATCCTGCCATAGTTCCAGCCCCCTTGTTTTTCCATGGAGTGGTAAAAATTCATTCCTGGAAGCCGGCACCTTTTGCAATTTCACCCTTGAACAATGCTCTTGCTTCCGTTAGCAGGTTCCTCTTTCCATAAGTCTAGACTTTCTTTCATGAACACTGCACCACTCCAAACCTTGTATGTTATACCTTACAAAATACATCAAGTGCTCACAAAAATCTTAAACCCTTAAGTATTTTTCCAGGAAAGGCCAAGTTCATGTTTGATTTATGGTATGGTTTCAGGAAACATTTAGAACCTTCTCCAGATAAGGTAATATGATATTTGATTTTTGAACACACTGATGACCAGTTGAACAGCTGACTCAACTCATCACTTTAGCATGACCAGAAATCCCTGCAGTACAATGTATAAAAGGTAGGAGGCGGATGTGCATCTATATAGACCTGTGTAAACATATCAAAAACTATGCCATGCATGCCAAAATTGGTAGAAGAATGAGAGGATACACATCTAACCTGCCTGCCATTTAAAATTTCCAAAAGAGTATCAGTGTTTTTTACTTGAATGCAAATGTGGCATTGAAAACCACATTACAGAGACAAGAGGCGGAGAAGTGGTAGACTAACTATTAAACAGCGCTTACTAAAACAATGTTCAAAACAACCAAAAACAGCAAGAGAACTTAATCTAAAAAGAATTTGAGAAAACAAAAATAGTAACTGGCATGACATTGACACAACAATGTCATAAACAGGCATGCTCTGTCATCAATCAATCATGACTGCAATCCAATATAATAGTGTCATGATACTATTATTCCATATTATATACAAATTACTTTGAAGGGAATCTGTTAGGAACAAATGATTGAAAATTATTCAACATTTGAAGTCAATTATTTGTGATAAAAAACGAAAACAAAAGTCACCGATACAACAAGGAGCTTGCAGGCAGCAGCACAAATTTGGAGGGACAGATTAGAATACTGATGAAAAAATATATATTGATACAGTAACTGCCTCAAAGTGCAAAAATGATGGAGTAGGCATAGCCTACTGAGGTAAGACGGGGATGGACTATTAGGATGATGTCATGGTATGAGTCACGTTGATAGCGTAGCCGCTAAGTGTCAAAAGTGTAAAAAGAACTCCACCATTTTATAGCCATTGTATGACAAAGACACAAGATATAATCTAGTCAAAGCTACAGGAGCAAGGATGGCTGTCTTTTCAGTAGTAGGCCTATGCAACATTTACATTTAGTTAAGGTGTGTAGGTCAGACTTGAATTGGTTGTAAATAGCTCTTGGTTTCTGTGCAACTTTGTGCGCACCATAGATAGACTAATGGAATGGTGGTGTGCACGAACTTGATTTACACTGTTATTAACTTGTATACCACTAGATGGCGCTGTTGTAACTAATCTTACCACCCCTGGAAGAAGAAAGATACCACCAGACATCTCAATCTCAGTGGGCAAACCTAGCTGATCCGCTAACACTTAGCGTTATAACATTTACCCTTAGCTATCATTTTAACCGTTTTTGAATGCAACGAATGTCTTGTGATTCAGACTTCAGACAGTATATTCGTCCGTACCGATTTATTTTAGATTTAGGACATCACCAGCTGACTAACTAGATAGCTGCTAGCTATCCAGCTACCTGGCTGGCTAACTAGCTACTCAGCTGTCAACAAACATCAAGAAACGTGAACGTTTACGGGGAACTGATTTATTCAGAATAATGGACCAGCACAATACGACATACTCCGTCCAGCTTTACATATACGACCTGTCCAGGGGGATGGCTCGTCAGCTCAGCCCTATCATGTTGGGTAAGTCCAGCTCTTTTACATATTCTGGGCCTGGTCGAGACATGCAGCTAGCTAGCAGCATTACCGTTACCTCTGTGAACTGGAAGGCTCCAATGGAAAGCCTATTTTGACTAGCGGGATAGCATCATGGGTCAATGCCATATATATATATATATATATATAGTGATTCATGTTTGTAGATTTTTTTTTTTTTTTTTTGCTTGTTTTAACTGAATACCAGTCCAGTGCATGCAATGAATAGTCCACATAGAGATATATGGAGACTTTATTCTGTTAAACATACTTGTCCTTGTGTACATTGAGCTTTAGCTATAATGTTGCTGAAACGTTCATGCCAATAAAGCTTTTTTGAATTTAATTTAATTTAATTGAGGGAGGGAGAGAGAGAAAAGTGAGCGTTAGATGTCTTTCTTAGCCTTTGGCACAGTAATTAATGTAGGTCGTCTGTCTGCTGAATCTGGCATTGAATCAACACACACAGCTTTGACCTGACAAAGGCCTACAAAAAGATTGGCGAACCTAACTGAAGTTCATGATAGAGAGTTACTCATGACATTGGCTCTAAATATTTTTTTTCTCTTCATCACACAGGAAAACAGCTTGATGGAATCTGGTAATAACTTGTAAATAACCTAATTTAATAGCCTACATTTTTTTGTCCTTCTATGCATCATTTGTCTCACCTATCTTATTTAACTTTACTTAACTATGTAGTTGTAATGTATTTATCAAGAAGATCAAATCACTAATTTCTGCTTCCTCAACCCACAGGCACACTGCCATTGTGGTTTTTGGAGAAGAGTTTTTCTTTGGAGGTGTTGGCATCTCAAGCTGTGCACCGGTACAGTTTAACTGACACATCTACATTCTCCTAATGGTTCAAAAACACTGCAGCACTTTTAGATTTTACAGCACGTAATACCATTAATTGATATACTTTGTTAGTTATTATAATCGCCATAACCTTCATCCTTTTGTCTGCAGCAGATCATTGTTATTAGTGGACGCAGCCTTTTTAAATCTAAACTTCATATTAGGAATACTGTAGAAATAATATTCACTTGAATGATTCTGTACTAATTTATGTGTTATGTTGTATGTGTGTGTGTGTGTGTGTGTGTGTTTGTGTGTGTGTGTGTGTGTGTGTGTGTGTGTGTGTGTGTGTGTGTGTGTGTGTGTGTGTGTGTCAGGGTGGTACGATGTTGGGCCCTCCAGACTCTGTGGTGGAACTTGGAAACACAGAGGTGAATGAAGAGATCTTTATGGATTACCTCTCATCGCTCGGGGAGACCAGTTACAGGTGTGTGTGTGTGAGAGAAACAGAGTTTGTGTGTGTGTGTATATTGTTTTTTATATATTGTACTACTATATATACTATATATAAATATTATTATTATTATTATTATTATTATATTATAATATCAAATATTGTAAATATATTGTACTATAAATAAGACATTTTCAACCTTTCTGTCTGTCCGTCTCTGTCTGCAGAGGAGACCGGTACCGACTGTTTGAGCACAATTGTAACACCTTCACCAACGAGGTAGCCCAGTTTCTCACAGGCCGGAATATTCCGTCTTACATCACAGACCTTCCCTCGGAGGTGCTCTCAACGTAAGTCTCAGCCATAGAATTGTGGACAGTGTCCCTCTGCTACTCTCACAGTAACTGTATATGTACAGTGCTGTGCATAGGTTAGACACCCATTCTAAAGTTGACTTAAAAAGAGGAATAAAAAAATCATCTCTTGGAAATTGATCTTAAATAGATAGATAGATAGATAGATACTTTATTGATCCCCAAGGGGAAATTCAAGATCTTTATGCCTTATTAATTACAAAAATGAGGAAAAATCCAACCTTTAAGGACACCATTTTTTTTGTGAATGAATAATGTATCGTAAATAAATAAATGCTCTTCTTAAAATACAGGGGGCATACGTAAGCACACCCCTATGTCAAGGCCAAGGGAACTTTATCAGGATGCATAGTATCCTGGATCCATGAAATAACTGGCCTTTAAAAATAAAAAATCTGCCTGCCTCTATGGGAATTAACATAGGGGTGTGCTTACTTATGCCCCCTGTATCAAAATCAAAGCTTTCTATAACACTTGCACTATTGTCAGATTTTATGTTAGAATGCATCGCATGTGTACTGTATGTGAGTGACAATGCAAAGGTACAATTAGCTTTAATTCTCTCTGTCTTTTTCTCCATCTTTATTTCTGTGTACTGTATCTGTCTTCTCTCACTCTTCTCCCTCTCCCTCCGACGTTCTGTCTGTCTGCCTGTCTGCCTGCCTGCCTGCCTGTCTGTTTGTCTGTCTGCCTGCCTGCCTGTCTGCCTGTCTGTTCGTCTGTCTGCCTGCCTGCCTGTCTGTCTCCGATGCAGGCCTTTTGGCCAGGTGCTGCGGCCCATCCTGGACTCCATCCATATCGCTCCCCCAGGTGGCAATGTGATCAACGGCCATAACAACCACAGTTAGACCCCCCTGCCGACCACACTCTCAAGCAAGAGAATACACGACGCCCTTTTAGCTGACACGCACTATGTGGTGAAGGTCTGCTTTCTTCTGTATTATACCGAACACGATGGCTTTTGCTCCTTGTAGTTCATGTGTATTTATGATGCTTTGAGTATATGTATGTGTATATATATATATATATATATGAAGCTTTTCTGTTGTGCACAGATTTGCACATTTCTACCCTGGTCTGGAATCTCTGTCTTGGTTTTTGGCTTTTTTTTCCCCGAAAATTGTTCTCACTTTCCTCCCTTTTCTCAAAGTGTATCATTTCATACTGCTGAACTTTGAACCTTTATGTCAGATATGTGTATTTATTATCGGCTTGTCCCGTGGTGTATTTAGTCAACATTTCCTCTTCTCTCTTCTCCTCTCCGGTCTGTCACAATGGAGACATATATCCTGTACTGAGACATAGGCAGAGACTTTCACAGAATACAAGGGGGTCTATTGCTCTGACTCACAATGCTAAATCCAGAGTGAAACATCAAAAATACATTGTGTTTGACAGAGCAAAAGAGCACAGGAGAAAGCCCAGCCTCACTGGCTCAGTGTTGGTTTCCAAAATATTTGTTGCTGAATCATTCAGTTGATTTGCTCTGTTATTTTTACTCTACAATGCATCAAGAAATGTAACATTTCTGAAGCCAAGAGCCAACTCTCATTGCTTGTGTAGACTTAATCCAAATCAGCAATTCAAAAGCAAAATCAAGTTATGTTTATAGGAGAGGGCGTATGTGTGTGTGTGTGTGTGTGTGCGCGTGTGCGTGCGTGTGTGTGTGTGCATGTATGCATGGGTGAGCGTGTGCTTGTCTGTGCGCGTGTGTGAGCCTCTGCCTGTGTGTGTAAACTCATTTATTTAGTTCTAACCCCAGTTCTGTGCGGTGGAAAGGATCATCACTGTCTACCCACCAGAGAGAGTAATTGAGTATCTGACTAAGAGAAGGGTTCATCTCACCTTCACCCCAAGCTGTAGTTGCCCAGCTCTGTGCCGAGCGGAGGGCCTTAGATCTTCATGCCCCACCAGACGGTGTGAGTAATGTACACCTCGGTGCCTTCCCCCCCAGTCCACACCCCCAACCCCCCCTTTGGCACTCACACACGCTCACCAACCTGGAAGAGTTTGGCACTGTTACCCTAGCAACAGGCTTGAGAGGGAAGGAGGAGCACAAGAGGTGGGGTCAACCCCCCGCAAACACACACACACACACACACACACACACACACACACACACATGTACATACTCACATACTTACTCCCCCTTAACAAAAAAACCTCCAGAAGAGTGCTGTAGGGACCATTAACATGTTGTCATCAGGTATTTATTTTCCTGCTGGAGCTAGCTGTAGCTCAAGCATTGCTGTTTGAAGTTGTTGCTGCATCAGAAATATGTAAACAATGCTAATGAATATATGCCTCATATAAATAGTTCTAATGTACTTTATGTGTACATTTGTATTTGAAGGTAGACTTTTCATGAAGAGCTAAATCTTACGCAGCAATGTGTTTGCTTTTTTAATGTTGGGCTTTAATAAACGGCAAATCTGGAATTTACAACCAGTGCCATGTTGGGTAAACACTAACATTTACAAAGCTGGTGTTCATTCAGCTACTCATATCACCAGGAGACTTTTGAAGTTCTTAAGCCAATATGATGAAGGACGGAGAGGAGGAGGGAAGTGGAGTGAATGCTCGCCTGTTGTGCAGTCATACAACTGAGTACACTAGAATCCGGCTATGGACTCAACATAGCAATCATGAGGCCATGCATTAGGAGCCTGGCAGTACATCTTAGACTTTGTGGATAGTGTCACAGACTCACAGTGCCACATTTGATGTACACTGTGTGTGTGTGTGTGTGTGTTTGAGTGTGTGAGTGAGACAGGTGTTAATACCCTGGGATCTTTTTTGTAATATTTTCTTTTATCCCCATTAAACATGCTCTCTACCAGCTGTTAACTAATATGACCTAGAGCACATCAACCCTCATTATGTGAAATTATATGGTATGTTTATTCGGTTTTATTGAAAAGTTTATGATTTAAAATATTTCTTATGTTAAATATTTATTTATCTTATTTGTGTTATTTATATTGTGTAATAATGAATTTTTTTTTTCAGTTGCCATTCATTGTCATGTGTAGATGTATAATGTGAAGCCATCATCCATAAGTATTCTTACATGCACTACAGCCTTGAATAAATTGCTTATGTTCCAACCTACTTCTGCTTTAGTTTGAATAAAATATGCTCAGAACAATTCACCAGTGTTGCTTAAGTGTACTTATTTCAATACCATCTATCTGCAGTGTACAGACACAGGACGTTCTAGTGTTGCTAAATTGTAACTGGAACTGGGCATTTAATAATTTGTCAGTAGGAGGCATTTTACACAAAAGGGCACATTTTTTTGCTTGAATCACAGACTATGTTCCCCCCTAGAACAGACTTTTAGCTTAAGTTTTGAGAATATCTTGACAAAATTAAATAAGTGACATGGATATCACAGTATGTTTCAAGTTCACTTCACACACTCTACTATTCAGTGTCTCAGCTGAAACTGAGCAGTGGCTCAGCTGTGCTGTTTGTGTAGCAGCATAATACATCTAATTCTGTGCTGTATTATTACTGGCATGTTTCCATTCAATGGCCTGATGGATTGGTAAAATACATTAGCACAACAGTAGCACACTGGTAGGAGTTATCAATTAATAACATTACATTGATTTATGAAGTAGCACAATAGCCTAATCTTTTTTCTGCCTAAAGGTTCAAATCAAAGGACATTGGATATCAAGGCTAACTGTTTAAAGCACTGTGCCTGAACTTAGGTGAGGCCTGATATTTGAAAGTATGCAAGTCGCCTATATAATATCAGATCTTCGGAAATGTCTGATAGCCTAACTTCAGGCAGAGAAAGTTCCCTTGCTTTAAGCCCTGTAAAATACACTAGACATAAATATTTTCTCTGGTATGTTATTTCAAACAATGTTTCAGTAATGTAGGCTACTTATTTGGAAAAGGCAGTGTGAAAAATACAGCCCAAGTCCACACAGGATGTAGTAGCTAGGACTCACTGAGGTGAAGTATTGATGGGGTGAAGAAGACAGCAAGCAGATAGATAGATACTTTATTGATCCCCATGGGGAAATTCAAGGGTCTCAGTAGCATATACAGACATCACACACAACATGCACTTACAGCAGAAATGGTAAACATAAGTATAAGTATAAACATATAACTAAACTCCACTGTACAATAAAGACAGTAGAAGATAAGAAAGATAAGAAAACTAACAAAACTAAATACTAAAAACACTATATAAATTAAATTAAAAAAGTCCAATGTGCTTGAGGGTGATCAAGCATAAGATGCTTGTAGTGACAGGGCCGGGACTGGTAATGTGCTAAAGGGAGTGAGTGTCATGGTGAAGGTGCAAAAAGTAGTCCAACCATAGTCCTTTAGTTATGTGTGCATGGCAAGGTGCTCAGGAGAGTGAGTGTCATGGTGAAGGTGCAAAAAGTAGTCCAACATTAGTCCAACAGTGCAAGAGTAAGGTCTAGAGACCAGAATAAATAATATGGACAAATAGGAGAGTAAAGTATAATGTAGACAAGGTAGAGTAAAAACTATTTCAGTGCAAGAACAGGTTGAGGTAATAGGGTTATAGCCATTCATTCATTCAGTATTGTAGCAGAAGCCTGTCCGCAGCCATTGATCATGTGTGCTAATATAGCATGAAAAATATAGCAACGTGGTGTAGAGTGCAGATTTATTTACAGTGCAGGAAAAAGGAATGCTCCGACAAATAGCAAACAAAAAAGACTTGACAAAAAAGAAACAAAAACGAATTCAAAAATCAACAAACAAGTTTTCAAGTCAATAAAAGAGCAAAGTTCTCAATACTTAGGTTACACATGCAGCCTCATAGCAAGCTGCTGCATCCAAAATGCTTTCCTTCTCAAGACTCCTCTTCCTCAGACTCAAGACCCTAAAGGAGAAACCTGACTTTAAATTAAGCCAACCAATTATCTCTAATTGGTTGGTACCACTATCACAGGGTCTCTTTCCTGCACAAGTACAATTACACATTTAAACACATTGAAACATACATTAACATACATTTCACCATTGACAATAATGACAGTATAAAATTATAAATACATACTAATCACATCATTGGAACACAAAATAATAAATATACAATCTGCCACTTTCCCTTACCCAATCAGGGAACAAATTACGCAATTACAGGGTTCTATTGTTCCTTGGGGGAAAGATAGTTGTGCGGGACCAGAAAGTGAAGGCAAGCTATTCAGTGTTTGTTTGTGTTTGCATTGTAATAGTTAGCTAGTGCCTGTGTGCGTGTAAGTGTGTTTCCATGTTTGTGTGTGTAGGAGAAAAATAGTCAGTTTACATGTTGCGGAAAGGGTCAGGCAGATTAGTGAAAAGGAGGGGGCTACCTTTTCACAGGCAGTCTGAAAGTGTTGGATAGGATATCCATCTTACCAACCAACCCAGTCTCACGTCTGAACGTGTCACTGTCACGTTAATTAATCTATTGGGACGTGTTGTGTAACACGTTTCCTTGTTAAAAAACGTGTTGAGCAAAACGTAATTATCGTGTTACTATCACGTTGTATTTCGCTTTCAACGAGCCAACAGAACCACGTCATCTGTCAAAAAAGCCTGACCTCACAAAATGGGGAGAATGTTATTTGATGCTTTTGACGTGCAGTTTCACACTCTTAAGCCTGTTTTGAGTTGTGGATTAGAAGGAGCCACCTTCTGGCTAGCAGTTTGAGAAGCCTGAACCCCAGAATCCAGAAACAATAACCGAGCAGGGACGGAGAAAAAAGAAGAATCCAAATGGGAAATGAGGTGAGCCTTGCTACTGCCGCTAGCATGATTATTTTGCTAGCAATTGAGCAAAACATTTTAAAGTTGATTTAACATGAAATAGTAGCCTATGCATGGGCAATACTGTGAATTCAGAGTAGGCTTGCACAACTTATAATTTAGCTAACGTGCATGATGTAATGTTACATTAATCTGTAAAACAGCTGTTGTCTGTGTAAATTAGCGTAATATTGTTAGTGTGGGCTACAGCTAACAGCTGGGCCTATCAGCCAGGCATGTATAATCGATAATCATGATGAACGTGAATAGATTTCGTTGGGAAAACGCGCATTGTTATAGGCCACATATCAGGTATAAAACAATTGTATTCTGATACAGCAGTTCTCCAGATGTTAGATATTCACTTATATTATAATATAATATTGTATTTCTTTAACCTGATTAAGAGAGGGGTTTAATTCAATAGAGAATTGCAATGTGTGTAGTATTATATTAGATAATAATATAGATATTAGATTAGGCTAGATTTAGATTAGATTCAACTTTATTGTAATTTAAAAGAGTAGGCTACAGGTACAGAGCCAATGAAATGCAGTTGACATCCAACCAGAAGTGTAGTTAGATAAATAGGCAAGTTTTCCAGATGACATGTGTACAGAGACAGAAATAGCCTATACAGTGAATATGGAATGTGTGTCTAGCCTATAACAAAATAACAAAACAAATTGATAGTAATACATACAGTAATAATGATAATAGCAGTAATTACAGTAGGCCACTCGCACTGTTGTTGGTGACGTGTCTGTTTCCTATTGTTCCATGCCACTCTCCTACTGTCTCCTTTACTGTCCTGCGCCACTCGCCTACTATATTTTGCCTCTTGCCTACTGTCCAGCACCATTCGTCTACCGTCTCCTATGCTGACCCACGCCACTCACCTACTGTTTCCTAACTGTCCCATGCCACAAACTGTAACATTAAGCTGACACAATCTTGCTGCACGGTTACTTATCTGCATGCAATCACTATTGCCAGCTGTTATGAGTAAACATTATATTGGGACACCAATATATTTCTGATTCATGGGCAGTGTATTTGCTACTGAAGAAAAGGAGAACACATAGTAATTGTTCTTGGATGGGTATTTAGAGTAAGGTTTCTATTGATCTTTTTCAGATAAGGCCTCTTCATTTTCAACTGTGAAGGATCTACATGGACTTGGTCTGGATAGCCTTTCCTGTTTTGATGAGCCAGTCGGTATGTATTAGACATTCTTTAGGATAAAAGGATAAAAGGAGCCATATGTTATCAAAAATTCTACACCCATATGTAGAAAAGCTTTGTTGCTGTTTGTTATTGTTGTTGTTGAAAACTACGTTGAATGCAAAGAGATACATATGTCCCTTGAGAGGAGAGGGATGAGTGTGGATGGTTGAATTGTCCAACAGGCATAAAAATCTGATTGTGTATGATTGTGTTTGTGTCTGTATATGATTTTTTTGTACTTGTTGCATTTTAAGCATGCTTATATACTTTACGCCATGGTGGTCTAAATTGTCTTTATTGCCACTTGCAGGGTCTAGAGGAAAAACCCTATATGAGCCCCAGGGTGAGTAGTGTATAATTACTTTATCCCAAGCTTGATTTTCGTAGAAAGGTGTTCAAACCAAAGTCAAACCAAAATCTTCTAAAATAATAGATAGATAGATAGATAGATAGATTTATTATTTGTCCTTTCGGAAAATTGTTCTGCGCCATACAGTAGACAGTTAGACAAGACTGAATACAAGACGGAATATAGACCAGAATTTCCCTCACCCCAACCGCCCCCACCCTACCACACCCCCACACATACACAACATCTGGGGCCGTATTCACAAAGAATTTTAAGGCTAAAAGTAGCTCCTAAGTGGCGAATTTAGGAGCAACTCCTAAAAATAATGGGCGTGTCACTCCTAACTTTAGGACTCCTAATTTTTTTCACTAAAAGTAATTCACAAAGCATTTTAGACCTAAAAGTAGCACCTAAGTCTGGGACAGCTTAAAAGTAGTCAAGAGGACTCCTAACTCACTAAGACCTATTCACAAACAGCTTTTTGTGGCATTTCACGTTGCGATGTTTTGAAATGCGTCGCCTATGCGGCAACAGGAGCTTCCAATCGCGAGGGAACAATTTTGCATTCATAAAAGGGATGCAATAACGCCACCAACAACAACCAAAACTACTCATTGTTAACATGTAAATTAAATGTAACGTTTCATTGTGAATCAAATTAAAATGGTCTCTTCTTTGCAAACGTAGGCATATGTGACATTCAATAATGTTGCAAAAGATACTGCATCAGTCCGTATGTTTCATTAGGCTACTACTGTAGGCTATTTGTTTTGCCTTACTCTTTATTCATTTAGGCTAGGCCTTTTTATTCAATTATTCATCATCTTCCGTCCTTCGAGCTACTTGTGTAGCGCACGCATTCTCAGACCTGTCACCTGTCACTCATCATCGTAAGGGAGGTGTTTGGAATCATTCCCGCGTTACAATCATCAGCCAATCAAGGTGGTCACTTCAGTCAAGCTCGTGCATGAGTAATGACGTCATCCATAGCAACGAAGACTCACTCTTAGTTTAGGAGTTGCCATTTTTCCTTACTAAGAGTAGGTCTGAAAGGCTTTGTGAATAACTTTTAAGAGAAAACTCCTAGCTAAAATCTTTTAGTGCGATTTAGGAGTACTCCTAGTGGTAAGATAAAAGGCTTTGTGAATACGGCCTCAGGACAGAAGGCATAGACTCCACTACACATGTATAGAATGATAAAGTGCAGTTGTGCATACTGTGATAGTCCAGCTGGAAAAAAAGTGCATGGTCCTGCAGGTAACGTCTTGTTCAACAATGTAATGCTAGTTGGAATGAATTACCTACTGGCTCAATTTGTTTGGAAAGAAGGTAGCCTGAACTTCCCTGATGGCAACACCTCATATGCCTGGTGTATGGGATGTGACATATCTCTATTAATTGCATGACCTTTCTTCAACACCCTTCTTTCACAGGTCGTAGCAATACTGTCTAGTTTTTTCCCCTCAACATTGCTGGCCATGTTAACTATCTTGTTTTTTTTTGTCACTGACAAAGAGAAATACCAGGTAACACAACAAAAAAGTAGCATGCTCTCCACGTTATGGTTAAATTATCGGAATGAGTGCGATGGTGATGCAATCCTGCTTTTCAATTAGTTGAGATGGTGTTTGACATTAAATTATAAGCAGGTCAGTTTCACATAATAAGCTATTTGTTTCTTTGGGTCTGGGTAATTCATGTGACAAAAAATTCTGTTATAGGCTTCTACCGTTTTTCTGAAAAACAAAGCAGTACAACAACATTTCTATCTCCAAAATAATGCATTGTACGCATGTGTGTACTACGTAGTGCATGCAGCTTTTAATGTCCAAAGTAGCCTATACTGATTTTCCTGCATAAGAACTACAAATACTCCTCCAAAACTACAGTCTTGACACTTGAAGTTGTGGAGTTATATTTTAGTAGCCTATTCTATAATAGAATAAATACCCACATCAGTTTTACCCTTGTCTCACCTGTATACAACATATGTCTATGAATTGCAGTAGTGATCAAATGAAAAAGGAAAGAAAGGTGTCCTGATGTGTTGTTTAGGGATGGTCCTGCAATGTTTTCTCGACATATTTTTATGTCTTTTTTTTCTCCCCTCTACTTATGTTTTCACAGATCCTTGCTCCTATCCTGATGTATGGGTTGCACTTCATTATATGACTCTAACAGAACACTCACAGAAAGGAGAGTGGTGTCAAACTACAAGACAGCCAGCATGTAAGCAAGGCCTTGTTTGTCCTTGTTTGGCTACTCATTTGTCTACTTCCTGAAGAGGCTGAAGCATGATGGCCTTGACACCTCAGTCCTTGCTTCCATTAACAGCTGTGTTATGGAGTGCATCCTCACATCATGGTCTACTGCAGCGGTGGATACAGAGGACAATTGGCAGGTATTTTACGTCACTTTTACATTACTTTTACTGTGATTTTGCTAGATATGGTTGTCGCTGTGCTGAATATAGGCCCATATTGTAGATCGAGAAACCGACTGTACAACTGATACATCTTGGGCTATACTATTAAGGGACAGCTGAATTGACCACCTAAACCATATATTTTCTGAAAGCAAATAGCCTCTAGAAGTCAATTAATATACATTAAGACATGTCCCACCTTCCTACTGACTTTGGTGCATCATAAGGCGTACATAGGCCCATATTGTAGATCGAGAAACGCATTGTACAGCGGATACATCTTGGGCTATACCATTAAAGGACAGCTGAATTGACCACCTAAACCATATATTTTCTGAAAGCCTATAGCCTCTAGATGTCAATTAATATACATTAAGACATGCTCCACCTTCTTACTGACTTTGGTGCATCATAAGGCGTACATAGGCCCATATTGTAGATCGAGAAACGCATTGTACAGCTGATACATTTTGGGCTATACCATTAAGGGACAGCTGAATTGACCACCTAAACCATATATTTTCTGAAAGCAAATAGCCTCTAGGTGTCAATTAATATACATTAAGACATGTCCCACCTTCCTACTGACTTTGGTGCATCATAAGGCGTACATAGGCCCATATTGTAGATCGAGAAATGCATTGTACAGCTGATACATCTTGGGCTGTACTATTAAGGGACAGCTTAGTTGACCACCTAAAGCATATATTTTCTGAAAGCCTATAGCCTCTAGATGTCAATTAATATATATTAAGACATGTCCCACCTTCCTACTGACTTTGACATATCATAAGGTGTACATAGGCCCATATTGTAGATCGAGAAACGCATTATACAGCGGATACATCTCGGGCTATACTATTAAGGGACAGCTGAATTGACCACCTTAATCATATATTTTCTGAAAGCCTATAGCCTCTAGATGTCAATTAATATACATTAAGACATGTCCCACCTTCCTACTGACTTTGGTGCATCATAAGGCGTTTGCAGGAAGGTGGACCATGTGCTAATGTATTATGTTAACTCACATGTATAAGTGACAAGCTTTAAGAAAATATATGGTTTGCATGGCTGAAACTGCTTTGCCTTTATGTTGGAGCTCAAAACCTATCATATACCCCATTCATTTGCCAATATACAAAATAGTGCCATGTATTCATTTATGTCCTCCAACGTTTGCAGGAAGGTGGGCCATGTGCTAGTGTATTAAGGGACAGCTGAATTGACCACCTAAACCACATATTTTGTGAAAACCCATAGCCTCTAGATGTCAATTAATATTAATTAAGACATTTCCCACCTTCCTACTTACTCTGGCATATCATAAAGCATACATAGGCCCATATTGTAGATTGAGAAACAAATTGTTCAGTTAATACAATTTGGCGTACACTATTAAGGGACAGCTGATTCAACCACCTAAACCATACTAGGACTTGGTCCACCCTCTTTAAATACTTTTGCGCACTATATTAAAGGCATAGACCTGCATTTTATAAGTGGACTTTATAGTCATCAGTATGTTTGAACATGTCAAGAGAAACACTGAGATTGTAGTTTCTTTCTTTGTACACTTGTTTTATCTCTATTTCTAATTTCCAGGTTGTCAGCTGTTATCAGGCTCATCACCAAAGCAGAAAGACATGCCAGGAAGGAGCAAGGCACAGGCCAGGAAGGAGCAAGGCAAAGCCCGGGGATTTTTCTGCAGTTGTTGCTGCCCGTTATAGAAGGACTGCTCCTGAGAATAGATGGGTGTCTACATCGTTTTGCAAAATGGGTCTTCTACACATGATGTTTGTCAAGCACTGCTCATTGACTGGACAGGTGTCCTCTGTATTGTGACCATTGGTCATAGGCGCCACATGACTGTCTCAAAGTCCTCTACATCATTCCGGTGACGGGACTTCTGGCCTAGTCTGACAGGATGGGTCTTGTGTTACTGTAACCAGACGGCTCAACAATGCATCATTCTCGTCCATGCCCTCATCGCCTCAAGACTGGAGTACTGCAACAGCATTCTCTATGGTCTTGAAAAATATTATTGTCTTTATTATTATTATTATTATTATTATTATTTACAGGTCTCTCTGCACCCGAACCAGCAGGTTCAGAGGAAGCTTCTTTTCTGTGGCTGTCACCCGACTGGACTGTAGCTCTGTATCCCGGTGACAACCAATCAACTAAGCCCCCAAATACCCTATTCCAACCATAGTGTTATTTACTTACAAATGCACATACTGTAATTACAATTATACATAACCATATTCTACTTCTCTTCATGCTATCCATCCTGAACATACACTTCTTACTACTCTTATAATGTTACTGTTTCTGCACTACAATGGTACTGTTACCACACTGCACATATCTGTCTATATGGTTCATACTGAATATCCATATTTATTCTGTTTTTCTCATATGTTCTGTTAATACACTGCCCATATTTATATCTAATTTATATTACTCTAAACCACTTTCTGTAAACCAACTGCATATTACTGTCTACACGACACTATACAGTATTTCTTGTCCTGCCTATGCACCATCTGTCTATACTTTGTATATCACATTGCACTTTTGCTTTGTACAGGGTTCCCACGGGTCATAGAATTTCTGGAATATCATGGAATTTTAGAAAGTCTATTCCAGACATGGAAAGTCAGGGAATTTTTATCATTTTGGGGGCAAGGTCATGGAATATCAGGGAATTTTGTCGTAGTGGTTTATGATGTACTAGCCAAAATGCATATTTCCACACAGTATTGGTGTATATCTGGTTATTAGCTTTACAGCTTGCTTGAGTAGCCCAACTGCCAATGCCTATTTATTCATCTCTCGCTCTAAAAAAGTAAAAGACTCTTGATGCGGGTGCTCTGAAATCATTGGTCGGTATATTGTAAGTCATGGAAATTCAGGTGTTTTGTCAGGGAAAAGTCATAGAATTTTACATTTGACTTAGAGTGGGAACTCTGTACTTTTACTCTGCACAATGACAATAAAGGTGAATCTGATCAAATGTAAATTATTATTTAGTGCCTGTAGTGCTGCTTTGTATTAGCATACCTTTGCTGTTTGTTTTATGTGTATTGGACAACCCCCTGTTTAAAGCAATCACAAACTTACAGATTTTGATTGATCTTGATACACAGATGTGTGTTGTGCTGAAATAAACCCAATTTCACTTATCTTAGGTGCTGTGAGACTTTTGATGCACAAGAAATCTTAAGAAATGGCCGTTCAGAGAGCATTGTTTTGACAGATGTTGACCAACAAAGTTCTTAAATCATACACAAATCATTAAAACATCCATATTTTGATTGAATATGATGCACAGAAGTGTGTTGTGCTGAAATAAACCCAATTTCACTTATCTTAGGTGCGGTGGGAATTTTGATGCACAAGAAATCTTTAGAAATGGCCGTTCAGAGAGCATTTTTTGACAGATGTTGACCAACAAAAGTTATTAAATCATACACAAACCATTAAAACATCCATATTTTGATTGAATATGATGCACAGAAGTGTGTTGTGCTGAAATAAACCCAATTTCACTTATCTTAGGTGCGGTGGGAATTTTGATGCACAAGAAATCTTTAGAAATGGCCGTTCAGAGAGCATTTTTTGACAGATGTTGACCAACAAAAGTTATTAAATCATACACAAACCCTTAAAACATCCATATTTTGATTGAATATGATACACAGAGGTGTGCTGTGCTGAAATAAACCCAATTTCACTTATCTTAGGTGCTGTGGGACTTTTGATGCACAAGAAATCTTAAGAAATGGCTGTTCAGAGAGCATTGTTTTGACCAACAAAAGTTCTTAAATCATACACAAACCATTAAAACATCCATATTTTGATTGAATATGATACACAGAGGTGTGCTGTGCTGAAATAAACCCAATTTAACTTATCTTAGGTGCTGTGGGAATTTTGATGCACAAGAAATCTTCAGAAATGGCCGTTCAGAGAGCATTTTTTGACAGATGTTGACCAACAAAAGTTCTTAAATCATACACAAACCATTAAAACATCCATATTTTTATTGAATATGATACACAGAGGTGTGCTGTGCTGAAATAAACCCAATTTCACTTATCTTAGGTGTTGTGGGACTTTTGATGCACAAGAAATCTTCAGAAATAACTGTTTAGAGAGCATATTTGACAGATATTGACCAACAAAAGTTCTTAAATCATAAACAAACCATTAAAACATCCATATTTTGATTGAATATGATACACAGATGTGTGCTGCGCTGAAATAACCCCAATTTCACTGATCTTACCTGCCATGGCAAGTTTGATGCACCGGGCATACTCAGAAACTACAATTGAGACACCCATATGGCCAGACAGGCCTAGGTAAGTGTCACACCCATTATTTCATGAAATGTCAACATGTGGCACATATTTTGATACAGGGAATGATAACAAACGTGTTTGTCAAATTTGAGACCTCTAGCTGCTTGTATGTTGTCAGGAGGCGGAGCCAAAGATTGGAAAATGTAGATTTCTAGGGGGCGCTATAGAGTCTATGAATGTGTGAGGTGTGATTTTACATATCTCGTATATTTTATGTCATAGATAGATGTCACATGCCAAATGTAGTCTGTTTATGAGGTATGCAAGTTAGAAATGCTAACCCTAGGTTTAAAAGGCCATAATTTTCATAGGTCAGACAGGCCTTGATAGGATTACACCAGTTAATTCAAGATAGTACCAACATGTGGCACATATTTTGATACAGGTAATGATAACAAACTTGTTTGTCAAATTTGAGACCTCCAGCTGCTTGTATGTTGTCAGGAGGCGGAGCCAAAGATTGGAAAATGTAGATTTCTAGGGGGCGCTATAGAGTCTATGAATGTGTGAGGTGTGATTTTACATATCTCGTATATTTTATGTCATAGATAGATGTCACATGCCAAATTTAGTCTGTTTATGAGGTATGCAAGTTAGAAATGCTAACCCTAGGTTTAGATGGCCATAATTTGCATAGGTCAGACAGGCCTAGATAGGATTACACCAGTTAATTCAAGATAGTACCAACATATGGCACATATTTTGATATACGGGATGATAACAAACTAGTTTGTCAAATTTAGGACATCTAATGACTTGTGTGTTGCCAGGAGGCGGAGCCAAATATAGGAAATATTGGATTTCTAGGGGGTGCTATAGAGTCTGTGAATATGTGAGATGCGATTTAACTACACACTCAAATATAGCTGCTTGTGTGTTGTCAGGAGGCGGAGCCAAAGATTGAAAAAAAAAAGGATTTGTAGGGGGTGCTACAGAGTCTGAATATGTGAGGGTTGAGTCCATTTCACTATATTTTGTGTCATCCAAGGATGTTACATGTCAAATTTAATCAGTCATATTCTAGTTAGAAATGCGAAACCAATGTGTACATGTCCATAAATTGCAAAGGTCAGACAGGTCAGATAAACTTACACCAGTAATTTTCAACTAATAACATGTAGCACAAATTGATATAAAGGGCATAGAAATTGGCAACTGGTTTGCCGTATTTGAGACCAGTAGCTGAGTTTGTATTGCTGTAGCTTCCTGGATGTGTGAGGTCATTTCACTTTGAGGTTTCTGAATGTGTGAGGTAATTTCACTCCGATCCCATATTTACTAACCCTAGGTTAATAGGTCATAGGTTAGACAGGCCTTTGTAGGGTCACACCAATTACTTCACAACATTAGCACATATAATGCATGGGATGAAAACAGACTTATCTGAGGTTAATTTAAGCCTTGACCTTGCTGATGAAAACCAGAGTGCAGTCAATCAGTGGTCCAAACATATAGAACCAGTACAAGTGAAAGACAATTCAAGTAATTATTTACATGGAGAGTCCTTTACTATCAAAGATGCTTTAATGTACATTGATACATGAAGGGGATATTGAAGTACTCCCAAAGTCCCAAAGAAGGATGACAATACAATAGTATTATAGTCAATTAACATTATTCAATAAAGAATATGGTTACAATTTCAATCATGATTTAAGGAAATTGACTTTCAAAAACTATTGTAATCAGTTAGCGTTTTTAAAGTGATTATGGATTTTTATAGTCTAAGAGCAAAAATAGTAGTACTGCTTAAGCCTATATGATGCACCAAAGTAAATAGGAATGTTGGACATGTCTTAATTCATATTAATTGACATCTACAGACTATAGGCTTTAAGGAAATATATGGTTTAGATGGTCAATTCAGCTGTCCCTTAATAGTGTAGGCCAAAATGTATTAGCTGAACAAAATTCTTCTAAGTTACCCTAGCAACAACCTAGCAACCAACATAAGAACCATAGCAACAACCTAGCAACCATATTAATTACCCTACCAACAACCTCACAACTACCACCACAATGTCAACCGAGCAACCACCATTGCAACCAACATGATTAACCTTGCAACCAGCATAGCAACCACTTTATTTGGAATAGCAACCACCATATCTACTCTAGCAACATCCTAGCAACCACCTGTACAATGCCAACCTAGCAACCACTTTGATAGTCAACCAACATGACTAACCTCGCAACCATCTCAATTACCCTAGCAACCAGCCTAGCAATCACTTAATTTAGTATAGGCACCACCATATCTACTCTAGCAACACCCTAGCAACCTTCTCAGTTACTCTATCACCAACCTAGCAACCAACATGATTGCCCTATAAACCTGCATAGCAACCACCATATATCCCGTAGCAACACCATAGCAACCTTCTCAGTTACCCTAGCAATAGCTTAGCAACCACTACCATAGCAACCCCTATGTTTCACAAAATACCTTTAGAAAGCATCCAGGGTTTCCCGCAGAAAATTGGTTAGTCAAAGTGGTATGGTGGGGTGTTCTTGTTTGTGCGATACAATAAAGACTCCACCATACAAACTATACCACACTATACACATTTTTACAAATACAAACAGTGAATTAATGTGTGCAACTTTAACAAACATTATACAAACTATACAACAATGAAGTGGAAAATAATGCAAAAGAAAGAAAAACAACATTTTCAAAATGTGCAAACATAATCACAGTCACTGCTTATGGCAGAGCTGACAGCATCGCTACAGCCATACTCCTTGGTTTAAAAAAACACAATTCAAGGGCCCTTTGATAATTGCACTTTTTAACAAGTGCGGACCATTTATGCTTTCATGCAGGCTATCAGACTGTTGCCCTGCAGCCTGTTCTGCAAGTCTATCTTGATCTATACATGGAGAGTGAATGAAGTTTAGATTATTTTAGACTTTTGTGTAAGATGTGTAAGATTTACACAAACAATGATAAATAAAGCGATGACACCACCCGCTGCAGACCATAGGATGTGAGAATGCGCTCCACAACACAGCTGTAAATGGAAGCAAGGACTGAGGTGTCAAGGCCAGCATGCTTCAGCCCCTTCAGGAAGTGGACAAACAAGGCCTTGTTTACATGCTCGCTGTCTTGTTGTTTGAAGAAAGACACTGCTTTAACAGCTCCTTTGTGTAGGTGTCCTGTTGGAGTCATATAATGAAATGGAATGCATACATCAGGATATCAGGAGCGAGGATCTGTGAAAACATAAGTAGAAGAGAGAAATTTAAGATATGTTTAGAAAATTTTGAGCTCCAACACAAAGGCAAAGCAGTTTCAGCCATGCAAACCATATATTTTCTTAAAGCCTGTCACTTGTACATGTGAGTTAACAGACTAGTACATGGCCCACCTTCCTGCAAACTTTGGAGGACATAAATGTATACATGACACTATTTTGTATTGTCAAAGTCAGTAGAAAGGTGGGACATGTCTTAATGTATATTAATTGACATCTAGAGGCTATAGGCTTTCAGAAAATACAGTATATGGTTTAGGTGGTCAATTCAGCTGTCCCTTAATATTATAGCCCTAGATGTTTCAACTGTAAAATGCGTTTCTCGATCTACATTATGGGCCTATGTACGCCTTATGATGCACCAAAGTCAGTAGGAAGTTGGGGCATGTCTTAATGTATATTAATTGACATCTAGAGGCTATAGGCTTTCAGAAAATATATGGTTTAGGTGGTCAATTCAGCTGTCCCTTAATAGTATAGCCTAAGATGGATCAGCTGTACAATGCGTTTCTCGATCTACAATATGGGCCTATGTACGCCTTATGATGCACCAAAGTCAGTAGGAAGGTGGGGCATGTCTTAATGTATATTAATTGACATCTAGAGGCTATAGGCTTTCAGAAAATATATGGTTTAGGTGGTCAATTCAGCTGTCCCTTAATAGTATAGCCTAAGATGGATCAGCTGTACAATGCGTTTCTCGATCTACAATATGGGCCTATGTACGCCTTATGATGCACCAAAGTCAGTAGGAAGGTGGGGCATGTCTTAATGTATATTAATTGACATCTAGAGGCTATAGGCTTTCAGAAAATATGTGGTTTAGGTGGTCAATTCAGCTGTCCCTTAATAGTATAGCCCAAGATGTATCAGCTGTACAATGCGTTTCTCGATCTACAATATGGGCCTATGTACGCCTTATGATGCACCAAAGTCAGTAGGAAGGTGGGACATGTCTTAATGTATATTAATTGACATCTAGAGGCTATTTGCTTTCAGAAAATATATGGTTTAGGTGGTCAATTCAGCTGTTCCTTAACAGTATAGCCCAAGATGTATCAGCTGTACAATGCGTTTCTCGATCTACAATATGGGCCTATGTATGCCTTATGATGCACCAAAGTCAGTAGGAAGTTGGGGCATGTCTTAATGTATATTAATTGACATCTAGAGGCTATAGGCTTTCAGAAAATATATGGTTTAGGTGGTCAATTCAGCTGTCCCTTAATAGTATAGCCCAAGATGTATCCGCTGTACAATGCGTTTCTCGATCTACAATATGGGCCTATGTACGCCTTATGATGCACCAAAGTCAGTAGGAAGGTGGGACATGTCTTAATGTATATTAATTGACATCTAGAGGCTATTTTTTTTCAGAAAATATATGGTTTAGGTGGTCAATTCAGCTGTCCCTTAATAGTATAGCCTAAGATGGATCAGCTGTACAATGCGTTTCTTGATCTACAATATGGGCCTATGTACGCCTTATGATGCACCAAAGTCAGTAGGAAGGTGGGGCATGTCTTAATGTATATTAATTGACATCTAGAGGCTATAGGCTTTCAGAAAATATATGGTTTAGGTGGTCAATTCAGCTGTCCCTTAATAGTATAGCCCAAGATGTATCCGCTGTACAATGCGTTTCTCGATCTACAATATGGGCCTATGTACGCCTTATGATGCACCAAAGTCAGTAGGAAGGTGGGACATGTCTTAATGTATATTAATTGACATCTAGAGGCTATTTGCTTTCAGAAAATATATGGTTTAGGTGGTCAATTCAGCTGTCCCTTAATAGTATAGCCTAAGATGGATCAGCTGTACAATGCGTTTCTCGATCTACAATATGGGCCTATGTACACCTTATGATGCACCAAAGTCAGTAGGAAGGTGGGGCATGTCTTAATGTATATTAATTGACATCTAGAGGCTATAGGCTTTCAGAAAATATATGGTTTAGGTGGTCAATTCAGCTGTCCCTTAATAGTATAGCCCAAGATGTATCAGCTGTACAATGCGTTTCTCGATCTACAATATGGGCCTATGTACGCCTTATGATGCACCAAAGTCAGTAGGAAGGTGGGACATGTCTTAATGTATATTAATTGACATCTAGAGGCTATTTGCTTTCAGAAAATATATGGTTTAGGTGGTCAATTCAGCTGTCCCTTAACAGTATAGCCCAAGATGTATCAGCTGTACAATGCGTTTCTCGATCTACAATATTGGCCTATGTACGCCTTATGATGCACCAAAGTCAGTAGGAAGGTGGGGCATGTCTTAATGTATATTAATTGACATCTAGAGGCTATAGGCTTTCAGAAAATATATGGTTTAGGTGGTCAATTCAGCTGTCCCTTAATAGTATAGCCCAAGATGTATCAGCTGTACAATGCGTTTCTCGATCTACAATATGGGCCTATGTACGCCTTATGATGCACCAAAGTCAGTAGGAAGGTGGGACATGTCTTAATGTATATTAATTGACATCTAGAGGCTATAGGCTTTCAGAAAATATATGATTTAGGTGGTCAATTCAGCTGTCCCTTAATAGTATAGCCCAAGATGTATCAGCTGTACAATGCGTTTCTCGATCTACAATATGGGCCTATATTTAGCACAGCGACAACCATATCTAGCAAAATCACAGTAAAAGTAATGTAAAAGTGATGTAAAATACCTGCCAATTGTCCTCTGTATCCACCGCTGCAGTAGACCATGATGTGAGGATGCACTCCATAACACAGCTGTTAATGGAAGCAAGGACTGAGGTGTCAAGGCCAGCATGCTTCAGCCTCTTCAGGAAGTAGACAAATGAGTAGCCAAACAAGGACAATCAAGGCCTTGCTTACATGCTGGCTGTCTTGTAGTTTGACACCACTCTCCTTTCTGTGAGTGTTCTGTTGGAGTCATATAATGAAGTGCAATCCATACATCAGGATATCAGGAGCAAGGATCTGTGAAAACATAAGTAGAGGGGAGAAAAAAAGACATAAAGATATGTCGAGAAAACATTGCAGGACCATCCCTAAACAACACATCAGGACACCTTTCTTTCCTTTTTCATTTGATCACTACTGCAATTCATAGACATATGTTGTATACAGGTGAGACAAGGGTAATACCGATGTGGGTATTTATGCAATTATAGAATAGGCTACTAAAATATAACTCCACAACTTCAAGTGTCAAGACTGTAGTTTTGGAGGAGTATTTGTAGTTCTTATGCAGGAAAATCAGTATAGGCTACTTTGGACATTAAAAGCTGCATGCACTACGTAGTACACACATGCGTACAATGCATTATTTTGGAGATAGAAATGTTGTACTGCTTTGTTTTTCTGAAAAACGGTAGTAGCCTATAACAGAATTTTTTGTCACATGAATTACCCAGACCCAAAGAAACAAATAGCTTATTACGTGAAACTGACCTGCTTATAATTTAATGTCAAAGACCATCTCAACTAATTGAAAAGCAGGATTGTATCACCATCACACTCATTCTGATAATTTAACCATAACGTGTCGTGAACAATGATTTATTTGGCTAATTATCACGTATTTGTCCACGTCTTTTACCATTATAAGACATTGAATTGTACTAAGAAATTGCTCATTTCAATTACCCAGACCCAAAGAAACAAATAGCTTATTACATGAAACTGACCTCATTATAATTTAATGTCAAACACCATGTCAACTAATTGAAAAGCAGGATTGTATCACCATCGCATTCATTTCGATAAGACATTGACTAAGAAATTGCACTAATTTCGCGTGATTCTAGTTGTTTTACAGCATAAAGGAGTTTTAGTCAGGATAACTATCTCTATATTTTGTTCGAAACAACAAAAAACAACAACATTATTATTATTATTTACTAAATTTACGTAGTTTAACTTACCTTACCCCACACGGCCAGCTCTACGATGCGTTTCCACTTTCTTGTGGTGGCGTGTGTCACATGACAGCAACCAGCCTATCACACTGGGGCTCTTATACGGGGCTCTTCGGCGTTTTTCGAGCGTTTTCATACCTCATAAAATCTGCAGATGACACAGCAATAGTGGGGTTAATACAGAATAGCGAGGAGACCAACTACAGGGCCTGGGTGGATCAATTCGCGAAATGGTGTAGGTCCAGCTGTCTTCTTCTAAATATACAGAAAACAAAGCAAATAATAATAGACTACAGTACAGAACTGGGAGCCAGCCCCCCCAGTGTATGGTTAAAAATGGTGAGGATGTTGTGATTGTAGTCGAGTACAAGTACTTAGGCACAATAATAGATAATAAGTTGCAATGGGACAGTAATACCAACACCATCTATAAAAAGGGGCTGCAGAGGCTGCATTTTATGTGCAAACTAAGACAATTTAGAGTGGATAGAGATATGTTACTTTTCTATCATTCATTTGTGGAGAGCATGCTATTTTTTTGTTGTGTTACCTGGTATTTCTCTTTGTCAGTGACCAAAAAGAAAACAAACTGAGCAAGATAGTTAACATGGCCAGCAAGGTTGAGGGGCAAAAACTAGACAGTATTGCTACGACCTGTGAAAGAAGGGTGTTGATGAAAGGTCATGCAATTAATAGAGATATGTCACATCCCATACACCAGGTTCAGGCTACCTTCTTTCCAAACAAATTGAGCCAGTTGGTAATTCATTCCAACTAGCATTATATTGATGAACAAGACGTTACCTGCAGGACCATGCACTTTCTTTCCAGCTGGACTATCACAGTATGCACAACTGCACTTTATCATTCTATACATGTGTAGTGGGGTCTGTGCCTTCTGCCCTGATGTTGAGTATGTGTGGGGGTGTGGTAGGGTGGGGGCGGTTGCGGTGAGGGAAATTCTGGTCTATATTCCGTCTTGTATTCAGTCTTGTCTAACTGTCTACTGTATGGCGCAGAACAATTTTCTGAAAGGACAAATAATAAATCTATCTGTCTATTATTTTAGAAGATTTTGGTTTGATTTTGGTTTGAACACCTTTCTACGAAAATCAAGCTTGGGATAAAATAATTATACACTACTCACCCTGGGGCTCATATAGGGTTTTTCCTCTAGACCCTGCAAGTGGCAATAAAGACAATTTAGACCACCATGGCGTAAAGTATATAAGCATACTTAAAATGGAACAAGTACAAAAAATCATATACAGACATAAACACAATCATACACAATCATAAATTTTTCGCCTGTTGGACAATTCAACCATCCACACTCATCCCTCTCCTCCCAAGGGACATATGTATCTCTTTGCATTCAACGTAGTTTTCAACAACAACAATAACAAACAGCAACAAAGCTTTTCTACATATGGGTGTAGAATTTTTGATAACATATGGCTCCTTTTATCCTAAAGAATGTCTAATACATACCGACTGGCTCATCAAAACAGGAAAGGCTATCCAGACCAAGTCCATGTAGATCCTTCACAGTTGAAAATGAAGAGGCCTTATCTGAAAAAGATCAATAGAAACCTTACTCTAAATACCCATCCAAGAACAATTACTATGTGTTCTCCTTTTCTTCAGTAGCAAATACACTGCCCATGAATCAGAAATATATTGGTGTCCCAATATAATGTTTACTCATAACAGCTGGCAATAGTGATTGCATGCAGATAAGTAACCGTGCAGCAAGATTGTGTCAGCTTAATGTTACAGTTTGTGGCATGGGACAGTTAGGAAACAGTAGGTAAATGGCGTGGGTCAGCATAGGAGACGGTAGACGAATGGTGCTGGACAGTAGGCAAGAGGCAAAATATAGTAGGCGAGTGGCGCAGGACAGTAAAGGAGACAGTAGGAGAGTGGCATGGAACAATAGGAAACAGACACGTCACCAACAACAGTGCGAGTGGCCTACTGTAATTACTGCTATTATCATTATTATGTATTATTATCAATTTGTTTTGTTATAGGCTAGACACACATTCCATATTCACTGTATAGGCTATTTCTGTCACTGTACACGTCATCTGGAAAACTTGCCTATGTATTTAACTGTTGTACATAATTAATCTTGATCGTCTACATAACTGCTTCTTTGCACTTCTGGTTGGATGTCAACTGCATTTCATTGGCTCTGTACTTTGTAGCCTACTCTTTTAAATTACAATAAAGTTGAATCTAATCTAAATCTAGCTTAATCTAATCTCTAATATTATGGGCCACACACATTGCAATTCTATATTGAATTAAACCCCTCTCTTAATCAGGTTAAAGAAATACAATATTATATTATAAGTGAATATCTAACATCCGGAGAACTGCTGTATCAAAATACAATTGTTTTATACCTGATATGTGGCCTAAAACAATGCCCGTTTCGCAACGAAATCTATTCACGTTCATCATGATTATCGATTATACATGCCTGGCTGATAGGCTACCTCCCAGCTGTTAGCTGTAGCCCACACTAACAATATTACGCTAATTTACACAGACAACAGCTGTTTTACAGATTAATGTAACATTACATCATGCACGTTAGCTAAATTATAAATTGTGCAAGCCTACTCTGAATTCACAGTATTGCCCATGCATAGGCTACTATTTCATGTTAAATCAACTTTAAAATGTTTTGCTCAATTGCTAGCAAAATAATCATGCTAGCGGCAGTAGCAAGGCTCACCTCATTTCCCATTTGGATTCTTCTTTTTTCTCCGTCCCTGCTCGGTTATTGTTTCTGGATTCTGGGGTTCAGGCTTCTCAAACTGCTAGCCAGAAGGTGGCTCCTTCTAATCCACAACTCAAAACAGGCTTAAGAGTGTGAAACTGCACGTCAAAAGCATCAAATAACATTCTCCCCATTTTGTGAGGTCAGGCTTTTTTGACAGATGACGTGGTTCTGTTGGCTCGTTGAAAGCGAAATACAACGTGATAGTAACACGATAATTACGTTTTGCTCAACACGTTTTTTAACAAGGAAACGTGTTACACAACACGTCCCAATAGATTAATTAACGTGACAGTGACACGTTCAGACGTGAGACTGGGTTGCACCAACTCATAGTAGACCTAGCCTATTATACAGGGGACACACTGATTCATAAAATGTAAAATTCACTGTATGGACAGGTGATTTTCAAAGCCTATGGACTTTTGAATAATATTCAAAGAAAAGTTCATTTGAATGATTAATACCAATGATCTAAAATAGAAAATAGTGTTTTTACTCTGGATCAAGTGAAATCGGTTTTGTTCCCAATTCCAGTTGTGTTCATCCAAAATTGTCTTATCCCCTGTGTAATCCCTGTCTCCAGTTTCACAGCAGTAACTGTGTGTGATCTGAAAACCTTGTCCCCACACATTTACTGTACACTCAGACTTTAACATTATCAATCTCTGCAAGGAGATTTGTGCTGAATGGTGTCTGGTATTTTGCGCCATTTTGTACATTGTTGTTCTCCTTCTTAGTTCATACAACTGTCGGTTGTTCTTGCCGTAATGGTGTATGCTCCCTACAAGTGGGTCCTCTTCCGTTAAATCTCTCAGTGGCTGGGCACCAGATGGCCATGGTGACACATACTCATTACTGTGCTCAGAAATATTCATCTCGGAGGGGGAAGACCTTCTTAAATGACCACTGCTGAGGTCCTCAATCTCGCCCCCTGGTGCTGCAGATCCTCTGGCTGTTCCTGCTTTGCAACCCTAATTGACCTTATCAGTGGTACACTCAAATAGCCGAGCAGTCCTTGGGGCAGGTACAATGAGATGATTATACTATTTAGGAGAGCCCTCATCCCACTGGCTGTGCAGCCCCTGGCCTTAAGTGGCAGCCACCTCCATTTCGCTCTGAAGGACAGCAGCCTGAAGCCAAAGGGTTGATCAGATAAAACTTTTACGGATAAAGGTGGTCTGGTACTTTTTCAAGTTCTCAGGTGTGGCCCCAAAGAAGGTCGCTGCTCATGAGCCACCTGCCAATGAATTTGCATGAGTGAGTCAAGTACCCCAGAGGTCATCACTCTTGCCTGGGACACCCACCGTGCTGGAAGCAGTGTCTCTCCACTGAGCCAGGGTCTCATTATCTTATTTATGGAACCGGGGTCAGACGCAGAACACTGCAAATTTAACAAGGCAGCTTAAGGGCGTTTTCTTAGGACACACCGTACAACACTTTTTACCTTGCCGGCTGTTGTCTCTGACAATCATGAGTGCGATAGCATCAGATGATCCACTCTCAGTGTGAAGTCTGAGGTCATCAGCAGCATGTGATAAACAGGAAAGCCAGCCCGACCGCTGGCTGTTTTTATGTTTACTGTGTCGCACTGGGATGAACACTGATTATTATTAGATAGAGGACAGTTTTTCAGCTGGGCTTACAGAGAGAATAATCATTATTATCACAGAGATTTAGTGACCCAGATAACAGTTCACTCTGGACTAGATTTGGGCCTGATCTGGCGTGGATTCTGACCACATCCACATCAGGGGCTGTCCTGTTAGTCAGATCCACACTGTTACAATCAGATCCACACTGTTACTGTCACATCCATGCCACACCTATTACCATCTACCACACTGTTACCATCAGATTCCCACTGTTACCATCAGATCCACACTGTTACCATCAGATCCCCACTGTTACAGTCAGATCCACACCTGGTACAGCCATTCAATGTGTGGGTTTTACATAATGTATTACTTTAGAATAAATGAAATTAAATAGATTAATGATATGTAAAAAATGTAAAAAAGCACATGGGTATTTGTGTTACACAGCACATTATCTTCTTTCAGGTGTGACTCAACATTCTGTCAGTTCCACACGAAGCTCAATAGTCTCTGGTGTCCTCGTCATCACAATAACAGAAAATCAGGTTTGAAAGGTGCCACTTAGGTCATTGAGTGGCACTTCCTGTTGCGCACGTCTCTGCTCTTTTCTCTGCTATTTTTGCTCCGAGTGTAGTTTGTGTGCGTGTTTGTATGTGCGTGCGTGTGTGTGCGTGTGTGTGCGCGTGTGTATGTGTGTGTGTCTGTGTCTGCGTGTGTGTAGAGAGAGGCCTGTGCCAAGATGGCTGAGGTGGGTAGGGGCGGGGCGCCTACTGATGATTCAAACCCGCGTGAGAAAAAGTGGGCACCACTGCTGCACCTGCAGCACTTCTGTCCAAACAGATAAAACATGCAGTTCTTAAGCCCTCCTTACACTGACAGACTTTGGAAAGATTTGCAAAGATTTGGAAAAGATTTTTGAAAGACTAGTCTCAGACCCTCTCACATCTAAAGACAAGTAGTAGAGTTTTAAGTCACTGACTATGATTTTGCAATGACTAGGGATCTTGCAGGGTCACTATTCACAAGACTGCAACTAGATTCCTTTAAATTATTACCCATCGTGCAATAGATAAACAGGAACTGAAATAATAGCCTACTGAACTTAAAGTCGTATTTTCGTGTTTCTGCAGCATTGTTTCATGCGTGACATCCCTAACCGATATAGAGTTGTTCTGTCACGTGGAAGAGCCGACTAAATATGTATAAGAAATTACAAATATTATAAGAGTAACAAATAATCATATAGGCTACTGCTGTCGCCTACTTTGCCCCTTCCTGTTTGGTGTTGGAGAGAGGTCATTGGTTTTTATAGTTCACGTCACTATTTGCATGAGCCACGACTAGAAAGACTTGCTATAATATCAAACATGTTTAATATTGTCGTAACGGCAAAACTAGAAAAAGGACTGACTCCACTTAAAACCACTAAGATTGGCACCTTACACTTAACGATCTAGTTGACCGGAGCGCGCCGCGATTCCAGCACAACTCCCATGATTTCTGTCCGACTTTGGAAATGTAGTTGCCAACTGTGATAACAGACCAAAATCGTAAAATGTAAGGCCGCCATTAGATGATGTTACGACCCTGTTGACTGTTCTTGGGGCTCCGTCCCTTATTCTAGAGGGAGAGCAGCTTCACAGAAGAGAACTTCTGATGGCAAATTTGAGGAAAAGTTGGTAAACCACCCTTCTTACCTAATTTGAGGGTGCTGATTCTGAATATTTTGTTTACCAAGCTCAATTCTGAGTTCTAAGCTGCATAATCAGCATTTTAACATAAAATAGCGATTATTTTTGCTTATTTTTCCCTAAATTGGGTTGATTTCAAAAGTAATCACTAAAACCAAATAAAAGTGTTCTCTAAATAAATGTTTGAGCATTAAAGAAGCCATACTATAGTTTATTAACGTATTTAATGAGAACATGATTACAGTTAACATGTAATAAACTCGGAAATTCTAATCAGAATTCTACAGAGGCGGACAGAGTACACAACTTCATTACTTGAGTAAAAGTAAAAGATACCCTTTGCTAAATTTTACTCAAGTACAAGTAAAAGTACAACAGTCAGATGTCTACTTAAGTTAAAGTACTGAAGTACTTGTTTTTAAAAATACTTGAGTATCAAGAGTACAAGAGTAGCCTACATTTTCTAAATATTGCATTACTACTGCCACAGTGCTTACATTTATGTACAGAAACGTCCTACATGGAGTTATGAAAAATGTTAATGTTAATACCTTGGAGAATGTAAAAGGAATTGGAAGTAAAATCAAGTCAGTTTCATCTTTTTACCATGTTGCCAGGGATGGACAGTATTTGTAATACATGTATTTAAAATACGTATTTCAAATACAAAATACTATGAAGCAAAAACTATCATTAACTTGTTCAGAAAATTGAAACAGTCTGGCGAGGTGGGGCCACAGGTTGACACATTCCCGGGATGGACCTGCTGCGTCTTCATCCATTGTTTCGTCCATGGTTTCGTCTCTTATCTAAATCTGACCATGGAGTTGACTTTGGCGGAAAGCTGAAGGTGATTGCTGATAGGCTGTCCCAATCAGTGGCGCCTGCACAATCCAATCACGTTTGAGAGGGAAACAACAATTTGAGGGTTTCCGAGATTTTTCTTTTTTCCTTTTTTTTTAGAAGTAGTAACGGGTACTCACGGTTATGGATAGAAATGTAGTGGAGTAGAGAGTACAATATTTGCCTCTCAAATGTACTTGAGTAAAGTCATTAGTACTCCCCAAAAATGATACTCGAGTAAAGTACAGATCCCTCAAAATTGTACTCAACTACTGTACTCAAGTAAATGTACTCCGTTACTGTCTGGCTCTGGAATTCTAATGAGTCAACACTCGTGGTGTTTAATGCATTTCATCACAATAACAAATTGCACAGATAACCTTCAACTCAGAATATATCCTACAGTACATATGAACTTAGATAGCGGGAATAAGCCTAATGCAGAACAGCATCTACCGTCAGCAACAACCGTCAAGTAAAAAACATTTTACTTCTAGTAACACTGGATTTGGTATGTGTGCTTGCCTCTATACTAGAGCTTGATAATGTGCTCTTCTAATATGCCATTGAGCAGCATCACTTGTTGGTGCTAGAGCCTCCGATCCTCAACATCTAGAAAACAGAGTGGCTCTGGCATAGTGTTGTCATGATACCAAAATGATGACTTCGATACAATACCTGCCATAAATATCTTGATACTCGATACTGAAGCGATATCGAAATCCTAAAATATCTGGAAACGAAAGGACTCAGGCCTCCTCCAAGTGTATTGAGTCATTTGTGTTGAATTTGGTGCACTTTTGGTCAATTCTGGGTTTCAAACTTCTAAACTTCCTACATAATTATTATTTTTGTAGTCAGATAAAATAGTAGTTTGTGTGTGATTAAGTCCTTTATTGTTATAGCTCATTTATATTGTGTGATGTTTTGGCAATACATTACCTTTAAATAGCCAAAGTAGGCTAGATCAAGGTCAATGTTCAAATTACTGCATGCAAATCACTTAATGCTATGCAGAAGAGCCTAATCTTTAGGCCATCTGATGTAGGCTACCCTAGGCCTTCCTGTTTTTATGGGATTTCTTTGACAGTTGCAAAGGGAAAAAAGTGATGATGGTCTTCTTTGCTCCAGTGTAATTTAATAAGTATGTTTCAACCACTGTTTGGGTCTTAATCAGATAGGCCTACACCATTATTACATTACATTACATTACATTTGGCTGACGCATTTTTAACCAAAGCGACTAACAACATGGTAACAGTTAAGTTTTAAAGCAATTCTCTCAACAATTTTAGGACAATTTAAAAACGGTAGAGTACAGTAAGAATAAGTGCATCAGGGAGGGCTGTTTTTAAACAGTTGAGTGTGAGTTCAAGATGGATGGTAAGTGCTAGGATCAGCAAAGTAAGTTGTAAGTGGTGCTATGAGAGGAGATGTTCTCTAAAGAGCTGGGTCTTCAGGAGTTTTTTGAAAATGGAGAGGGATGACCCTGCCCTTGTAGGAACTGGCAGTGTGTTCCACCAACGAGGAACAACAGATGAGAAAAGTTTGGATTGGCCTGAGCATATCTGTTGCAATATCTATGTGCATTCCTACATTAGGTCTATTTCTTTGATAGTCAACATCATTTGCTACCACATAACAAATACCAAATAACAATACAAAAGTTTCTTACAAACTTTCCTGCATACTTCTTTAGTGTGCTGCAGTCAGATGGGTGCCCTAAAGACATAACTAGATCTTGAGCATCTATTACCAGTGTTGAATGAACAGTTTTTGTAGTGATCACTACTGGACATTCCACATTGCTAGACAGCACTTGAGTGAGGATGACTTATTTCCACTTCACAAATAACCATCGCTATCTGCAATAGCTACAGTACAGGGACATTAATCAGTTCATAGCTGAGGATTTGTCCTAGGTCCACTTCCCTTTCAGCATCATATGCAGTAATGATGCACTGGAGAATGTTTCTTTTTGTTGCACTATAAAGGATATCTTGTCTAAATTTTATTTTTATTTGCAAATAATGCAATCTCCATAGCACTCTTCGGCAACCCTCAAACATGCACACTCTTCCATTTTTTTGCATGGCTGGGATTTGAATGATAGGAAAGAGCACCAGTGAGATGTTTTAACTAGGCAAGCACAGTCGCCTTTACAGTAAAAAAAATACAGTGTAAATCCTCTGTAAAGACTGACAACTGTTCATAATAGTTAGTGACAAAGTACTTTCTACAGAAAAATGAGCAGTCACCTACTATTCTATCAATTTATTATCAAGGAATCTATTTTGCTTCTAACCGTCATACTGAATTTTAGCTATTATTTCAATTTATATTTTAATTTTAGCTTATTTATCATTTGCTACTTGAGGGTCATTGGGGTAATTCCTGTCCTGTCCCACAACATATCTGATACATAAAGAGTATATTAATGCCTTATTTTTTGCAATTCCTATGATATCTGATAGCAAAACCAAAAAGTATGTGAATTATGCAAATGGTGCTAATTAGCAAGCTTAAAACTCAAAATTGAGCTTGGTAAACAAAATATTTGAATTCAGCACCCTCAAATTGTGTGAAATAGCCCCTTTACCGACTTTTCCTCAAATTTGCCAACAGGACTTTTTCTGAACGTTTGTTAGCTATCTGCTCTCCCTCTATTCTGTGTGTTGCCTGTTTGTCTCCTGCAGGGTGCTGAGTGCAGCGGTGGCGCCTAATAGTTAATAGGCTGGACTATAAGAAGGCCGGGTTTCCCATGGACACTCTCTTGGCCTTATCGCTCATGTGTGGCTTGCTCCGATGGGGAGAGGCTGGAGAGAGCCCTCGCCGGTCGTGTAGCCCTGTGCTGGGAGCTCCCTCCGTCTTTGTAGCGTTTTGTTTTGTTTATTCATTTCCCCTAGACACACTTTGCACGACACTTTGCTTTTATACATTATACTGACTTTTTTATTTATGTAAATAAATTATGTATTTATATTGAACGCTACAGTGTGGTCTCCCCCATTTTATGTCAGGTCTGCTTTGAGCCAAGCAGCCTTGACAGATGACATGAGGAGATGTGAATGAGAGAAAAGGCAATAGTGTGCATTCAAGTGTGTACTTTCATAGTACAACACTGGGAGGCGCCAGAGTACTCATTATGGCAATCTCTGCTTAGTATCTCTGTCCCTCACATTCCCGGAGTGTGTCTGTCTTTCCCTCTCTCTCTTTTAAACACACACACACACGCTCACACACACACACACACACACACAGAAATACATGTCAACATCAATGGCAGACTGAAGGTCTTAAATTTGGTGGGTTGAGAAAAAAAGAAGGAGAGGGAGGTAAAAACCATAAGCCATGACTGACAAACCCTGACAAGAGCCTGACAGGCAAAGTTTCTTCCCCTCTCTCTCTCCCTCCCTGTGACCCAGAGAAGTTTGGACTGCACGTCCCAGGGCGCCTGGGTGTTATTACCACAAAGGCAAGGGGGTGAACCCAAGCAAATAAAGTGGCTGCCATGTCAGGGGTAATGACTTCGTAATCTGTCACACAGAGCGTCCCTCACAGTGAAACGACGCCAGCATTTCCAAGCGCATCTCTGGCTCTGTAAGGCCGCGTCTCTTTGGACATGCCTGCGCTTCTCTGTTTGCATGTAGTTCAGAGGTTGTGTGTGGGGAAACTTGTTTGTGTGACAAATTATTAAAACAAACCAACATTCTTGGTTTGTGTGTGTGTGTGCGTGTGTATACAGTATGTGTGTTTGGCGTACTGCGATGTGATCTTTGGTAGGACGCCCCAGTGAAAATCTGACACAGCAAATTGTGATAATGAGTCATCAAAAATGAAGCACTTCACAATGCTGGAATGCCTCTCGGCGAGTCGTCCTATCACAAAATGGCCATAAATCAGCCCGTCACTGCCTACAGAACAAAAAGGGTCTGTTTCTCTACGTGACCACCCTCGAGATGTGGTCATTGTAGGTCAAACATTTCAAATCTACCAGCAAGTCAACTTGCATGATTGTCAATTTTGTGTCTCTTTGGACTTGGGATAGGGAATATCTCTCTTTCTCTCTCTCTCTCTGTCTCTCTTTCCCAACTGGAATTGAAACCTCTGAGGGGTTCATGCTTGGTCGCGCTTGTCCACGCTCTCTCTCTGCTCATCGTTCTCCTCTCCTCTCCTCTCTCGTATCGGTCTCTGCTCCGCTCCATTTGCCCGTTCTCTTGCTCGCCGCTCATCACTCTGGCTGGCCTTGATGGGACGGATTCTGGATGGCTTTGCTGGTACTTGAGAATCATCAACAGTCAGCCGGAACTAAACGCCTCCATCTCTGTGTTGTGCTTCTGTGACCTTAGACGTCCAACTCTGTTCTCTCTGTACTTGGCCACAACAACAGGCCTTCTCATTTCAACCTTCTATCTCTCTCACTCTCTGTCTCTCCATCATATCATTCTTTCATGCCCTCCCACTTTCTTTGTCTTTCTCATTTTCAATCTTTCAATCAGTGCTTTTTGACTCCTTCTTTCTCTCTCCCATCCCATCCCTCCCAGCTCGCTCTTTCTCCCTTTCTCTCTCTCTTTCCTTCTGTCATTTACAAAAGAGAACCCTCAAGAGTTTTCAGTTATCTTTCTTCTCTGCCTAGACTGGCATTTGTGCGAATTCTACCTCACATCTATTCACAGAACATTTCTCATGCTTGTACGCATTTGCAAATGCAGACTGACAGAGCTGAGGAAGATTCTGGAATCTGCCTCCCGTGTGAGCAGGCAGCAGTCTCTCACAGTATCCGCCTGACATGCAAACCTATCGTTTCAAGCCAAGGAGAGCAAGCAGAAACTCTCCACGGTGCCGCTGAAAACTAGATTTTAATGAACATAGTCTGATTTGTACTGCAGTGGGAACAAGCCGAGGATAACTGCACTGTTTAGGAATGGAGAATGCAAAAGCTTAACCTCCCACCTCTCTCCCTCTCCCTATCTCTCCCTCTCTCCTCATCTCTCTCTGTCACACACACACACACACACAAACACACACACACACACACACACATACACACACACACATTGAAAGGTTCCACCCCAGGGGTGAGCCAGCTGTCCAAATCACCATATGGAGAATCCCACGAGCAGCAAACCTGCCCGAGTGCAGTGCAGGGGGTCAAGGCCAATACAGCGTCCTGCGCACACATGCATACACACACACACACACACACACACACACACACACACACACACACACACACACACACACACACAGTGTTCTCTCTGTACAGTAGTGTCCAGGCCAAGCTTGTTAGCTGTATGCTGTTCCTGGAAAGCCCTGAAGTGTTCCCGATCCCAGTGCATTGTGGGGCTTTCATATGAGCGCTGTTTCTGACATGAGTTCTAAAGCTGAGCTCTCAGTATTCCTCTGTCAGAGGGTATGGAGGACATGAAAGGAAACAGCAGGGAGTTCAGAAGTCATCTGAGATTAATTACATCTGATTTCACACACTTCACTTCATACAGGAAAACATCAATGTATTTTCAGCGAAAAAACTCTCAACTGCCATTTCTGAACATACACCCACATGTCTACACACACTCACACACACTTTTACACTCAATACAGGTCCACTTTATTGTCATCTCTACCATGAATTGGATATGGGGGTCATTATTGTAATGGTGCCTCTCATCATCTCCACTGCACAGGCGGGGAAATGCTTATTCTCCACTATCCCCACTTTCACGTCACAGGAAAGAAAATCAATTCACTTTTAGTGGCCATCACAGCGGGCCACAGCACAGAGCAGAGCAGTGGCAGTGGCAATGCGGCTCTGTTTACCGTGGCACAATATGCTCAGGATTATTCTATATTTCATTGATTCGGTTTGTGGCCTGCATTGTCAGCTTTGCCGATGCGTGTGATTGGCCTGTGTGCAGGGTGTGGAGTGGTCACTGTTTGAAGTGTCACTGTGAAGTGTTGGCTGTTTAACGTACAGATGTTTAAACAATGAATTTCAGCATTCTTTTCTGCATTCTCTCTCTTTCTGTCATCTCTCTCTTTCTCTGCCTCAGCAGACAATAACAAAGTGCTGGCCGTTGCACATAAAGATGTTTAAATGACTCATTTCTGCATTCTATTCTGCATTCACTCTCTTTCTGTTGCCTCTCAGCAAACAGTCCACATGTTGATATACCAAAGATGTTTCCCTCGTGGACCTCTACTGATATCCTCTCCTTCCTGCCAGGAGTACCCTACAACTAGCTGTGTGGAGGATCATGGAGTTTCCTCCCTCCCTCCCTCTCCATCCTCCCCAGAGTCACCTTGCCCTCAGGAATGACATGTCGGGCTCAGAGGCTGATATAATTACCCATAAGTCCTCGGGGCAAAGGGATGGCTGGTGTATGTGAATAAGATCATCAGCATGTGGCTGTTCTTTGCCGCGCTCCACAAGAGCAAAAGCCCCCGGAGCTGTGTTCCTGAGTTCCTGTTCAGCGTTCCGCTTTTCCTTATTTTTCCTTTTTCATCATCCAACCCCCAAACACACATACACACACACACACACACACACACACACACACACACACACACACACACACAGATCCTGCGCTGTTAAGCCAGAAACCCTGTGTTTGCATTTCCTTTTCCCCCAGCTGCTTCCAGGTCAGTTTGCACAAGTCATTAAACACTGACTAACGCTCCAACCAGGCGAGGGAGAAGTCCTCCGAGGCCAATTTGGAGTGAGTGACACTGTTCCGCCGCTGGCCATAGGGTGGTGCTGTCCATGTGCCATTTGGGAACATATGCTTGTGATACGGCACCACGGTCAGCCCCCCCAACCCCCCCACATGGACTATAACTCACGGGCTGGTCCAGGTATGGCACAATCCGTGATGGTTCCTTTATTGTTTCCAAAGGTCATTACCCTCCTGGCTGACAAGGCTGTCCATCTCATTTTAGCAGGAGCGCTAGATGAGTGGTGGGGCCATTTGGTGGTGGTGCTTGCTCTTATCAGAATAAATTCGGGTGCGTGCAGCGCAGGACCCGTGAAGTGTAGGAAAGCTGAAAGGGTTTTCAATTTGTTACACTTAACGGTTCTTTTGGAAAATTCTGGCAATTCTATAGTCTCCTTGCACATAGTGGTTTTAACAGACAGGGGCACAGGCTCAGAGATAATGGCTAACATCACCTATCATCTTCACCTCTATTCAACAATGCCTCTCAAACAATGTGATGTCTTATTGAGAAAAAAATTCAATAATCAATGTCTCAGCGCATCTTAGTAAGTTCTGCTTAAGGCCCTGTTGTCTTCAGATCCTCTTCATCGATCAGTCTTGATCCAGGAATGGAGATTGATGGGATGCCAGCTCTTCCTCATTTCTTCATGTTCTTGCTCTGAGCCCATAGAAAAGAAACAGCCACAGGCCTGATGGTTGTGTAACTGTGTGCTTGCACACCCAACCCCCCTACAGACACACACACACACACACAACACACTTCCTGAGTCTTAAGGGAGATTAGCTGCTCTTGTGTTTTCACTAACCTTTTCTGTGCATATAGGCGCCTTGAGGCGTTCTCTGACCTCTGCATCACTGCTGATCTTCCCAGAGTTCGTGCAAACAAGCCCCGGCTGCATCGCTCTGCTCTTGTTCTCCACTAAGACTCATTATAGGACTGTGATGCGTCAGGACGGTGACGAGTATTGAGCATGAGAACAATTAGAGTTGATGCGGCTGACACCTT